>NC_140271.1:27372164-27432164 GCF_964030765.1 Micromesistius poutassou
TCGGGCCTGGTTAGTACCTGGATGGGAGACCGCCTGGGAATACCAGGTGCTGTAAGCTATTTTCATTTGGGGTAAAAAAAATGATCCTTTCTCCTGTTTAAAGTCCTGTCTGGTGCCAGGAGTAATTGCTTACGGCCACACTACTGCGAACACGCCTGATCTCGTCTGATCTCGGAAGCTAAGCACGGTCGGGCCTGGTTAGTACCTGGATGGGAGACCGCCTGGGAATACCAGGTGCTGTAAGCTATTTTCATTTGGGGTAAAAAAAATCATCCTTTCTCCTGTTTAAAGACCTGTCTGGTGCCAGGAGCAATTGCTTACGGCCACACCACCGTGAACACGCCCATCCTCGTCTGATCTCGGAAGCTAAGCACGGTCGGGCCTGGTTAGTAATTGGATGGAAGACCGCCTGGGAATACCAGGTGCTGTAATCTATTTTCATTTTGGGTCAAAAAAAATGATCCTTTCTCCTGTTTAAAGTCCTGTCTGCTGCCAGGAGCAATTGCTTACGGCCACACCACTGCGAACACGCCCGATCTCGTCTGATCTCGGAAGCTAAGCACGGTCGGGCCTGGTTAGTACCTGGATGGGAGACCGCCTGGGAATACCAGGTGCTGTAATCTATTTTCATTTGGGGTAAAAAAAATGATCCTTTCTCCTGTTTAAAGTCATGTATGGTGCCAGGAGCAATTGCTTACGGCCACACCACCGGGAACACGCCCGATCTCGTCTGATCTCGGAACCTAAGCACGGTCGGGCCTGGTTAGTACTTGGATGGGAGACCGCCTGGGAATACTAGGTGCTGTAATCTATTTTCATTTGGGGTAAAAAAAATTATCCTTTCTCCTGTTTAAAGTCCTGTCTGGTGCCAGGAGCAATTGCTTACGGCCACACCACCGTGAACACGCCCGATCTCGTCTGATCTCGGAAGCTAAGCACGGTCGGGGCTGGTTAGTACTTGGATGGGAGACCGCCTGGGAATACCAGGTGCTGTAATCTATTTTCATTTGGGGTAAAAAAAATGATCCTTTCTCCTGTTTAAAGTCCTGTCTGGTGCCAGGAGCAATTGCTTACGGCCACACCACTGCGAACACGCCGGAACTCGTCTGATCTCGGAAGCTAAGCACGGTCGGGCCTGGTTAGTACCTGGATGGGAGACCGCCTGGGAATACCAGGTGCTGTAAGCTATTTTCATTTGGGGTAAAAAAAATCATCCTTTCTCCTGTTTAAAGTCCTGTCTGGTGCCAGGATCAATTGCTTACGGCCACACCACCGGGAACACGCCCGATCTCGTCTGATCTCGGAACCTAAGCACGAACGGGCCTGGTTAGTACTTGGATGGGAGACCGCCTGGGAATACCAGGTGCTGTAATCTATTTTCATTTGGGGTAAAAAAAATTATCCTTTCTCCTGTTTAAAGTCCTGTCTTGTGCCAGGAGTAATTGCTTACGGCCACACCACTGCGAACACGCCTGATCTCGTCTGATCTCTGAAGCTAAGCACGGTCGGGCCTGGTTAGTACCTGGATGGGAGACCGCCTGGGAATACCAGGTGCTGTAAGCTATTTTCATTTGGGGTAAAAAAAATGATCCTTTCTCCTGTTTAAAGTCCTGTCTGGTGCCAGGAGTAATTGCTTACGGCCACACTACTGCGAACACGCCTGATCTCGTCTGATCTCGGAAGCTAAGCACGGTCGGGCCTGGTTAGTACCTGGATGGGAGACCGCCTGGGAATACCAGGTGCTGTAAGCTATTTTCATTTGGGGTAAAAAAAATCATCCTTTCTCCTGTTTAAAGACCTGTCTGGTGCCAGGAGCAATTGCTTACGGCCACACCACCGTGAACACGCCCATCCTCGTCTGATCTCGGAAGCTAAGCACGGTCGGGCCTGGTTAGTACTTGGATGGAAGACCGCCTGGGAATACCAGGTGCTGTAATCTATTTTCATTTTGGGTCAAAAAAAATGATCCTTTCTCCTGTTTAAAGTCCTGTCTGCTGCCAGGAGCAATTGCTTACGGCCACACCACTGCGAACACGCCCGATCTCGTCTGATCTCGGAAGCTAAGCACGGTCGGGCCTGGTTAGTACCTGGATGGGAGACCGCCTGGGAATACCAGGTGCTGTAATCTATTTTCATTTGGGGTAAAAAAAATGATCCTTTCTCCTGTTTAAAGTCATGTATGGTGCCAGGAGCAATTGCTTACGGCCACACCACTGCGAACACGCCCGATCTCGTCTGATCTCGGAAGCTAAGCACGGGCGGGCCTGGTTAGTTCCTGGATGGGAGACCGCCTGGGAATACCAGGTGCTGTAAGCTATTTTCATTTGGTGTAAAAAAAATCATCCTTTCTCCTGTTTAAAGTCCTGTCTGGTGCCAGGAGCAATTGCTTACGGCCACACCACCGGGAACACGCCCGATCTCGTCTGATCTCGGAACCTAAGCACGGTCGGGCCTGGTTAGTACTTGGATGGGAGACCGCCTGGGAATACCAGGTGCTGTAATCTATTTTCATTTGGGGTAAAAAAAATTATCCTTTCTCCTGTTTAAAGTCCTGTCTGGTGCCAGGAGCAATTGCTTACGGCCACACCACCGTGAACACGCCCGATCTCGTCTGATCTCGGAAGCTAAGCACGGTCGGGGCTGGTTAGTACTTGGATGGGAGACCGCCTGGGAATACCAGGTGCTGTAATCTATTTTCATTTGGGGTAAAAAAAATGATCCTTTCTCTTGTTTAAAGTCCTGTCTGGTGCCAGGAGCAATTGCTTACGGCCACACCACTGCGAACACGCCGGAACTCGTCTGATCTCGGAAGCTAAGCACGGTCGGGCCTGGTTAGTACCTGGATGGGAGACCGCCTGGGAATACCAGGTGCTGTAAGCTATTTTCATTTGGGGTAAAAAAAATCATCCTTTCTCCTGTTTAAAGTCCTGTCTGGTGCCAGGATCAATTGCTTACGGCCACACCACCGGGAACACGCCCGATCTCGTCTGATCTCGGAAGCTAAGCACGGTCGGGCCTGGTAAGTACTTGGATGGAAGACCGCCTGGGAATACCAGGTGCTGTAATCTATTTTCATTTTGGGTCAAAAAAAATGATCCTTTCTCCTGTTTAAAGTCCTGTCTGCTGCCAGGAGCAATTGCTTACGGCCACACCACTGCGAACACGCCCGATCTCGTCTGATCTCGGAAGGTAAGCACGGTCGGGCCTGGTTAGTACCTGGATGGGAGACCGCCTGGGAATACCAGGTGCTGTAATCTATTTTCATTTGGGGTAAAAAAAATGATCCTTTCTCCTGTTTAAAGTCATGTATGGTGCCAGGAGCAATTGCTTACGGCCACACCACTGCGAACACGCCCGATCTCGTCTGATCTCGGAAGCTAAGCACGGGCGGGCCTGGTTAGTTCCTGGATGGGAGACCGCCTGGGAATACCAGGTGCTGTAAGCTATTTTCATTTGGTGTAAAAAAAATCATCCTTTCTCCTGTTTAAAGTCCTGTCTGGTGCCAGGAGCAATTGCTTACGGCTACACCACCGGGAACACGCCCGATCTCGTCTGATCTCGGAAGCTAAGCACGGTCGGGGCTGGTTAGTACTTGGATGGGAGACCGCCTGGGAATACCAGGTGCTGTAATCTATTTTCATTTGGGGTAAAAAAAATGATCCTTTCTCCTGTTTAAAGTCCTGTCTGGTGCCAGGAGCAATTGCTTACGGCCACACCACTGCGAACACGCCGGAACTCGTCTGATCTCGGAAGCTAAGCACGGTCGGGCCTGGTTAGTACCTGGATGGGAGACCGCCTGGGAATACCAGGTGCTGTAAGCTATTTTCATTTGGGGTAAAAAAAATCATCCTTTCTCCTGTTTAAAGTCCTGTCTGGTGCCAGGATCAATTGCTTACGGCCACACCACCGGGAACACGCCCGATCTCGTCTGATCTCGGAACCTAAGCACGAACGGGCCTGGTTAGTACTTGGATGGGAGACCGCCTGGGAATACCAGGTGCTGTAATCTATTTTCATTTGGGGTAAAAAAAATTATCCTTTCTCCTGTTTAAAGTCCTGTCTTGTGCCAGGAGTAATTGCTTACGGCCACACCACTGCGAACACGCCTGATCTCGTCTGATCTCTGAAGCTAAGCACGGTCGGGCCTGGTTAGTACCTGGATGGGAGACCGCCTGGGAATACCAGGTGCTGTAAGCTATTTTCATTTGGGGTAAAAAAAATCATCCTTTCTCCTGTTTAAAGTCCTGTCTGGTGCTAGGAGTAATTGCTTACGGCCACACCACCGTGAACACGCCCGATCTCGTCTGATCTCGGAAGCTAAGCACGGTCGGGCCTGGTTGGTACCTGGATGGGAGACCGCCTGGGAATACCAGGTGCTGTAAGCTATTTTCATTTGGGGTAAAAAAAATCATCCTTTCTCCTGTTTAAAGACCTGTCTGGTGCCAGGAGCAATTGCTTACGGCCACACCACCGTGAACACGCCCAATCTCGTCTGATCTCGGAAGCTAAGCACGGTCAGGCCTGGTTAGTACTTGGATGGGAGACCGCCTGGGAATACCAGGTGCTGTAATCTATTTTCATTTTGGGTAAAAAAAAATGATCCTTTCTCCTGTTTAAAGTCCTGTCTGCTGCCAGGAGCAATTGCTTACGGCCACACCACTGCGAACACGCCCGATCTCGTCTGATCTCGGAAGCTAAGCACGGTCGGGCCTGGTTAGTACCTGGATGGGAGACCGCCTGGGAATACCAGGTGCTGTAATCTATTTTCATTTGGGGTAAAAAAAATGATCCTTTCTCCTGTTTAAAGTCATGTATGGTGCCAGGAGCAATTGCTTACGGCCACACCACTGCGAACACGCCCGATCTCGTCTGATCTCGGAAGCTAAGCACGGGCGGGCCTGGTTAGTTCCTGGATGGGAGACCGCCTGGGAATACCAGGTGCTGTAAGCTATTATCATTTGGGGTAAAAAAAATCATCCTTTCTCCTGTTTAAAGTCCTGTCTGGTGCCAGGAGCAATTGCTTACGGCCACACCACCGGGAACACGCCCGATCTCGTCTGATCTCGGAACCTAAGCACGGTCGGGCCTGGTTAGTACTTGAATGGGAGACCGCCTGGGAATACCAGGTGCTGTAATCTATTTTCATTTGGGGTAAAAAAAATTATCCTTTCTCCTGTTTAAAGTCCTGTCTGGTGCCAGGAGCAATTGCTTACGGCCACACCACCGTGAACACGCCCGATCTCGTCTGATCTCGGAAGCTAAGCACGGTCGGGGCTGGTTAGTACTTGGATGGGAGACCGCCTGGGAATACCAGGTGCTGTAATCTATTTTCATTTGGGGTAAAAAAAATGATCCTTTCTCCTGTTTAAAGTCCTGTCTGGTGCCAGGAGCAATTGCTTACGGCCACACCGCTGCGAACACGCCGGAACTCGTCTGATCTCGGAAGCTAAGCACGGTCGGGCCTGGTTAGTACCTGGATGGGAGACCGCCTGGGAATACCAGGTGCTGTAAGCTATTTTCATTTGGGGTAAAAAAAATCATCCTTTCTCCTGTTTAAAGTCCTGTCTGGTGCCAGGATCAATTGCTTACGGCCACACCACCGGGAACACGCCCGATCTCGTCTGATCTCGGAACCTAAGCACGGTCGGGCCTGGTTAGTACTTGGATGGGAGACCGCCTGGGAATACCAGGTGCTGTAATCTATTTTCATTTGGGGTAAAAAAAATTATCCTTTCTCCTGTTTAAAGTCCTGTCTTGTGCCAGGAGTAATTGCTTACGGCCACACCACTGCGAACACGCCTGATCTCGTCTGATCTCTGAAGCTAAGCACGGTCGGGCCTGGTTAGTACCTGGATGGGAGACCACCTGGGAATACCAGGTGCTGTAAGCTATTTTCATTTGGGGTAAAAAAAATCATCCTTTCTCCTGTTTAAAGTCCTGTCTGGTGCCAGGAGCAATTGCTTACGGCCACACCACCGGGAACACGCCCGATCTCGTCTGATCTCGGAAACTAAGCACGGTCGGGCCTGGTTAGTACTTGGATGGGAGACCGCCTGGGAATACCAGGTGCTGTAATCTATTTTCATTTGGGGTAAAAAAAATGATCCTTTCTCCTGTTTAAAGTCCTGTCTGGTGCCAGGAGTAATTGCTTACGGCCACACCACTGCGAACACGCCTGATCTCGTCTGATCTCTGAAGCTAAGCACGGTCGGGCCTGGTTAGTACCTGGATGGGAGACCGCCTGGGAATACCAGGTGCTGTAAGCTATTTTCATTTGGGGTAAAAAAAATCATCCTTTCTCCTGTTTAAAGTCCTGTCTGGTGCCAGGAGCAATTGCTTACGGCCACACCACCGTGAACACGCCCGATCTCGTCTGATCTCGGTAGCTAAGCACGGTCGGGCCTGGTTAGTACTTGGATGGGAGACCGCCTGGGAATGCCAGGTGCTTTAATCTATTTTCATTTGGGGTAAAAAAAATGATCCTTTCTCCTGTTTAAAGTCCTGTCTGGTGCCAGGAGCAATTGCTTACGGCCACACCACCGTGAACACGCCCGATCTCGTCTGATCTCGGAAGCTAAGCACGGTCGGGCCTGGTTAGTACTTGGATGGGAGACCGCCTGGGAATACCAGGTGCTGGATTTGTGTTTTCATTTGGGGTAAAAGAAATTATCCTTTCTCCTGTTTAAAGTCCTGTCTGGTGCCAGGAGCAATTGCTTACGGCCACACCACTGCGAACACGCCCGATCTCGTTTGATCTCGGAAGCTAAGCACGGTCGGGCCTGGTTAGTACCTGGATGGGAGACCGCCTGGGAATACAAGGTGCTGTAAGCTACTTTCATTTGGGGTAAAAAAAATCATCCTTTCTCCTGTTTAAAGTCCTGTCTGGTGCCAGGAGCAATTGCTTACGGCCACACCACCGTGAACATGCCCGATCTTGTCTGATCTCGGTAGCTAAGCACGGTCGGGCCTGGTTAGTACCTGGATGGGAGACCGCCTCGGAATACCAGGTGCTGTAAGCTATTTTCATTTGGGGTAAAAAAAAATCATCCTTTCTCCTGTTTAAAGTCCCGTCTGGTGCCAGGAGTAATTGCTTACGGCCACACCACCGTGAACACGCCCGATCTCGTCTGATCTCGGAAGCTAAGCATGGTCGGGCCTGGTTAGTACTTGGATGGGAGACCGCCTGGGAATACCAGGTGCTGTAATCTATTTTCATTTGGGGTAAAAAAAATGATCCTTTCTCCTGTTTAAAGTCCTGTCTGGTGCCAGGAGCAATTGCTTACGGCCACACCACTGCGAACACACCCGATCTCGTCTGATCTCGGAAGCAAAGCACGGTCAGGCCTGTTTAGTACCTGGATGGGAGACCGCCTGGGAATACCAGGTGCTGTAAGCTATTTTCATTTGGGGTAAAAAAAATCATCCTTTCTCATGTTTAAAGTCCTGTCTGGTGCTGGGAGCAATTGCTTACGGCCACACCACCGTGAACACGCCCGATCTCGTCTGATCTCGGAAGTTAAGCATGGTCGGGCCTGGTTAGTAATTGGATGGGAGACCGCCTGGGAGTACCAGGTGCTGTAATCTATTTTCATTTGGGGTAAAAAAAATGATCCTTTCTCCTGTTTAAAGTCCTGTCTGGTGCCAGGAGCAATTGCTTACGGCCACACCACTGCGAACACGTCTGATCTCGGAAGCTAAGCACGGTCGGGCCTGGTTAGTACCTGGATGGGAGACCGCCTGGGAATACCAGGTGCTGTAAGCTTTTTTCATTTGGGGTAAAAAAAATCATCCTTTCTCCTGTTTAAAGTCCTGTCTGGTGCCCGGAGCAATTGCTTACGGCTACACCACCGTGAACATGCCCGATCTCGTCTGATCTCGGAAGCTAAGCACGGTCAGGCCTGGTTAGTACTTGGATGGGAGACCGCCTGGGAATACCAAGTGCTGTAATCTATATTCATTTGGGGTAAAAAAAATGATCCTTTCTCCTGTTTAAAGTCCTGTCTGGTGCCAGGAGCAATTGCTTACGGCCACACCACCGCGAACACGCCCGATCTCGTCTGATCTCGGAAGCTAAGCACGGTCGGGCCTGGTTAGTACCTGGATGGGAGACCGCCTGGGAATACCAGGTGCTGTAAGCTATTTTCATTTGGGGTAAAAAAAATCATCCTTTCTCCTGTTTAAAGTCCTGTCTGGTGCCAGGATCAATTGCTAACGGCCACACCACTGCGAACACGCCCGATCTCGTCTGATCTCGGAAGCTAAGCACGGTCGGGCCTGGTTAGTACCTGGATGGGAGACCGCCTGGGAATACCAGGTGCTGTAAGCTATTTTCATTTGGGGTAAAAAAAATCATCCTTTCTCCTGTTAAAGAGGAAGAGATAAGAGACAGCAGTGAGAGAGGTCGTGTTTGAAAAAAGGATGAAAAAAATCATCCTTTCTCCTGTTAAAGAGGAAGAGATAAGAGACAGCAGTGAGAGAGGCCGTGTTTCCCGAAGCTCCGCTAGACAGTGGCAAAAAGTACTTAATTCATCGTTCAGGTCTACTTTATTTTACTTTATTTCATGATCATAATACTTAAGAATATATAGTTTGTTTCCGTCAACCTCAATTGCTCGATTCAACAATACTTTTTGGCACTTTGACTACCGGATCAGACCGCAGCAAAAGCCTTGGACTTTCCTATCGCCAACATGCCTCTGTACTCGGATGTCTCAGGCACAGAGACTGGGAAATGCACAGACTGCACCAAACTGCAACAGACAGTGGCTTTATTTGAAACGAGGCTAGCAGCATTAGAAAAATGCAAAGGACTTCTCCAGGATACAGTGCCGATGGGTGAGTTTGCTGAGCTAGCTCAGACAAATCCACAACAGGATGATCAAAGCTATACTGTATCCTTCCCGAAGCTGGACAAGAGAGAGACAATTCCAACTGCCTCTCATTGGCACAGAGTCGGCGCTAAGCCCAAACAACATTCCAAAGTGAATCAACAAGTTCACTCAACGCCAAATGCTAAGCTTCCCAAAGCTAAAATCAGCCGGATTAGCCAATCGCTGAAGTTTACCATGCCGATGAAGAACCGGTTCCTGCCACTCCAGGAGTCCACGAACGCGCCTGCCACCCATGCACCCCTAAGCCCCAAGATGCGTCCAAACGGATGGTGTGGACAAAGACCGACCATGACCCTGTCGCCAGAGAGGCCAGCTGCGCATGCATCTGCCACCCGTGCACCCCTGAGCCCCAGGATGCGTCCGGACGGACGGTGGGGACAGAGACGGAACAAGAACCAGTCACCACGGAGTCGAGCTGTGCATGCGTCTGCGACCGCCACTTCAAGCCAACAAGGGCCCATCTCACAGAAAGCAGATGAACCAGACACTCTGATTGTAGGAGACTCAACCATAAAGGATATAACCGGTAAGAAGATCAAAACATGCTACTTCCCAGATGTGATGGTTAGTGATGTCAACCAGAAACTAGCCACAATTATACTGGAAAACCCCAAAATCTCACAGATTATTGTGCATGCAGGACTTAATGATATTCGAAAAGAACAGTCAGAACTTCTGAAGAGGGATTTCACGGAACTATTGGACACACTGGACAAATTACACGTTAGGTCATTCATCAGTGGACCCATACCAGCCGTTGACAGGGGAATAAACAGATTCAGTCGTCTACTTGCACTGAATACATGGCTTTCAAGAGTCTGCAATGAAAGAGGAAGGGGCTTTATTGACAATTTCAACTTGTTCTGGGGGCGCAAATATCTTTTCAGAGCAGATGGCCTACACCCAAACAGGTTAGGCTCAAAACTGTTAAGGGACAATCTTCTCTTCTCACTCTCCCACCATGAGAAGAAGCGAGACTACAGCCTCCCCCACACATCTACTGTCCCACTATCTGACACACAGATAGCAGACAGACCACAGACCTTGAAGAGAGACAACAGCCTGCCCGACACCATCGACACCATGCCTCCCCCCTTTGCTGATGCTGGCTTGGCGAGGAACGGCCACCCCCCTCCTCTGCACTCCCCCATCGACGATGACCTCCAGCACTCACCCATCGATGATGACCTCCAGCTGTCCCCCATTGATGATGACCACCAGCCTCATCTCTCCCATAGCCACAACGACAACTCCAGTTCCACTGTCTCCTCCCTTTATGATTTTCCAGATGAATTTAAGAAACGGAGAAATGTTGGCATCAAACTTGCATCTGCGTCAATGATACCATCCCCATGTCATGACCACAGTCTGATAACAGCCAAGCGGAGGGCGCCCCAGCCCCCCCCTCCCTGTACTGATAGTAGTCCTGATTATTACTGAGACAAAAAAGGGTTCAGCCGTAGACACAGCACAAAGGAAGTTTTGCATAATCTGTTGAACCCAAGGTTGCCTACATCAAAACATGGCAACTTTTGCATTCCTGCTGTAATCACTAAGAGAGTAAACAAAGGGAAACTTAGATGCACTGCTAACCTCTCAAATCTCATACCTATTCCCTCCAAACCAAAATCAACCTTAAAGCCTATCAATAACACCATCAGGATGGGTCTACTTAATGTTAGGTCTCTTAATAACAAATCTTTTTTAGTTAATGATTTCATTACCACTGCTCAACTGGATTTTATGTTTTTAACTGAAACATGGCTAGAACAAAATAACAGTGCAACCGTTCTGATAGAGACAGCTCCTCCCAACTATAACTTTTTTGATGTATGTAGATCTGGAAAAAGAGGTGGAGGGGTTGCTGCTATATTTAAAAATGTATTTCAGGGGAAACAGATGCTATTTGGTGATTTTCCATCATTCGAATACCTTTGTGCTGTATTGAAATGTTCCCCCAGAGTTCTCCTATTAATTATTTACTGGCCACCCACATACGCTGCAAATTTCTTCGATGACTTTACAGAATTATTGTCTAGCATCTCCACAGACTTTGACTGTCTAGTTATAACTGGTGACTTCAATTTTCATACTGATGATTTTAATGATAAGTGTGCAAAAAAACTTTTTACCATTTTGGACACATTTGAAATGTCTCAACATGTGAAAGAGGCTACTCATTGTAAGGGGCACACTCTAGACCTGGTTATCACAAAGGGTCTCAATGTTTCAGATCTCTCTGTGACTGATCCTTCACTGTCTGACCATTTCTGTGTTTTCTTTAATATATCTTTTATTCCCGACATACAGACAAAATCAAATACTGTCAAAAAACGGTATATCAATGAACATTCTAATGTACTTTTTAAAAAGGCCATCTCCTTGCTACCACCTCTCAACCCATGTTCTGCTGATGATCTTTTAGAAAACTTTAATTTGAAAATTTTGAAAGTCATAGATGTCATTGCACCTTATAAGGTTAAAACGATTTCTGGAAAGCAAAAGGCACCTTGGAGAAAAGCTGCTTTTGTAACAGCCCAGAAAAAAGAATGCAGGAAGGCTGAACGCATATGGCGTAAAACAAAACTTCATATACACCATGACATCTATAAAGAGAGCCTCCGTGCTTACAATTTAGACTTAAAAAGTGCTAGAGAAACATTTTTCTCCAATATCATTAAAACCAATACTAATAATGCCAAAACCCTATTTGCAACTGTTGACAGACTGACCAAGCCCCCAACACAAATTCCACCTGACCTTCATTCCACTCAGAAATGCAATGAGTTTGCAGCATTTTATACTGATAAAATTGAAGGCATCAGACGCGCCATCAATGTCTCCACTTTAAACAAAAATGCTGGACTACCACCATATTCAGGCAAAAGTAACGTGGCAATGACATGCTTTAATGTCACAGACTCTAAAACTCTTGTGGAAACTGACACAACTGAAGCCATCCACCTGTTGCCTTGATACTTTACCTACCAACCACTTTAAGAATGTTTTTGACTGCCTAGCAATAGACATATTGCAAATAGTTAACAACTCTCTCCAATCAGGCACTTTCCCAAAAGGCTTCAAAACTGCAGTTATCAAACCCCTTTTAAAAAAGCGGAGCCTAGATGCCTCTGTTATTAACAACTACAGACCAATATCAAATCTACCCTTCATAAGTAAAATCATTGAGAAAATTGTCCTCCAGCAACTTAGTGACTTCCTGGCATCAACTGGTTGCTATGACACCTTCCAATCCGGATTTCGACCCCTTCACAGCACTGAGACCGCCCTTATTAAAGTTGTAAACGACATCCGTCTTAACACAGACTCTGGCAAAATCTCAATACTAATGCTACTAGACCTCAGTGCTGCATTCGACACTGTAGACCATACAATACTTTTGGACAGATTAGAAAACTGGGTGGGGCTTTCAGGCAGGTTTTAAATTGGTTTAGGTCCTACCTACAAAATAGGAACTACTTTGTTTCCATTGGCGACTTTGTTTCAGAATCAACAAACGTGTGGAGTCCCACAAGGTTCGATCTTAGGACCCTCTCTATTCAACATCTACATGCTCCCACTAGGGAAAATCATGCAAAATAACAATATTGACCATCACTGCTATGCTGATGACACGCAAATCTATGTATCTCTATCACCAAATGACTATCAGCCCATAGATCTGTTGTGCCAGTGCATTGAGCAAGTCAAAGACTGGATGTGCCAAAATTTCCTTCAACTAAATGAGGACAAAACCGAGATAATTGTATTTGGTGCTAAAACCGAAAGGCTTAAAGTTACCCAACACCTTCACTCTCTGTCCTTGAAAACCTCAATCAAAGCCAGAAATCTAGGGGTTATTATGGATTCAGATTTACATTTCGACAGTCACATCAAATCAGTTACAAAATCGGCATATTATCACCTTAAAAACGTAGCAAAACTTAGAGGGCTCATGTCTACCGAAGACTTACAAACACTTGTACATGCCTTTATCACTAGCAAGCTTGATTACTGCAATGGTCTCCTTACAGGTCTCCCAAAAAAAACTCTAAGGCAACTACAGCTTGTTCAGAATGCTGCTGCTAGAGTTCTAACAAAGACCAAAAAATTTGAACATATTACACCAATTCTCAAATCATTACACTGGCTCCCTGTATGTCAGAGAATTGATTTTAAAATCATGTTGCTAACCTACAAATCTCTACATGGTTTAGGGCCAAAATATTTAACTGATATGCTTCCACTACATAAGTCTTCTAGACCACTAAGATCCTCTGAGACCAATCTGTTAATTATCCCCAGAGTCAACACGAAACATGGGGAAGCAGGATTTAGTTACTATGCAACAAATAGCTGGAATAAACTCCCTGAGGATTTAAGACTTGCCCCAACTCTGACAGCTTTTAAAACAAGACTGAAGACTTTTATGTTTGCTTTAGCTTTCTGCTAAATCTTAAATCTACAATGTTTCTATTTTTATTTTTATTTTATTAGTAACTTTGCCTTTCTAAAATGCATTTTTATTAACTCTGCCTTTCTAAAATGTTGTTTTTTAACTTTGCCTTTACTTTCTATCTATTTTACTTTTTACTTATCTATTATTTTATTTTATTGTATGACAATGTTTATATGTGAAGCACTTTGAGTCTGCCTTGTGTATGAAAAGTGCTATATAAATAAAGTTGCCTTGCCTTGCCTTGCCTTGTTTAAAGTCCTGTCTGGTGCCAGGAGCAATTGCTTACGGCCACACCACCGTGATCTCGTCTGATCCCGTTCAGGTGCGCAAGCAGGAAGTGAGCACAGAGCAGTTGAGTGTTTGTTGGGACCGTGTGTGCTTGATAGTGAGAAGGCACTTTTTTGTTGATAGTTTTATTGTTTCATTCATAGTTTGATAGTTTCATAGTTTGTTTCATTCCCCCTGCAGCCTGGCTGTTTGGGGGATTGTTTCATACTTTCTTGTTTAGATGGATAATCTGGTAAATGGGAAAATAGGTGGAAAGGCCACTTTGATTCATGTGGAACCCGATATTGATCATGCTTCTCGTGATTGGATGGATAATTTAGTAAATGAAAACATGGGAGCTACTACCAGTTTGACACATGTAGAACAGGTGAATGAGCCTGAGCATGTTGAAGTAAGAGAGAAAGGAATAACACAGACTAATTCCGTTAGTACAGAGGGAGAAAACATGGTGAATAGCAGGAGAGATAAAGAGGGTCTAAATGAAGTGATGAATGCGGGAGAGAGTGACGGTGGCTATAAAAAGGAGCTGACGTTGATTGTAGAGCTGGTCGGTGAAGACAATATAACTATGATGGAGCTATTGCGAGGAATCAAAGATAAGTGCGGGATTGTTCTGGCCTGCAGGGTCAAAAGTAAGATCATATACGAGATCACCATGCAGAAGGGAAAGGGCAAGACGAGGTTATTGGATGGGTTCAAAATCAAAAACACTCAGGTGACAGCTAAAGAAGTACGCAGCAATGAAATAGTTGTTTCATTTCTAAACTTGCCACCTTATATTTCTGACGCTGAAATAAGGCAGAAACTCTCAACGTGGGGCGTGAAGGCGATTTCGCCCATCAAAAGAAGGAAATGGCCTGGGACAGACGTGGCGGACGGGACAAGGTTCTGTAAAGTACAGTTCACTGAACTTGTACAGTCACTGCCCTACTCAACAAAGTTTGAGACGCTAGACGGAGGGGAGTACTTCCGCGTAATTCACGACAGGCAGGTGAAGGTCTGCAGGCTGTGCATCCAGCCAGGACATATTGTGAGAGAATGCCCAGACTTCACCTGCTATAAATGCAAGCGCCAGGGACACTATGCTAGGGAGTGTGACCTGCAGGGAGCAAGACGCGGAGAGGAGCGGCCGGTGGATGCGGAGCCAGCCGGTGGCGGCGAGAGCGTGTCCCGGTCCGAGGAGGAGCAGCGACAGCGGGACGAGGACATCGCATGCTCTGATCCCATACCATTGGAGGGAGAGGAGAACACCGGAGCTGCCAACGGAGAGGAGATGACCCCAGACACCATTGGCAGCGGTGTGGATGGCGTGTCCAGGGGGACGGGTCGCACGACGAGAGGAGCATCCGGGCAAAGTGCTGAAGAAGGCGCTAGCGCAGCGCCCAAAACTCCATCAGCCCTGGCGAATGAGCGAGGAGGCGGTCGACCTGGGAAGGTGGAGACCCCGGGGTGCGGAGAGGCTCCGCGGGACGGGACGGCTGTGGCTGCTTCACCTGGAAAGGAGCCAGACGATTCGAACATGGAGGTGAAGGGGACGGGAACATCGGAGGAAGGAGAGTTGATGGATTGCGAAGCGGTGAGAGCCAGCAGGAAAAGAATGAACAAAAAGAAGGACAAAAGGGAGCCAAAAGAGCGGAAGGTATGACCCATCGAGCATCTATGGAAATCTGTGTTTTTCTTTGCATTACTATGGTCATTATAACATCCCTAAATGCGAATGGCCTGAGGAACATGATAAAGCTAGAAAGAACGATTGAACTGTGTAAATCGGACATGTTGTGCCTGCAGGAGACGCACTGGGATGATGGAATTGTGAAAAACCTTGGGAAACTTTGGAAAGGGCCCATATTTACAGATAATGGGAGTGCGAAGGCACGTGGAGTGGCGATCCTTGTCAGAGAGAGGTCTGTTAGTGGAGCAAAACAGACCTTTTGTGGAGGGAATGGAAGAGTGATAGCGATTGAATTTGTGCACAATAAAAACACATATAAATTAATCAATATATATGCACCAAACGTGGAGGAAATGAGGAAAGATTTTTTCAAGGACTTGGAGGTTCTGTGCACGGGAGGTTGTATGATGGTTGGTGACTATAATGTAAAATTATCAAGACTAGATTATTCAAATTACGTAAAATACAGGTATGATGGGTCAAGGAACTTTCTGAAAAACATGATGGCAGAACACAAAATGGTGGACATATGGAGGGAGGAAAATGCAGACAGTAAAGGGTTTTCGCGGAGGCAGGTGGTTATGGGGACCCTTAGACAGAGTCGAATAGACCTGGTCCTGGTTAAGGAAAACATTGTCAGCAAAATAAAGGAGGTGAAATATACTTTTACCACTCTTAGTGATCATGCAATCCTGTCACTGAGGTTAAGGGACGTATGTGTAAGGAATGTAGGTGGAGGAATGTGGTGCCTAAACAATAGCTTATTAGGAGAGGATTCATATAAAGAGATGATAGCTAAATGTATCAAAGAAGAAATAGAGAACATTTTAAACGGAGATAATATTTGTATTTGGTGGGAAAAATTGAAAGAAAAAGTTAAAAAGAAAAGCATACACTATGCCAAACAAATGAACTTTAGAAAGGAGCAGGTAGAGAAAGAGATACAAAATAAATTAAATGAAGAAGCAGGGAAAGCAGACAAAGATGCAAATTATAATATACAAAAGTATATGGAATTGAGAAGGGAACTAAAAGAGTGTGAGAAAAATAAATGTGATGGGGCGATAGTAAGGAGTAGAGTACAGTATGCTGTAGAGGGAGAAAGGTGCACAGCGTACTTTCTAAACCTAGAGAAAAAGAAACAGGAAAATAATTATATAAATGAACTACTGAATGAAAATGGAGAGAAGGTAAATGATTTGGTTAGCATCTTGAATACAGTGGAAGGCTTCTATAAAAACTTGTATAAAAAAGGGAATACAGAAAAAGAATGTATTGATGAGGTCTTGAGGGGTGTGGATGCAAGAATATCAGCAGACGAGCTAGACATGTGTGACAGAGAGATTACAGTAAAAGAAATACAAATAGCAATTACAAATGCAAAAAATAATAAAAGCCCTGGTTCAGATGGACTTAGTAGTGAATTCTACAAGGAGTTTGCTGACATACTGGCACCCATATTATTAAAGGTATACCAAAGCATGGAAGAGGGACAACTGGTTCCAGAATCTATGGCTACTGGGGTAATCACAATATTATTTAAAAATAAGGGGAGTAGATTAGAGTTAGGGAACTATAGGCCAATTAGCTTATTGAATAATGATTATAAGATATTAGCAAGGGTTTTAGCATATAGAATTAAGAAGGTAATGGGAGGAATAATAGCACCGACATAGGCATATAGTATCGAAGGGAGAGACATAGCAGATATAATAGGGACAGTTAGGGACGTTGTTAGGCACATGAAAGAACAGTCTGGGATAGTGTTGAGTGTAGATTTGAATAAGGCTTTTGATAGAGTGGAGCATGAGTTCTTGTTTCGGAGTATGAAAGAGTTTGGGTTTGGGGATAGAATAGTGAGTTGGATCAGGCTATTGTATAAGGAAGCTAAGAGTAGGGTCAAATGTAATGGACTGATTTCAGACACCTTTGCTTTGGAGAGGTCAGTGAGGCAGGGCTGTCCCTTATCAGCACTGCTATATAGCATGTCTATTGAACCCTTTGCTGTCCTTATAAAAAAGGATAGTAATATAAAAGGAATACAAATACCAGGCGAGAAAATTAATATAATTCAACAATATGCAGATGACATGACAATAACAGTAGAAAATATGGAAAGTATCAATATAATTATGAAACACATGGGAACATATGGGAGGGCAGCAGGGGCCAAAGTGAATATAGGAAAATCTGAACTAATGTATATAGGTCAGGAGAGGGAGAAGGTAGACAGTATGATTGCATTTAGAGTGGTAGACTGCATTAAAGTTTTAGGAGTAAACATAGGTCCAAACGAAAAGGAAGCAAGAGATGTGACTTGGACAGTAGTGATAAATAAGATAAAATACACTTTAAATGCATGGAAGCAGAGAAAATTGAAATTAAAAGGTAAGGTAATAGTTGTTAACTCCTTAGTATTGTCCAAATGTGTGTATGTGTTGGGTGCACTAGATCTTCCGGTATGGGTTCTATCAGAGCTAAATCGGCTGATTTCAAATTTCTTGTGGGATGGTAAGGGTGTGAGGATAGCACACAAAACATTGATAGCAGGGTACAGTGAGGGAGGGTTAAAACTGGTGGACATTGACACAAAACGTAAAGCAATGAGGGTTAAAACAGTGAAGAAATATCTACATGATGTGAATGACTATGGGTGGAAACAATTCTTTAAAATGTATGTGCAAATTGCTGGTAGATGTGGAGAGCATAGTCTGCTTATGGTTTTGAAAGAAGCAATGTATGAAAAGGTTCCTTTTTTTTACAAAGAGGTGTTCAGAGCGTGGGGAGAGTTCCTGCCCAACATATCATACGACTGTAGTAACATAATTGAAGTAATGAATAAACCCATTTTTCTCAATCCCAAAATACAGCATAACAACAAAATGCTATACAATAACGTTTTCATGGACGCAGGAATTAGGCAAATAAAAGACATAGTATATGAGTTTGTGCCTGGGTTTCTGCCGGGGCAGGCAATGATAGACTGTGTAAGAGAATGGGATGAAGATGCTAGGAGAGATGTGATTTTAAAAATGTATGATATAATCAAGGGGAATTTGATTGAGAGAGAGTGTGTGAGGACAGGGGATGGACATTTACCTAAACTAGTGTTTGTTAAAAATGATGTAAGCAAAGAGTTCAAAGAATTAAAAGTAAAAAACATATATATAGAACTAATAGCAAAACAGTTGAAAAGGCCAGCAGCAGAACAAATGTGGGAGAGAGTTCTGCCAGGTATGAATGTACAGTTGATATGGAAAAACCTCAAAATCAAATATAATGCAATAGAATGTGAAAACAATGACTTCATGACCAGACACAACAGGATCTATGTTAACACAGTACTGCATCAGATTAACAGAGGAAACAGGAGAGAATGTGACGTGTGTGAAACTGAGCCAGAAGATTTATTACATATATATATCAGATGTAAATGTCTACGTAGTTTTGTGCCTAAGTTAAAAGATATGCTGTTTAAGAATTGGGAAAATGGTTTTGTAAAGGCACATGAATGGAACAAAATGTTGTTGTTTGGGGTAAATGGGAAAAGGAAAGATGTGAATGTTTGCTTGTTTAATTTTGTGTTAAGTCATGCAAGGTACGCTATTATGTCAAGAAGGAATCTTGCTCATTTTGAAGGGAAAAAAGTTAATGTGTGGGATTTGTTTGAATCTGTGGTCAGGAGGAATGTGGGTTTGACCTTTAAATATGGTGCTGAGGATTTTGCTAAATGCTTTATTGACGGGTGTAGTTTTATATCTGCAACATCGGAAGGGAAATTAGCATTTAATTTTTGAGGGTGCCTCTATGTGTATAAGGCGCACGTATTATTAAGCGATTTATTTTGTGCCTTGGTACCCCTTAACATGAATGTGATTGTTGTGTGTATGTCATTGTTTTATGTAAACATTTACATTTAAATTTATTTTGTATATTAAAAAAAAGACAAAAAAAAAAACACGCCCGATCTCGTCTGATCTCGGAAGCTAAGCACGGTCGGGCCTGGTTAGTACTTGGATGGGAGACCGCCTGGGAATACCAGGTGCTGTAATCTATTTTCATTTGGGGTAAAAAAAATGATCCTTTCTTCTGTTTAAAGTCCTGTCTGGTGCCAGGAGCAATTGCTTACGGCCACACCACTGCGAACACGCCCGCTCTCGTCTCATCTCGGAAGCTAAGCACTGTCAGGCCTGGTTAGTACCTGGATGGGAGACCGCCTGGGAATACCAGGTGCTGTGAGCTATTTTCATTTGGGGTAAAAAAAATCATCCTTTCTCCTGTTTAAAGTCCTGTCTGGTGCCAGGAGTAATTGCTTACGGCCACACCACCGGGAACACGACTGATCTCGGAAGCTAAGCACGGTCGGGCCTGGTTAGTACTTGGATGGGAGACCGCCTGGGAATACCAGGTGCTGTAATATATTTTCATTTGGGGTAAAAAAAATGATCCTTTCTCCTGTTTAAAGTCCTGTCTGGTGCCAGGAGCAATTGCTTACGGCCACACCACTGCGAACACGCCCAATCTCGTCTGATCTCGGAAGCTAAAAACGGTCGGGCCTGGTTAGTACCTGGATGGGAGACCGAGTGGGAATACCAGGTGCTGTAAGCTATTTTCATTTGGGGTAAAAAAAATCATCCTTTCTCCTGTTTAAAGTCCTGTCTGGTGCCAGGAGCAATTGCTTACGTCCACACCACCGTGAACAAGCCCGATCTCGTCTGATCTCGCAAGCTAAGCACGGTCGGGCCTGGTTAGTACCTGGATGGGAGACCGCCTGGGAATACCAGGTGCAGTAAGCTATTTTCATTTGGGGTAAAAAAAAATCATCCTTTCTCCTGTTTAAAGTCCTGTCTGGTGCCAGGAGTAAATGCTTACGGCCACACCACCGTGAACACGCCCGATCTCGTCTGATCTCGGAAGCTAAGCACGGTCGGGCCTGGTTAGTACTTGGATGGGAGACCGCCTGGGAATACCAGGTGCTGTAATCTATTTTCATTTGGGGTAAAAAAAATGATCCTTTCTCCTGTTTAAAGTCCTGTCTGGTGCCAGGAGTAATTGATTACGGCCACACCACCGTGAACACGCCCGATCTCGTCTGATCTCGGAAGCTAAGCACGGTCGGGCCTGGTTAGTACTTGGATGGGAGACCGCATGGGAATACCAGGTGCTGTAATCTATTTTCATTTGGGGTAAAAAAAATGATCCTTTCTCCTGTTTAAAGTCCTGTCTGGTGCCAGGCGCAATTGCTTACGGCCACACCACTGCGAACACGCCCGATCTCGTCTGATATCGGAAGCTAAGCACGGTCGGGCCTGGTTAGTACCTGGATGGGAGACCGCCTGGGAATACCAGGTGCTGTAAGCTATTTTCATTTGGTAAAAAAAATCATCCTTTCTCCTGTTTAAAGTCCTGTCTGGTGCCAGGAGCAATTGCTTACGGCCACACCACCGTGAACACGCCCGATCTCGTCTGATCTCGGAAGCTAAGCACGGTCGGGCCTGGTTAGTACTTGGATGGGAGACCGCCTGGGAATGCCAGGTGCCGTAATCTATTTTCATTTGGGGTAAAAAAAATGATCCTTTCTCCTGTTTAAAGTCCTGTCTGGTGCCAGGAGCAATTGCTTACGGCCACACCACTGCGAACACGCCCGATCTCGTCTGATCTCGGAAGCTAAGCACGGTCGGGCCTGGTTAGTACCTGGATGGGAGACCGCCTGGGAATACCAGGTGCTGTAAGCTATTTTCATTTGGGGTAAAAAAAATGATCCTTTCTCCTGTTTAAAGTCCTGTCTGGTGCCAGGAGCAATTGCTTACGGCCACACCACTGCGAACACGACCGATCTCGTCTGATCTCGGAAGCTAAGCACGGTCGGGCCTGGTTAGTACCTGGATGGGAGACCGCCTGGGAATACCAGGTGCTGTAAGCTATTTTCATATGGGTTAAAAAAAAAATTATCCTTTCTCCTGTTTAAAGTCCTGTCTGGTGCCAGGAGCAATTGCTTACGGCCACACCACCGTGAACACGCCCGATCTCGTCTGATCTCGGAAGCTAAGCACGGTCGGGCCTGGTTAGTACCAGGATGGGAGACCGCCTGGGAATACCAGGTGCTGTAAGCTATTTTCATTTGGGGTAAAAAAAATGATCCTTTCTCCTGTTTAAAGTCCTGTCTGGTGCCAGGAGCAATTGCTTACGGCCACAGCACCGTGAACACGCCCGATCTCGTCCGATCTCGGAAGCTAAGCACGGTCGGGCCTGGTTAGTGCTTGGATGGGCGACCGCCTGGGAATACCAGGTGCTGTAATCTATTTTCATTTGGGGTAAAAAAAATGATCCTTTCTCCTGTTTAAAGTCCTGTCTGGTGCCAGGAGCAAATGCTTACGGCCACACCACCGTGAAAACGCCCGATCTCGTCTGATCTCGGAAGCTAAGCACGGTCGGGCCTGGTTAGTACCTGGATGGGAGACCGCCTGGGAATACCAGGTGCTGTAAGCTATTTTCATTTGGGGTAAAAAAAATCATCCTTTCTCCTGTTTAAAGTCCTGTCTGGTGCTAGGAGAAATTGCTTACGGCCACACCACCGTGAACACGCCCGATCTCGTCTGATCTCGGAAGCTAAGCACGGTCGGGCCTGGTTAGTACTTGGATGGGAGACCGCCTGGGATTACCAGGTGCTGTATTCTATTTTCATTTGGGGTAAAAAAAATGATCCTTTCACCTGTTTAAAGTCCTGTCTGGTGCCAGGAGCAATTGCTTACGGCCACACCACTGCGAACACGCCCGATCTCGTCTGATCTCGGAAGCTAAGCACGGTCGGGCCTGGTTAGTACCTGGATGGGAGAATGCCTGGGAATACCAGGTGCTGTAAGCTATTTTCATTTGGGGTAAAAAAAATCATCCTTTCTCCTGTTTAAAGTCCTGTCTGGTGCCAGGAGCAATTGATTACGGCCACACCACTGCGAACACGCCCGATCTCGTCTGATCTCGGAAGCTAAGCACGGTCGGGCCTGGTTAGTACCTGGATGGGAGACCGCCTGGGAATACCAGGTGCTGTAAGCTATTTTCATTTGGGGTAAAAAAAATCATCCTTTCTCCTGTTTAAAGTCCTGTCTGGTGCCAGGAGCAATTGCTTACGGCCACACCACTGCGAACACGCCCGATCTCGTCTGATCTCGGAAGCTAAGCACGGTCGGGCCTGGTTAGTACCTGGATGGGAGACCGCCTGGGAATTCCAGGTGCTGTAAGCTATTTTCATTTGGGTTAAAAAAAATTATCCTTTCTCCTGTTTAAAGTCCTGTCTGGTGCCAGGAGCAATTGCTTACGGCCACACCACCGTGAACACGCCCGATCTCGTCCGATCTCGGAAGCTAAGCACGGTCGGGCCTGGTTAGTGCTTGGATGGGCGACCGCCTGGGAATACCAGGTGCTGTAATCTATTTTCATTTGGGGTAAAAAAAATGATCCTTTCTCCTGTTTAAAGTCCTGTCTGGTGCCAGGAGCAAATGCTTACGGCCACACCACCGTATAAACGCCCGATCTCGTCTGATCTCGGAAGCTAAGCACGGTCGGGCCTGGTTAGTACCTGGATGGGAGACCGCCTGGGAATACCAGGTGCTGTAAGCTATTTTCATTTGGGGTAAAGAAAATCATCCTTTCTCCTGTTTAAAGTCCTGTCTGGTGCTAGGAGAAATTGCTTACGGCCACACCACCGTGAACACGCCCGATCTCGTCTGATCTCGGAAGCTAAGCACGGTCGGGCCTGGTTAGTACTTGGATGGGAGACCGCCTGGGATTACCAGGTGCTGTATTCTATTTTCATTTGGGGTAAAAAAAATGATCGTTTCACCTGTTTAAAGTCCTGTCTGGTGCCAGGAGCAATTGCTTACGGCCACACCACTGCGAACACGCCCGATCTCGTCTGATCTCGGAAGCTAAGCACGGTCGGGCCTGGTTAGTACCTGGATGGGAGAATGCCTGGGAATACCAGGTGCTGTAAGCTATTTTCATTTGGGGTAAAAAAAATCATCCTTTCTCCTGTTTAAAGTCCTGTCTGGTGCCAGGAGCAATTGCTTACGGCCACACCACCGTGAACACGCCCGATCTCGTCTGATCTCGGAAGCTAAGCACAGTCGAGCCTGGTTAGTACTTGGATGGGAGACCGCCTGGGAATACCAGGTGCTGTAAGCTATTTTCATTTGGAGCAAAAAAAATCATCCTTTCTCCTGTTTAAAGTCCTGTCTTTTGCCAGGAGCAATTGCTTACGGCCACACCACTGCGAACACGCCCGATCTCGTCTGATCTCAGAAGCTAAGCACGGTCGGGCCTGGTTAGTACTTGAATGGGAGACCGCCTGGGAATACCAGGTGCTGTATTCTATTTTCATTTGGGGTAAAAAAAAATGAACCTTTCTCCTGTTTAAAGTCCTGTCTGGTGCCAGGAGCAATTGATTACGGCCACACCACTGCGAACACGCCCGATCTCGTCTGATCTCGGAAGCTAAGCACGGTCCGGCCTGGTTAGTACCTGGATGGGAGACCGCCTGGGAATACCAGGTGCTGTAAGCTATTTTCATATGGGTTAAAAAAAAATTTATCCTTTCTCCTGTTTAAAGTCCTGTCTGGTGCCAGGAGCAATTGATTACGGCCACACCACCGTGAACACGCCCGATCTCGTCTGATCTCGGAAGCTAAGCACGGTCGGGCCTGGTTAGTACTTGGATGGGAGACCGCATGGGAATACCAGGTGCTGTAATCTATTTTCATTTGGGGTAAAAAAAATGATCCTTTCTCCTGTTTAAAGTCCTGTCTGGTGCCAGGAGCAATTGCTTACGGCCACACCACTGCGAATACGCCCGATCTCGTCTGATATCGGAAGCTAAGCACGGTCGGGCCTGGTTAGTACCTGGATGGGAGACCGCCTGGGAATACCAGGTGCTGTAAGCTATTTTCATTTGGTAAAAAAAATCATCCTTTCTCCTGTTTAAAGTCCTGTCTGGTGCCAGGAGCAATTGCTTACGGCCACACCACCGTGAACACGCCCGATCTCGTCTGATCTCGGAAGCTAAGCACGGTCGGGCCTGGTTAGTACTTGGATGGGAGACCGCCTGGGAATGCCAGGTGCCGTAATCTATTTTCATTTGGGGTAAAAAAAATGATCCTTTCTCCTGTTTAAAGTCCTGTCTGGTGCCAGGAGCAATTGCTTACGGCCACACCACTGCGAACACGCCCGATCTCGTCTGATCTCGGAAGCTAAGCACGGTCGGGCCTGGTTAGTACCTGGATGGGAGACCGCCTGGGAATACCAGGTGCTGTAAGCTATTTTCATTTGGGGTAAAAAAAATGATCCTTTCTCCTGTTTAAAGTCCTGTCTGGTGCCAGGAGCAATTGCTTACGGCCACACCACTGCGAACACGACCGATCTCGTCTGATCTCGGAAGCTAAGCACGGTCGGGCCTGGTTAGTACCTGGATGGGAGACCGCCTGGGAATACCAGGTGCTGTAAGCTATTTTCATATGGGTAAAAAAAAAAATTATCCTTTCTCCTGTTTAAAGTCCTGTCTGGTGCCAGGAGCAATTGCTTACGGCCACACCACCGTGAACACGCCCGATCTCGTCTGATCTCGGAAGCTAAGCACGGTCGGGCCTGGTTAGTACCAGGATGGGAGACCGCCTGGGAATACCAGGTGCTGTAAGCTATTTTCATTTGGGGTAAAAAAAATGATCCTTTCTCCTGTTTAAAGTCCTGTCTGGTGCCAGGAGCAATTGCTTACGGCCACACCACTGCGAACACGCCCGATCTCGTCTGATCTCGGAAGCTAAGCACGGTCGGGCCTGGTTGGTACCTGGATGGGAGACCGCCTGGGAATACCAGGTGCTGTAAGCTATTTTCATTTGGGGTAAAAAAAAATGATCCTTTCTCCTGTTTAAAGTCCTGTCTGGTGCCAGGAGCAATTACTTACGGCCACACCACTGCGAACACGCCCGATCTCGTCTGATCTCGGAAGCTAAGCACGGTCGGGCCTGGTTAGTACCTGGATGGGAGACCGCCTGGGAATTCCAGGTGCTGTAAGCTATTTTCATTTGGGTTAAAAAAAATTATCCTTTCTCCTGTTTAAAGTCCTGTCTGGTGCCAGGAGCAATTGCTTACGGCCACACCACCGTGAACACGCCCGATCTCGTCTGATCTCGGAAGCTAAGCACGGTCGGGCCTGGTTAGTACCAGGATGGGAGACCGCCTGGGAATACCAGGTGCTGTAAGCTATTTTCATTTGGGGTAAAAAAAATCATCCTTTCTCCTGTTTAAAGTCCTGTCTGGTGCCAGGAGCAATTGCTTACGGCCACACCACCGTGAACACGCCCGATCTCGTCCGATCTCGGAAGCTAAGCACGGTCGGGCCTGGTTAGTGCTTGGATGGGCGACCGCCTGGGAATACCAGGTGCTGTAATCTATTTTCATTTGGGGTAAAAAAAATGATCCTTTCTCCTGTTTAAAGTCCTGTCTGGTGCCAGGAGCAAATGCTTACGGCCACACCACCGTGAAAACGCCCGATCTCGTCTGATCTCGGAAGCTAAGCACGGTCGGGCCTGGTTAGTACCTGGATGGGAGACCGCCTGGGAATACCAGGTGCTGTAAGCTATTTTCATTTGGGGTAAAAAAAATCATCCTTTCTCCTGTTTAAAGTCCTGTCTGGTGCTAGGAGAAATTGCTTACGGCCACACCACCGTGAACACGCCCGATCTCGTCTGATCTCGGAAGCTAAGCACGGTCGGGCCTGGTTAGTACTTGGATGGGAGACCGCCTGGGATTACCAGGTGCTGTATTCTATTTTCATTTGGGGTAAAAAAAATGATCCTTTCACCTGTTTAAAGTCCTGTCTGGTGCCAGGAGCAATTGCTTACGGCCACACCACTGCGAACACGCCCGATCTCGTCTGATCTCGGAAGCTAAGCACGGTCGGGCCTGGTTAGTACCTGGATGGGAGAATGCCTGGGAATACCAGGTGCTGTAAGCTATTTTCATTTGGGGTAAAAAAAATCATCCTTTCTCCTGTTTAAAGTCCTGTCTGGTGCCAGGAGCAATTGCTTACGGCCACACCACCGTGAACACACCCGATCTCGTCTGATCTCGGAAGCTAAGCACAGTCGGGCCTGGTTAGTACTTGGATGGGAGACCGCCTGGGAATACCAGGTGCTGTAAGCTATTTTCATTTGGAGCAAAAAAAATCATCCTTTCTCCTGTTTAAAGTCCTGTCTTTTGCCAGGAGCAATTGCTGACGGCCACACCACTGCGAACACGCCCGATCTCGTCTGATCTCAGAAGCTAAGCACGGTCGGGCCTGGTTGGTACCTTGATGGGAGACCGCCTGGGAATACCAGGTGCTGTAAGCTATTTTCATTTGGGGTAAAAAAAAATGATCCTTTCTCCTGTTTAAAGTCCTGTCTGGTGCCAGGAGCAATTACTTACGGCCACACCACTGCGAACACGCCCGATCTCGTCTGATCTCGGAAGCTAAGCACGGTCGGGCCTGGTTAGTACCTGGATGGGAGACCGCCTGGGAATTCCAGGTGCTGTAAGCTATTTTCATTTGGGTTAAAAAAAATTATCCTTTCTCCTGTTTAAAGTCCTGTCTGGTGCCAGGAGCAATTGCTTACGGCCACACCACCGTGAACACGCCCGATCTCGTCTGATCTCGGAAGCTAAGCACGGTCGGGCCTGGTTAGTACCAGGATGGGAGACCGCCTGGGAATACCAGGTGCTGTAAGCTATTTTCATTTGGGGTAAAAAAAATCATCCTTTCTCCTGTTTAAAGTCCTGTCTGGTGCCAGGAGCAATTGCTTACGGCCACACCACCGTGAAAACGCCCGATCTCGTCTGATCTCGGAAGCTAAGCACGGTCGGGCCTGGTTAGTACCTGGATGGGAGACCGCCTGGGAATACCAGGTGCTGTAAGCTATTTTCATTTGGGGTAAAAAAAATCATCCTTTCTCCTGTTTAAAGTCCTGTCTGGTGCTAGGAGAAATTGCTTACGGCCACACCACCGTGAACACGCCCGATCTCGTCTGATCTCGGAAGCTAAGCACGGTCGGGCCTGGTTAGTACTTGGATGGGAGACCGCCTGGGATTACCAGGTGCTGTATTCTATTTTCATTTGGGGTAAAAAAAATGATCCTTTCACCTGTTTAAAGTCCTGTCTGGTGCCAGGAGCAATTGCTTACGGCCACACCACTGCGAACACGCCCGATCTCGTCTGATCTCGGAAGCTAAGCACGGTCGGGCCTGGTTAGTACCTGGATGGGAGAATGCCTGGGAATACCAGGTGCTGTAAGCTATTTTCATTTGGGGTAAAAAAAATCATCCTTTCTCCTGTTTAAAGTCCTGTCTGGTGCCAGGAGCAATTGCTTACGGCCACACCACCGTGAACACACCCGATCTCGTCTGATCTCGGAAGCTAAGCACAGTCGGGCCTGGTTAGTACTTGGATGGGAGACCGCCTGGGAATACCAGGTGCTGTAAGCTATTTTCATTTGGAGCAAAAAAAATCATCCTTTCTCCTGTTTAAAGTCCTGTCTTTTGCCAGGAGCAATTGCTTACGGCCACACCACTGCGAACACGCCCGATCTCGTCTGATCTCAGAAGCTAAGCACGGTCGGGCCTGGTTAGTACTTGGATGGGTGACCGCCTGGGAATACCAGGTGCTGTATTCTATTTTCATTTGGGGTAAAAAAAATGAACCTTTCTCCTGTTTAAAGTCCTGTCTGGTGCCAGGAGCAATTCATTACGGCCACACCACTGCGAACACGCCCGATCTCGTCTGATCTCGGAAGCTAAGCACGGTCGGGCCTGGTTAGTACCTGGATGGGAGACCGCCTGGGAATACCAGGTGCTGTAAGCTATTTTCATTTGGGGTAAAAAAAATCATCCTTTCTCCTGTTTAAAGTCCTGTCTGGTGCCAGGAGCAATTGCTTACGGCCACACCACTGCGAACACGCCCGATCTCGTCTGATCTCGGAAGCTAAGCACGGTCCGGCCTGGTTAGTACCTGGATGGGAGACCGCCTGGGAATACCAGGTGCTGTAAGCTATTTTCTTTTGGGGTAAAAAAAATCATCCTTTCTCCTGTTTAAAGTCCTGTCTGGTGCCAGGATTAATTGCTTATGGCCACACCACCGTGAACACGCCCGATCTCGTCTGATCTCGGAAGCTAAGCACGGTCGGGCCTGGTTAGTACTTGGATGGGAGACCGCCTGGGAATACCAGGTGCTGTAATCTATTTTCATTTGGGGTAAAAAAAATTATCCTTTCTCCTGTTTAAAGTCCTGTCTGGTGCCAAGAGCAATTGCTTACGGCCACACCACTGCGAACACGCCCGATCTCGTCTGATATCGGAAGCTAAGCACGGTCGGGCCTGGTTAGTACCTGGATGGGAGACCGCCTGGGAATACCAGGTGCTGTAAGCTATTTTCATTTGGGGTAAAAAAAATCATCCTTTCTCCTGTTTAAAGTACTGTCTGGTGCCAGGAGCAATTGCTTACGGCCACACCACTGCGAACACGCCCGATCTCGTCTGATCTCGGAAGCTAAGCAAGGTCGGGCCTGGTTAGTACCTGGATCGGAGACCACCTGGGAATACCAGGTGCTGTATGCTATTTTCATTTGGGGTAAAAAAAATCATCCTTTCTCCTGTTTAAAGTCCTGTCTGGTGCCAGGAGTAATTGCTTACGGCCACACCACTGCGAACACGCCCGATCTCGTCTGAACTCGGAAGCTAAGCACGGTCCGGCCTGGTTAGTACCTGGATGGGAGACCGCCTGGGAATACCAGGTGCTGTGAGATATTTTCATTTGGGGTAAAAAAAATCATCCTTTCTCCTGTTTAAAGTCCTGTCTGGTGCCAGGAGCAATTGCTTACGGCCACACCACCGTGAACACGCCCGATCTCGTCTGATCTCGGAAGCTAAGCACGGTCGGGCCTGGTTAGTACTTGGATGGGAGACCGCCTGGGATTACCAGGTGCTGTATTCTATTTTCATTTGGGGTAAAAAATATGATCCTTTCACCTGTTTAAAGTCCTGTCTGGTGCCAGGAGCAATTGCTTACGGCCACACCACTGCGAACACGCCCGATCTCGTCTGATCTCGGAAGCTAAGCACGGTCGGGCCTGGTTAGTACTTGGATGGGAGACCGCCTGGGAATACCAGGTGCTGTAATCTTTTTTCATTTGGGGTAAAAAAAATGATCCTTTCTCCTGTTTAAAGTCCTGTCTGGTGCCAGGATTATTTGCTTACGGCCACACCACTGCGAACACGCCTGATCTCTTCTGATCTCGGAAGCTAAGCACGGTCGGGCCTGGTTAGTACCTGGATGGGAGACCGCCTGGGAATACCAGGTGCTGTAAGCTATTTTCATTTGGAGCAAAAAAAATCATCCTTTCTCCTGTTGAAAGTCCTGTCTGGTGCCAGGAGCAATTGCTTACGGCCACACCACTGCGAACACGCCAGATCTCGTCTGATCTCGGAAGCTAAGCAAGGTCGGGCCTGGTTAGTACCTGGATCGGAGACCACCTGGGAATACCAGGTGCTGTATGCTATTTTCATTTGGGGTAAAAAAAATCACCCTTTCTCCTGTTTAAAGTCCTGTCTGGTGCCAGGAAGAATTGCTTACGGCCACACCACTGCGAACACGCCCGATCTCGTCTGATCTCGGAAGCTAAGCACGGTCCGGCCTGGTTAGTACCTGGATGGGAGACCGCCTGGGAATACCAGGTGCTGTGAGATATTTTCATTTGGGGTAAAAAAAATCATCCTTTCTCCTGTTTAAAGTCCTGTCTGGTGCCAGGAGCAATTGCTTACGGCCACACCACCGTGAACACGCCCGATCTCGTCTGATCTCGGAAGCTAAGCACGGTCGGGCCTGGTTAGTACTTGGATGGGAGACCGCCTGGGATTACCAGGTGCTGTATTCTATTTTCATTTGGGGTAAAAAAAATGATCCTTTCACCTGTTTAAAGTCCTGTCTGGTGCCAGGAGTAATTGCTTACGGCCACACCACTGCGAACACGCCCGATCTCGTCTGATCTCGGAAGCTAAGCACAGTCGGGCCTGGTTAGTACTTGGATGGGAGACCGCCTGGGAATACCAGGTGCTGTAATCTTTTTTCATTTGGGGTAAAAAAAATGATCCTTTCTCCTGTTTAAAGTCCTGTCTGGTGCCAGGATTATTTGCTTACGGCCACACCACTGCGAACACGCCTGATCTCTTCTGATCTCGGAAGCTAAGCACGGTCGGGCCTGGTTAGTACCTGGATGGGAGACCGCCTGGGAATACCAGGTGCTGTAAGCTATTTTCATTTGAAGCAAAAAAAATCATCCTTTCTCCTGTTGAAAGTCCTGTCTGGTGCCAGGAGCAATTGCTTACGGCCACACCACTGCGAACACGCCAGATCTCGTCTGATCTCGGAAGCTAAGCAAGGTCGGGCCTGGTTAGTACCTGGATCGGAGACCACCTGGGAATACCAGGTGCTGTATGCTATTTTCATTTGGGGTAAAAAAAATCACCCTTTCTCCTGTTTAAAGTCCTGTCTGGTGCCAGGAGGAATTGCTTACGGCCACACCACTGCGAACACGCCCGATCTCGTCTGATCTCGGAAGCTAAGCACGGTCCGGCCTGGTTAGTACCTGGATGGGAGACCGCCTGGGAATACCAGGTGCTGTGAGATATTTTCATTTGGGGTAAAAAAAATCATCCTTTCTCCTGTTTAAAGTCCTGTCTGGTGCCAGGAGCAATTGCTTACGGCCACACCACCGTGAACACGCCCGATCTCGTCTGATCTCGGAAGCTAAGCACGGTCGGGCCTGGTTAGTACTTGGATGGGAGACCGCCTGGGATTACCAGGTGCTGTATTCTATTTTCATTTGGGGTAAAAAAAATGATCCTTTCACCTGTTTAAAGTCCTGTCTGGTGCCAGGAGTAATTGCTTACGGCCACACCACTGCGAACACGCCCGATCTCGTCTGATCTCGGAAGCTAAGCACAGTCGGGCCTGGTTAGTACTTGGATGGGAGACCGCCTGGGAATACCAGGTGCTGTAAGCTATTTTCATTTGGAGCAAAAAAAATCATCCTTTCTCCTGTTTAAAGTCCTGTCTGGTGCCAGGAGCAATTGCTTACGGCCACACCACTGCGAACACGCCCGATCTCGTCGGATCTCAGAAGCTAAGCACGGTCGGGCCTGGTTAGTACTTGGATGGGAGACCGCCTGGGAATACCAGGTGCTGTAAGCTATTTTTATTTGGGGTAAAAAAAATGATCCTTTCTCCTGTTTAAAGTCCTGTCTGGTGCAAGGAGCAAATGATTACGGCCACACCACTGCGAACACGCCCGATCTCGTCTGATCTCGGAAGCTAAGCACGGTCGGGCCTGGTTAGTACCTGGATGGGAGACCGCCTGGGAATAGCAGGTGCTGTAATCTATTTTCATTTGGGGTAAAAAAAATGATCCTTTCTCCTGTTTAAAGTTCTGTCTTGTCCCAGGAGCAATTGCTTACGGCCACACCACTGCGAACACGCCCGATCGCGTCTGATCTCGGAAGCTAAGCACGGTCGGGCCTGGTTAGTACTTGGATGGGAGACCGCCTGGGAATACCAGGTGCTGTAATCTATTTTCATTTAGGGTAAAAAAAATTATCCTTTCTCCTGTTTAAAGTCCTGTATGGTGCAAGGAGCAATTGCTTACGGCCACACCACTGCGAACACGCCCGATCTCGTCTGATCTCGGAAGCTAAGCACGGTCGGGCCTGGTTAGTACCTGGATGGGAGACCGCCTGGGAATACCAGGTGCTGTAATCTATTTTCATTTGGGGTAAAAAAAATGATCTTTTCTCCTGTTTAAAGTCCTGTCTGGTGCCAGGAGCAAATGCTTACGGCCACACCACTGTGAACAGGCCCGATCTCGTTGGAGCGTGGAAGCTAAGCACGGTCAGGCCTGGTTAGTTCTTGGATGGGAGACCGCCTGGGATTACCAGGTGCTGTAAGCTATTTTCATTTGGGGTAAAAAAAATGATCCTTTCTCCTGTTTAAAGTCCTGTCTGGTGCCAGGAGCAATTGCTTACGGCCACACCACTGCGAACACGCCCGATCTCGACTGATCTCGGAAGCTAAGCACGGTTGGGCCTGGTTAGTACCTGGAAGGGAGACCGCGTGGGAATACCAGGTGCTGTAATCTATTTTCATTTGGGGTAAAAAAAATGATCCTTTCTCCTGTTTAAAGTCCTGTCTGGTGCCAGGAGCAAATGCTTACGGCCACACCACCGTGAAAACGCCCGATCTCGTCTGATCTCGGAAGCTAAGCACGGTCGGGCCTGGTTAGTACCTGGATGGGAGACCGCCTGGGAATACCAGGTGCTGTAAGCTATTTTCATTTGGGGTAAAAAAAATCATCCTTTCTCCTGTTTAAAGTCCTGTCTGGTGCTAGGAGAAATTGCTTACGGCCACACCACCGTGAACACGCCCGATCTCGTCTGATCTCGGAAGCTAAGCACGGTCGGGCCTGGTTAGTACTTGGATGGGAGACAGCCTGGGATTACCAGGTGCTGTATTCTATTTTCATTTGGGGTAAAAAAAATGATCCTTTCACCTGTTTAAAGTCCTGTCTGGTGCCAGGAGCAATTGCTTACGGCCACACCACTGCGAACACGCCCGATCTCGTCTGATCTCGGAAGCTAAGCACGGTCGGGCCTGGTTAGTACCTGGATGGGAGAATGCCTGGGAATACCAGGTGCTGTAAGCTATTTTCATTTGGGGTAAAAAAAATCATCCTTTCTCCTGTTTAAAGTCCTGTCTGGTGCCAGGAGCAATTGCTTACGGCCACACCACCGTGAACACACCCGATCTCGTCTGATCTCGGAAGCTAAGCACAGTCGGGCCTGGTTAGTACTTGGATGGGAGACCGCCTGGGAATACCAGGTGCTGTAAGCTATTTTCATTTGGAGCAAAAAAAATCATCCTTTCTCCTGTTTAAAGTCCTGTCTTTTGCCAGGAGCAATTGCTTACGGCCACACCACTGCGAACACGCCCGATCTCGTCTGATCTCAGAAGCTAAGCACGGTCGGGCCTGGTTAGTACTTGGATGGGTGACCGCCTGGGAATACCAGGTGCTGTATTCTATTTTCATTTGGGGTAAAAAAAATGAACCTTTCTCCTGTTTAAAGTCCTGTCTGGTGCCAGGAGCAATTCATTACGGCCACACCACTGCGAACACGCCCGATCTCGTCTGATCTCGGAAGCTAAGCACGGTCGGGCCTGGTTAGTACCTGGATGGGAGACCGCCTGGGAATACCAGGTGCTGTAAGCTATTTTCATTTGGGGTAAAAAAAATCATCCTTTCTCCTGTTTAAAGTCCTGTCTGGTGCCAGGAGCAATTGCTTACGGCCACACCACTGCGAACACGCCCGATCTCGTCTGATCTCGGAAGCTAAGCACGGTCCGGCCTGGTTAGTACCTGGATGGGAGACCGCCTGGGAATACCAGGTGCTGTAAGCTATTTTCTTTTGGGGTAAAAAAAATCATCCTTTCTCCTGTTTAAAGTCCTGTCTGGTGCCAGGATTAATTGCTTATGGCCACACCACCGTGAACACGCCCGATCTCGTCTGATCTCGGAAGCTAAGCACGGTCGGGCCTGGTTAGTACTTGGATGGGAGACCGCCTGGGAATACCAGGTGCTGTAATCTATTTTCATTTGGGGTAAAAAAAATTATCCTTTCTCCTGTTTAAAGTCCTGTCTGGTGCCAAGAGCAATTGCTTACGGCCACACCACTGCGAACACGCCCGATCTCGTCTGATATCGGAAGCTAAGCACGGTCGGGCCTGGTTAGTACCTGGATGGGAGACCGCCTGGGAATACCAGGTGCTGTAAGCTATTTTCATTTGGGGTAAAAAAAATCATCCTTTCTCCTGTTTAAAGTACTGTCTGGTGCCAGGAGCAATTGCTTACGGCCACACCACTGCGAACACGCCCGATCTCGTCTGATCTCGGAAGCTAAGCAAGGTCGGGCCTGGTTAGTACCTGGATCGGAGACCACCTGGGAATACCAGGTGCTGTATGCTATTTTCATTTGGGGTAAAAAAAATCATCCTTTCTCCTGTTTAAAGTCCTGTCTGGTGCCAGGAGCAATTGCTTACGGCCACACCACTGCGAACACGCCCGATCTCGTCTGAACTCGGAAGCTAAGCACGGTCCGGCCTGGTTAGTACCTGGATGGGAGACCGCCTGGGAATACAAGGTGCTGTGAGATATTTTCATTTGGGGTAAAAAAAATCATCCTTTCTCCTGTTTAAAGTCCTGTCTGGTGCCAGGAGCAATTGCTTACGGCCACACCACCGTGAACACGCCCGATCTCGTCTGATCTCGGAAGCTAAGCACGGTCGGGCCTGGTTAGTACTTGGATGGGAGACCGCCTGGGATTACCAGGTGCTGTATTCTATTTTCATTTGGGGTAAAAAAAATGATCCTTTCACCTGTTTAAAGTCCTGTCTGGTGCCAGGAGCAATTGCTTACGGCCACACCACTGCGAACACGCCCGATCTCGTCTGATCTCGGAAGCTAAGCACGGTCGGGCCTGGTTAGTACTTGGATGGGAGACCGCCTGGGAATACCAGGTGCTGTAATCTTTTTTCATTTGGGGTAAAAAAAATGATCCTTTCTCCTGTTTAAAGTCCTGTCTGGTGCCAGGATTATTTGCTTACGGCCACACCACTGCGAACACGCCTGATCTCTTCTGATCTCGGAAGCTAAGCACGGTCGGGCCTGGTTAGTACCTGGATGGGAGACCGCCTGGGAATACCAGGTGCTGTAAGCTATTTTCATTTGGAGCAAAAAAAATCATCCTTTCTCCTGTTGAAAGTCCTGTCTGGTGCCAGGAGCAATTGCTTACGGCCACACCACTGCGAACACGCCAGATCTCGTCTGATCTCGGAAGCTAAGCAAGGTCGGGCCTGGTTAGTACCTGGATCGGAGACCACCTGGGAATACCAGGTGCTGTATGCTATTTTCATTTGGGGTAAAAAAAATCACCCTTTCTCCTGTTTAAAGTCCTGTCTGGTGCCAGGAAGAATTGCTTACGGCCACACCACTGCGAACACGCCCGATCTCGTCTGATCTCGGAAGCTAAGCACGGTCCGGCCTGGTTAGTACCTGGATGGGAGACCGCCTGGGAATACCAGGTGCTGTGAGATATTTTCATTTGGGGTAAAAAAAATCATCCTTTCTCCTGTTTAAAGTCCTGTCTGGTGCCAGGAGCAATTGCTTACGGCCACACCACCGTGAACACGCCCGATCTCGTCTGATCTCGGAAGCTAAGCACGGTCGGGCCTGGTTAGTACTTGGATGGGAGACCGCCTGGGATTACCAGGTGCTGTATTCTATTTTCATTTGGGGTAAAAAAAATGATCCTTTCACCTGTTTAAAGTCCTGTCTGGTGCCAGGAGTAATTGCTTACGGCCACACCACTGCGAACACGCCCGATCTCGTCTGATCTCGGAAGCTAAGCACAGTCGGGCCTGGTTAGTACTTGGATGGGAGACCGCCTGGGAATACCAGGTGCTGTAATCTTTTTTCATTTGGGGTAAAAAAAATGATCCTTTCTCCTGTTTAAAGTCCTGTCTGGTGCCAGGATTATTTGCTTACGGCCACACCACTGCGAACACGCCTGATCTCTTCTGATCTCGGAAGCTAAGCACGGTCGGGCCTGGTTAGTACCTGGATGGGAGACCGCCTGGGAATACCAGGTGCTGTAAGCTATTTTCATTTGGAGCAAAAAAAATCATCCTTTCTCCTGTTGAAAGTCCTGTCTGGTGCCAGGAGCAATTGCTTACGGCCACACCACTGCGAACACGCCAGATCTCGTCTGATCTCGGAAGCTAAGCAAGGTCGGGCCTGGTTAGTACCTGGATCGGAGACCACCTGGGAATACCAGGTGCTGTATGCTATTTTCATTTGGGGTAAAAAAAATCACCCTTTCTCCTGTTTAAAGTCCTGTCTGGTGCCAGGAGGAATTGCTTACGGCCACACCACTGCGAACACGCCCGATCTCGTCTGATCTCGGAAGCTAAGCACGGTCCGGCCTGGTTAGTACCTGGATGGGAGACCGCCTGGGAATACCAGGTGCTGTGAGATATTTTCATTTGGGGTAAAAAAAATCATCCTTTCTCCTGTTTAAAGTCCTGTCTGGTGCCAGGAGCAATTGCTTACGGCCACACCACCGTGAACACGCCCGATCTCGTCTGATCTCGGAAGCTAAGCACGGTCGGGCCTGGTTAGTACTTGGATGGGAGACCGCCTGGGATTACCAGGTGCTGTATTCTATTTTCATTTGGGGTAAAAAAAATGATCCTTTCACCTGTTTAAAGTCCTGTCTGGTGCCAGGAGTAATTGCTTACGGCCACACCACTGCGAACACGCCCGATCTCGTCTGATCTCGGAAGCTAAGCACAGTCGGGCCTGGTTAGTACTTGGATGGGAGACCGCCTGGGAATACCAGGTGCTGTAAGCTATTTTCATTTGGAGCAAAAAAAATCATCCTTTCTCCTGTTTAAAGTCCTGTCTGGTGCCAGGAGCAATTGCTTACGGCCACACCACTGCGAACACGCCCGATCTCGTCGGATCTCAGAAGCTAAGCACGGTCGGGCCTGGTTAGTACTTGGATGGGAGACCGCCTGGGAATACCAGGTGCTGTAAGCTATTTTTATTTGGGGTAAAAAAAATGATCCTTTCTCCTGTTTAAAGTCCTGTCTGGTGCAAGGAGCAAATGATTACGGCCACACCACTGCGAACACGCCCGATCTCGTCTGATCTCGGAAGCTAAGCACGGTCGGGCCTGGTTAGTACCTGGATGGGAGACCGCCTGGGAATAGCAGGTGCTGTAATCTATTTTCATTTGGGGTAAAAAAAATGATCCTTTCTCCTGTTTAAAGTTCTGTCTTGTCCCAGGAGCAATTGCTTACGGCCACACCACTGCGAACACGCCCGATCGCGTCTGATCTCGGAAGCTAAGCACGGTCGGGCCTGGTTAGTACTTGGATGGGAGACCGCCTGGGAATACCAGGTGCTGTAATCTATTTTCATTTAGGGTAAAAAAAATTATCCTTTCTCCTGTTTAAAGTCCTGTATGGTGCAAGGAGCAATTGCTTACGGCCACACCACTGCGAACACGCCCGATCTCGTCTGATCTCGGAAGCTAAGCACGGTCGGGCCTGGTTAGTACCTGGATGGGAGACCGCCTGGGAATACCAGGTGCTGTAATCTATTTTCATTTGGGGTAAAAAAAATGATCTTTTCTCCTGTTTAAAGTCCTGTCTGGTGCCAGGAGCAAATGCTTACGGCCACACCACTGTGAACAGGCCCGATCTCGTTGGAGCGTGGAAGCTAAGCACGGTCAGGCCTGGTTAGTTCTTGGATGGGAGACCGCCTGGGATTACCAGGTGCTGTAAGCTATTTTCATTTGGGGTAAAAAAAATGATCCTTTCTCCTGTTTAAAGTCCTGTCTGGTGCCAGGAGCAATTGCTTACGGCCACACCACTGCGAACACGCCCGATCTCGACTGATCTCGGAAGCTAAGCACGGTTGGGCCTGGTTAGTACCTGGAAGGGAGACCGCGTGGGAATACCAGGTGCTGTAAGCTATTTTCATTTGGGGTAAAAAAAATGATCCTTTCTCCTGTTTAAAGTCCTGTCTGGTGCCAGGAGCAATTGCTAACGGGCACACCACCGTGAACACGCCCGATCTCGTCTGATCTCGGAAGCTAAGCACGGTCGGGCCTGGTTAGTACTTGGATGGGAGACCGCCTGGGAATACCAGGTGCTGTAAGCTATTTTCATTTGGGGTAAAAAAAAATCATCCTTTCTCCTGTTTAAAGTCCTGTCTGGTGCCAGGAGCAATTGCTTACGGCCACACCACCGTGAACACGCCCGATCTCGTCTGATCGCAGAAGCTAAGCACGGTCGGGCCTGGTTAGTACTTGGACGGGAGACCGCCTGGGAATACCAGGTGAAGTAAGTTATTTTCATTTGGGTTAAAAAAAATCATCTTTTCTCCTGTTTAAAGTCCTGTCTGGTGCCAGGAGCAGTTGCTTACGGCCACACCACCGTGAACACGCCCGATCTCGTCTGATCTCGGAAGCTAAGCACGGTCGGGCCTGGTTAGTACTTGGATGGGAGACCGCCTGGGAATACCAGGTGCTGTAAGCTATTTTCATTTGGGGTAAAAAAAATCATCCTTTCTCCTGTTTAAAGTCCTTTCTGGTGCCAGGAGCAATTGCTTACGGCCACACCACCGAGAACACGCCCGATCTCGACTGATCTCGGAAGCTAAGCACGGTCGGGCCTGGTTAGTACTTGGATGGGAGACCGCCTGGGAATACCAGGTGCTGTAAGCTATTTTCATTTGGGGTAAAAAAAAATCATCCTTTCTCCTGTTTAAAATCCTGTCTGGTGCCAGGAGCAATTGCTTACGGCCACACCACCGTGAACACGCCCGATCTTGTCTGATCGCCGAAGCTAAGCACGGTCGGGCCTGGTTAGTACTTGGACGGGAGACCGCCTGGGAATACCAGGTGAAGTAAGTTATTTTCATTTGGGGTAAAAAAAATCATCTTTTCTCATGTTTAAAGTCCTGTCTGGTGCCAGGAGAAAATGCTTACGGCCACATCACTGCGAACACGCCCGATCTCGTCTGATCTCGGAAGCTAAGCACGGTCGGGCCTGGTTAGTATTTGGATGGGAGACCGCCTGGGAATACCAGGTGCTGTAATCTATTTTCATTTGGGGTAAAAAAAATCATCCTTTCTCCTGTTTAAAGTTCTGTCTGGTCCCAGGAGCAATTGCTTACGGCCTCATCACTGCGAACACGCCCGATCTCGTCTGATCTCGGAAGCTAAGCACGGTCGGGCCTGGTTAGTATTTGGATGGGAGACCGCCTGGGAATACCAGGTGCTGTAATCTATTTTCATTTGGGGTAAAAAAAATCATCCTTTCTCCTGTTTAATGTCCTGTCTGGTGCCAGGAGCAATTGCTTACGGCCACACCACCGTGAACACGCCCGATCTCTTCTGATCTCGGAAGCTAAGCACGGTCGGGCCTGGTTAGTACCTGGATGGGAGACCGCCTGGGAATACCAGGTGTTGTAAGCTATTTTCATTTGGAGCAAAAAAAATCATCCTTTCTCCTGTTTAAAGTCCTGGCTGGTGCCAGGAGCAATTGCTTACGGCCACACCACTGCGAACACGCCCGATCTCGTCTGATCTCGGAAGCTAAGCAAGGTCGGGCCTGGTTAGTACCTGGATCGGAGACCACCTGGGAATACCAGGTGCTGTATGCTATTTTCATTTGGGGTAAAAAAAATCATCCTTTCTCCTGTTTAAAGTCCTGTCTGGTGCCAGGAGTAATTGCTTATGGCCACACCACTGCGAACACGCCCGATCTCGTCTGATCTCGGAAGCTAAGCACGGTCCGGCCTGGTTAGTACCTGGATGGGAGACCGCCTGGGAATACCAGGTGCTGTAAGATATTTTCATTTGGGGTAAAAAAAATCATCCTTTCTCCTGTTTAAAGTCCTGTCTGTTACCAGGAGCAATTGCTTACGGCCACACCACCGTGAACACGCCCGATCTCGTCTGATCTCGGAAGCTAAGCACGGTCGGGCCTGGTTAGTACTTGGATGGGAGACCGCCTGGGAATACCAGGTGCTGTAATCTATTTTCATTTGGGGTAAAAAAAATGATCCTTTCTCCTGTTTAAAGTCCTGTCTGGTGCCAAGAGTAATTGCTTACGGCCACACCACTGCGAACACGCCCGATCTCGTCTGATATTGGAAGCTAAGCACGGTCGGGCCTGGTTAGTACCTGGATGGGAGACCGCCTGGGAATACCAGGTGCTGTAAGCTATTTTCATTTGGGGTAAAAAAAATGATCCTTTCTCCTGTTTAAAGTCCTGTCTGGTGCCAGGAGCAATTGCTAACGGGCACACCACCGTGAACACGCCCGATCTCGTCTGATCTCGGAAGCTAAGCACGGTCGGGCCTGGTTAGTACTTGGATGGGAGACCGCCTGGGAATACCAGGTGCTGTAAGCTATTTTCATTTGGGGTAAAAAAATTCATCCTTTCTCATGTTTAAAGTCCTTTCTGGTGCCAGGAGCAATTGCTTACGGCCACACCACCGTGAACACGCCCGATCTCGTCTGATCTCGGAAGCTAAGCACGGTCGGGCCTGGTTAGTACTTGGATGGGAGACCGCCTGGGAATACCAGGTGCTGTAAGCTATTTTCATTTGGGGTAAAAAAAAATCATCCTTTCTCCTGTTTAAAGTCCTGTCTGGTGCCAGGAGCAATTGCTTACGGCCACACCACCGTGAACACGCCCGATCTCGTCTGATCGCAGAAGCTAAGCACGGTCGGGCCTGGTTAGTACTTGGACGGGAGACCGCCTGGGAATACCAGGTGAAGTAAGTTATTTTCATTTGGGGTAAAAAAAATCATCTTTTCTCCTGTTTAAAGTCCTGTCTGGTGCCAGGAGCAGTTGCTTACGGCCACACCACCGTGAACACGCCCGATCTCGTCTGATCTCGGAAGCTAAGCACGGTCGGGCCTGGTTAGTACTTGGATGGGAGACCGCCTGGGAATACCAGGTGCTGTAAGCTATTTTCATTTGGGGTAAAAAAAATCATCCTTTCTCCTGTTTAAAGTCCTTTCTGGTGCCAGGAGCAATTGCTTACGGCCACACCACCGTGAACACGCCCGATCTCGACTGATCTCGGAAGCTAAGCACGGTCGGGCCTGGTTAGTACTTGGATGGGAGACCGCCTGGGAATACCAGGTGCTGTAAGCTATTTTCATTTGGGGTAAAAAAAATCATCCTTTCTCCTGTTTAAAGTCCTGTCTGGTGCCAGGAGCAATTGCTTACGGCCACACCACTGCGAACACGCCCGATCTCGTCTGATCTCGGAAGCTAAGCACGGTCGGGCCTGGTTAGTACCTGGATGGGAGACCGCCTGGGAATACCAGGTGCTGTAAGCTGTTTTCATTTGGGGTAAAAAAAATCATCCTTTCTCCTGTTTAAAGTCCTGTCTGGTGCCAGGAGCAATTGCTTACGGCCACACCACCGTGAACACACCAGATCTCGTCTGATCTCGGAAGCTAAGCACGGTCGGGCCTGGTTAGTACTTGGATGGGAGACCGCCTGGGAATACAAGGTGCTGTAAGCTATTTTCATTTGGGGTAAAAAAAATCATCCTTTCTCCTGTTTAAAGTCCTGTCTGGTGCCAGGAGCAATTGCTTACGGCCACACCACTGCGAACACGCCCGATCTCGTCTGATCTCGGAAGCTAAGCACGGTCGGGCCTGGTTAGTACCTGGATGGGAGACCGCCTGGGAATACCAGGTGCTGTAAGCTGTTTTCATTTGGGGTAAAAAAAATCATCCTTTCTCCTGTTTAAAGTCCTGTCTGGTGCCAGGAGCAATTGCTTACGGCCACACCACTGCGAACACGCCCGATCTCGTCTGATCTCGGAAGCTAAGCACGGTCGGGCCTGGTTAGTACCTGGATGGGAGACCGCCTGGGAATACCAGGTGCGGTAAGAGATTTTCATTTGGGGTAAAAAAAATCATCTTTTCTCATGTTTAAAGTCCTGTCTGGTGCCAGGAGCAAATGCTTACGGCCACACCACTGCGAACAGGCCCGATCTCGTCGGAGCGCGGAAGCTAAGCACGGTCAGGCCTGGTTAGTTCTTGGATGGGAGACCGCCTGGGATTACCAGGTGCTGTAAGCTATTTTCATTTGGGGTAAAAAAAATGATCCTTTCTCCTGTTTAAAGTCCTGTCTGGTGCCAGGAGCAATTGCTTACGGCCACACCACTGCGAACACGCCCGATCTCGTCGGATATCGGAAGCTAAGCACGGTCGGGCCTGGTTAGTACTTGGATGGGAGACCGCCTGGGAATACCAGGTGCTGTAAGCTATTTTCATTTGGGGTAAAAAAAATCATCCTTTCTCCTGTTTAAAATCCTGTCTGGTGCCAGGAGCAATTACTTACGGCCACACCACAGTGAACACGCCCGATCTCGTCTGATATTGGAAGCTAAGCATGGTCGTGCTGGTTAGTACTTGGATGGGAGACCGGCTGGGAATACCAGGTGCTATAAGCTATTTTCATTTGCGGTAAAAAAAAATCATCCTTTCTCCTGTTTAAAGTCCTGTCTGGTGCCAGGAGCAATTGCTTACGGCCACACCACCGTGAACACGCCCGATCTCGTCTGATCTCGGAAGCTAAGCATGGTCGAGCCTCTTTAGTACTTGGATGGGAGACCGCCTGGGAATACCAGGTGCGGTAAGAGATTTTCATTTGGGGTAAAAAAAATCATCTTTTCTCCTGTTTAAAGTCCTGTCTGGTGCCAGGAGCAAATGCTTACGGCCACATCACTGTGAACAGGCCCGATCTCGTCGGAGCGTGGAAGCTAAGCACGGTCAGGCCTGGTTAGTTCTTTGATGGGAGACCGCCTGGGATTACCAGGTGCTGTAAGCTATTTTCATTTGGGGTAAAAAAAATGATCCTTTCTCCTGTTTAAAGTCCTGTCTGGTGCAAGGAGCAATTGCTTACGGCCACACCACCGTGAACACGCCCGATCTCGTCTGATCGCCGAAGCTAAGCACGGTCGGGCCTGGTTAGTACTTGGATGGGAGACCGCCTGGGAATACCAGGTGCGGTAAGAGATTTTCATTTGGGGTAAAAAAAATAATCTTTTCTCATGTTTAAAGTCCTGTCTGGTGCCATGAGCAAATGATTACGGCCACACCACTGTGAACAGGCCCGATCTCGTCGGAGCGTGGAAGCTAAGCACGGTCAGGCCTGGTTAGTTCTTGGATGGGAGACCGCCTGGGAATACCAGGTGCTGTAATCTATTTTCATTTGGGGTAAAAAAAATGATCCTTTCTCCTGTTTAAAGTCCTGTCTGGTGCCAGGAGCAATTGCTTACGGCCACACCACTGCGAACACGCCCGATCTCGACTGATCTCGGAAGCTAAGCACGGTTGGGCTTGGTTAGTACCTGGATGGGAGACCGCGTGGGAATACCAGGTGCTGTAAGCTATTTTCATTTGGGGTAAAAAAAATGATACTTTCTCCTGTTTAAAGTCCTGTCTGGTGCCAGGAGCAATTGCTAACGGGCACACCACCGTGAACACGCCCGATCTCGTCTGATCTCGGAAGCTAAGCACGGTCGGGCCTGGTTAGTACTTGGATGGGAGACCGCCTGGGAATACCAGGTGCTGTAAGCTATTTTCATTTGGGGTAAAAAAATTCATCCTTTCTCATGTTTAAAGTCCTTTCTGGTGCCAGGAGCAATTGCTTACGGCCACACCACCGTGAACACGCCCGATCTCGTCTGATCTCGGAAGCTAAGCACGGTCGGGCCTGGTTAGTACTTGGATGGGAGACCGCCTGGGAATACCAGGTGCTGTAAGCTATTTTCATTTGGGGTAAAAAAAAATCATCCTTTCTCCTGTTTAAAGTCCTGTCTGGTGCCAGGAGTAATTGCTTACGGCCACACCACCGTGAACACGCCCGATCTCGTCTGATCGCAGAAGCTAAGCACGGTCGGGCCTGGTTAGTACTTGGACGGGAGACCGCCTGGGAATACCAGGTGAAGTAAGTTATTTTCATTTGGGGTAAAAAAAATCATCTTTTCTCCTGTTTAAAGTCCTGTCTGGTGCCAGGAGCAGTTGCTTACGGCCACACCACCGTGAACACGCCCGATCTCGTCTGATCTCGGAAGCTAAGCACGGTCGGGCCTGGTTAGTACTTGGATGGGAGACCGCCTGGGAATACCAGGTGCTGTAAGCTATTTTCATTTGGGGTAAAAAAAATCATCCTTTCTCCTGTTTAAAGTCCTTTCTGGTGCCAGGAGCAATTGCTTACGGCCACACCACCGTGAACACGCCCGATCTCGACTGATCTCGGAAGCTAAGCACGGTCGGGCCTGGTTAGTACTTGGATGGGAGACCGCCTGGGAATACCAGGTGCTGTAAGCTATTTTCATTTGGGGTAAAAAAAATGATCCTTTCTCCTGTTTAAAGTCCTGTCTGGTGCCAGGAGCTATTGCTTACGCCCACAGCACTGCGAACACGCCCGATCTCGTCTGATCTCGGAAGCTAAGCACGGTCGGGCCTGGTTAGTACCTGGATGGGAGACCGCCTGGGAATACAAGGTGCTGTAAGCTATTTTCATTTGGGGTAAAAAAAATGATCCTTTCTCCTGTTTAAGGTCCTGTCTGGTGCCAGGAGCAATTGCTTACGGCCACACCACTGCGAACACGCCCGATCTCGTCTGATCTCGGAAGTTAAGCATGGTCGGGCCTGGTTAGTACCTGGATGGGAGACCGCCTGGGAATACCAGGTGCTGTAAGCTATTTTCATTTGGGGTAAAAAAAATCATCCTTTCTCCTGTTTAAAGTCCTGTCTGGTGCCAGGAGAAATTGCTTACGGCCACACCACCGCGAACACGCCTGATCTTGTCTGATCTAGGAAGCTAAGCACGGTCGGGCCTGGTTAGTACCTGGAAGGGAGACCGCCTGGGAATACCAGGTGCTGTAAGCTATTTTCATTTGGGGTAAAAAAAATCATCCTTTCTCCTGTTTAAAGTCCTGTCTGGTGCCAGGAGCAATTGCTTACGGCCACACCACCGGGAACAAGCCCGATCTCGTCTGATCTCGGAAGCTAAGAACGGTCGGGCCTGGTTAGTACCTGGATGGGAGACCGCCTAGGATTACCAGGTGCTGTAAGCGATTTACATTTGGGGTAAAAAAAATCATCCTTTCTCCTGTTTAAAGTCCTGTCTGGTGCCAGGAGCAATTGCTTACGGCCACACCACCGCGAACACGCCCGATCTCTTCTGATCTCGGAAGCTAAGCACGGTCGGGCCTGGTTAGTACCTGGATGGGAGACCGCCTGGGAATACCAGGTGCTGTAAGCTATTTTCATTTGGGGTAAAAAAAATGATCCTTTCTCCTGTTTAAGGTCCTGTCTGGTGCCAGGATCAATTGCTTAAGGCCACACCACCGTGAACACCCCCGATCTCGTCTGATCTCGGAAGCTAAGCACGGTCAGGCCTGGTTAGTACTTGGATGGGAGACCGCCTGGGAATACCAGGTGCTGTAATCTATTTTCATTTGGGGTAAAAAAAATGATCCTTTCTCCTGTTTAAAGTCCTGTCTGGTGCCAGGAGCAATTGCTCACGGCCACACCACCGTGAACACGCCCGATCTCGTCTGATCTCGGAAGCTAAGCATGGTCGAGCCTGTTTAGTACTTGGATGGGAGACCGCCTGGGAATACCAGGTGCGGTAAGAGATTTTCATTTGGGGTAAAAAAAATGATCCTTTCTCCTGTTTAAAGTCCTGTCTGGTGCCAGGAGCAATTGCTTACGGCCACACCACTGCGAACACGCCCGATCTCGTCTGATCTCGGAAGCTAAGCACGGTCGGGCCTGGTTAGTACTTGGATGGGAGACCGCCTGGGAATACCAGGTGCTGTAAGCTATTTTCATTTGGGGTAAAAAAATTCATCCTTTCTCATGTTTAAAGTCCTTTCTGGTGCCAGGAGCAATTGCTTACGGCCACACCACCGTGAACACGCCCGATCTCGTCTGATCTCGGAAGCTAAGCACGGTCGGGCCTGGTTAGTACTTGGATGGGAGACCGCCTGGGAATACCAGGTGCTGTAAGCTATTTTCATTTGGGGTAAAAAAAAATCATCCTTTCTCCTGTTTAAAGTCCTGTCTGGTGCCAGGAGTAATTGCTTACGGCCACACCACCGTGAACACGCCCGATCTCGTCTGATCGCAGAAGCTAAGCACGGTCGGGCCTGGTTAGTACTTGGACGGGAGACCGCCTGGGAATACCAGGTGAAGTAAGTTATTTTCATTTGGGGTAAAAAAAATCATCTTTTCTCCTGTTTAAAGTCCTGTCTGGTGCCAGGAGCAGTTGCTTACGGCCACACCACCGTGAACACGCCCGATCTCGTCTGATCTCGGAAGCTAAGCACGGTCGGGCCTGGTTAGTACCTGGAAGGGAGACCGCCTGGGAATACCAGGTGCTGTAAGCTATTTTCATTTGGGGTAAAAAAAATCATCCTTTCTCCTGTTTAAAGTCCTGTCTGGTGCCAGGAGCAATTGCTTACGGCCACACCACCGGGAACAAGCCCGATCTCGTCTGATCTCGGAAGCTAAGAACGGTCGGGCCTGGTTAGTACCTGGATGGGAGACCGCCTAGGATTACCAGGTGCTGTAAGCGATTTACATTTGGGGTAAAAAAAATCATCCTTTCTCCTGTTTAAAGTCCTGTCTGGTGCCAGGAGCAATTGCTTACGGCCACACCACCGCGAACACGCCCGATCTCTTCTGATTTCGGAAGCTAAGCACAGTCGGGCCTGGTTAGTACTTGGATGGGAGACCGCCTGGGAATACCAGGTGCTATAATCTATTTTCATTTGGGGTAAAAAAAATGATCCTTTCTCCTGTTTAAAGTCCTGTCTGGTGCCAGGAGCAATTCCTTACGGCCACACCACTGCGAACACGCCCGATCTCGTCTGATCTCGGAAGCTAAGCACGGTCGGGCCTGGTTAGTACCTGGATGGGAGACCGCCTGGTAATATCAGGTGCTGTATTCATTTGGGGTAAAAAAAATCATCCTTTCTCCTGTTTAAAGTCCTGTCTGGTGCCAGGAGTAATTGCTTACGGCCACACCACTGCGACCACGCCCGATATCGTCTGATCTCGGAAGCTAAGCACGGTCGGGCCTGGTTAGTACCTGGATGGGAGACCGCCTGGGAATACCAGGTGCTGTAAGCTATTTTCATTTGGGGTAAAAAAAATGATCCTTTCTCCTGTTTAAGGTCCTGTCTGGTGCCAGGATCAATTGCTTAAGGCCACACCACCGTGAACACCCCCGATCTCGTCTGATCTCGGAAGCTAAGCACGGTCGGGCCTGGTTAGTACTTGGATGGGAGACCGCCTGGGAATACCAGGTGCTGTAAGCTATTTTCATTTGGGGTAAAAAAAATCATCCTTTCTCCTGTTTAAAGTCCTTTCTGGTGCCAGGAGCAATTGCTTACGGCCACACCACCGTGAACACGCCCGATCTCGACTGATCTCGGAAGCTAAGCACGGTCGGGCCTGGTTAGTACTTGGATGGGAGACCGCCTGGGAATACCAGGTGCTGTAAGCTATTTTCATTTGGGGTAAAAAAAATGATCCTTTCTCCTGTTTAAAGTCCTGTCTGGTGCCAGGAGCTATTGCTTACGCCCACAGCACTGCGAACACGCCCGATCTCGTCTGATCTCGGAAGCTAAGCACGGTCGGGCCTGGTTAGTACCTGGATGGGAGACCGCCTGGGAATACAAGGTGCTGTAAGCTATTTTCATTTGGGGTAAAAAAAATGATCCTTTCTCCTGTTTAAGGTCCTGTCTGGTGCCAGGAGCAATTGCTTACGGCCACACCACTGCGAACACGCCCGATCTCGTCTGATCTCGGAAGTTAAGCATGGTCGGGCCTGGTTAGTACCTGGATGGGAGACCGCCTGGGAATACCAGGTGCTGTAAGCTATTTTCATTTGGGGTAAAAAAAATCATCCTTTCTCCTGTTTAAAGTCCTGTCTGGTGCCAGGAGAAATTGCTTACGGCCACACCACCGCGAACACGCCTGATCTTGTCTGATCTAGGAAGCTAAGCACGGTCGGGCCTGGTTAGTACCTGGAAGGGAGACCGCCTGGGAATACCAGGTGCTGTAAGCTATTTTCATTTGGGGTAAAAAAAATCATCCTTTCTCCTGTTTAAAGTCCTGTCTGGTGCCAGGAGCAATTGCTTACGGCCACACCACCGGGAACAAGCCCGATCTCGTCTGATCTCGGAAGCTAAGAACGGTCGGGCCTGGTTAGTACCTGGATGGGAGACCGCCTAGGATTACCAGGTGCTGTAAGCGATTTACATTTGGGGTAAAAAAAATCATCCTTTCTCCTGTTTAAAGTCCTGTCTGGTGCCAGGAGCAATTGCTTACGGCCACACCACCGCGAACACGCCCGATCTCTTCTGATTTCGGAAGCTAAGCACAGTCGGGCCTGGTTAGTACTTGGATGGGAGACCGCCTGGGAATACCAGGTGCTATAATCTATTTTCATTTGGGATAAAAAAAATGATCCTTTCTCCTGTTTAAAGTCCTGTCTGGTGCCAGGAGCAATTCCTTACGGCCACACCACTGCGAACACGCCCGATCTCGTCTGATCTCGGAAGCTAAGCACGGTCGGGCCTGGTTAGTACCTGGATGGGAGACCGCCTGGTAATATCAGGTGCTGTATTCATTTGGGGTAAAAAAAATCATCCTTTCTCCTGTTTAAAGTCCTGTCTGGTGCCAGGAGTAATTGCTTACGGCCACACCACTGCGACCACGCCCGATATCGTCTGATCTCGGAAGCTAAGCACGGTCGGGCCTGGTTAGTACCTGGATGGGAGACCGCCTGGGAATACCAGGTGCTGTAAGCTATTTTCATTTGGGGTAAAAAAAATGATCCTTTCTCCTGTTTAAGGTCCTGTCTGGTGCCAGGATCAATTGCTTAAGGCCACACCACCGTGAACACCCCCGATCTCGTCTGATCTCGGAAGCTAAGCACGGTCAGGCCTGGTTAGTACTTGGATGGGAGACCGCCTGGGAATACCAGGTGCTGTAATCTATTTTCATTTGGGGTAAAAAAAATGATCCTTTCTCCTGTTTAAAGTCCTGTCTGGTGCCAGGAGCAATTGCTCACGGCCACACCACCGTGAACACGCCCGATCTCGTCTGATCTCGGAAGCTAAGCATGGTCGAGCCTGTTTAGTACTTGGATGGGAGACCGCCTGGGAATACCAGGTGCGGTAAGAGATTTTCATTTGGGGTAAAAAAAATGATCCTTTCTCCTGTTTAAAGTCCTGTCTGGTGCCAGGAGCAATTGCTTACGGCCACACCACTGCGAACACGCCCGATCTCGTCTGATCTCGGAAGCTAAGCACGGTCGGGCCTGGTTAGTACTTGGATGGGAGACCGCCTGGGAATACCAGGTGCTGTAAGCTATTTTCATTTGGGGTAAAAAAATTCATCCTTTCTCATGTTTAAAGTCCTTTCTGGTGCCAGGAGCAATTGCTTACGGCCACACCACCGTGAACACGCCCGATCTCGTCTGATCTCGGAAGCTAAGCACGGTCGGGCCTGGTTAGTACTTGGATGGGAGACCGCCTGGGAATACCAGGTGCTGTAAGCTATTTTCATTTGGGGTAAAAAAAAATCATCCTTTCTCCTGTTTAAAGTCCTGTCTGGTGCCAGGAGTAATTGCTTACGGCCACACCACCGTGAACACGCCCGATCTCGTCTGATCGCAGAAGCTAAGCACGGTCGGGCCTGGTTAGTACTTGGACGGGAGTCCGCCTGGGAATACCAGGTGAAGTAAGTTATTTTCATTTGGGGTAAAAAAAATCATCTTTTCTCCTGTTTAAAGTCCTGTCTGGTGCCAGGAGCAGTTGCTTACGGCCACACCACCGTGAACACGCCCGATCTCGTCTGATCTCGGAAGCTAAGCACGGTCGGGCCTGGTTAGTACCTGGAAGGGAGACCGCCTGGGAATACCAGGTGCTGTAAGCTATTTTCATTTGGGGTAAAAAAAATCATCCTTTCTCCTGTTTAAAGTCCTGTCTGGTGCCAGGAGCAATTGCTTACGGCCACACCACCGGGAACAAGCCCGATCTCGTCTGATCTCGGAAGCTAAGAACGGTCGGGCCTGGTTAGTACCTGGATGGGAGACCGCCTAGGATTACCAGGTGCTGTAAGCGATTTACATTTGGGGTAAAAAAAATCATCCTTTCTCCTGTTTAAAGTCCTGTCTGGTGCCAGGAGCAATTGCTTACGGCCACACCACCGCGAACACGCCCGATCTCTTCTGATTTCGGAAGCTAAGCACAGTCGGGCCTGGTTAGTACTTGGATGGGAGACCGCCTGGGAATACCAGGTGCTATAATCTATTTTCATTTGGGGTAAAAAAAATGATCCTTTCTCCTGTTTAAAGTCCTGTCTGGTGCCAGGAGCAATTCCTTACGGCCACACCACTGCGAACACGCCCGATCTCGTCTGATCTCGGAAGCTAAGCACGGTCGGGCCTGGTTAGTACCTGGATGGGAGACCGCCTGGTAATATCAGGTGCTGTATTCATTTGGGGTAAAAAAAATCATCCTTTCTCCTGTTTAAAGTCCTGTCTGGTGCCAGGAGTAATTGCTTACGGCCACACCACTGCGACCACGCCCGATATCGTCTGATCTCGGAAGCTAAGCACGGTCGGGCCTGGTTAGTACCTGGATGGGAGACCGCCTGGGAATACCAGGTGCTGTAAGCTATTTTCATTTGGGGTAAAAAAAATGATCCTTTCTCCTGTTTAAGGTCCTGTCTGGTGCCAGGATCAATTGCTTAAGGCCACACCACCGTGAACACCCCCGATCTCGTCTGATCTCGGAAGCTAAGCACGGTCAGGCCTGGTTAGTACTTGGATGGGAGACCGCCTGGGAATACCAGGTGCTGTAATCTATTTTCATTTGGGGTAAAAAAAATGATCCTTTCTCCTGTTTAAAGTCCTGTCTGGTGCCAGGAGCAATTGCTCACGGCCACACCACCGTGAACACGCCCGATCTCGTCTGATCTCGGAAGCTAAGCATGGTCGAGCCTGTTTAGTACTTGGATGGGAGACCGCCTGGGAATACTAGGTGCGGTAAGAGATTTTCATTTGGGGTAAAAAAAATCATCTTTTCTCATGTTTAAAGTCCTGTCTGGTGCCAGGAGTAAATGCTTACGGCCACACCACTGTGAACAGGCCCGAACTCGGCGGAGCGCGGAAGCTAAGCACGGTCAGGCCTGGTTAGTTCTTGGATGGGAGACCGCCTGGGATTACCAGGTGCTGTAAGCTATTTTCATTTGGGGTAAAAAAAATGATCCTTTCTCCTGTTTAAAGTCCTGTCTGGTGCCAGGAGCAATTGCTTACGGTCACACCACTGCGAACACGCCCGATCTCGTCTGATCTCGGAAGCTAAGCATGGTCGGGCCTGGTTAGTACCTGGATGGGAGACCGCCTGGGAATACCAGGTGCTGTAAGCTATTTTCATTTGGGGTAAAAAAAATGATCCTTTCTCCTGTTTAAAGTCCTGTCTGGTGCCAGGAGCAATTGCTTACGGCCACACCACCCTGAACACGCCCGATCTCATCTGATCTCGGAAGCTAAGCACGGTCGGGCATGGTTAGTACTTGGATGGGAGACCGCCTGGGAATACCAGGTGCTGTAATCTATTTTCATTTGGGGTAAAAAAAATGATCCGTTCTCCTGTTTAAAGTCCTGTCTGGTGCCAGGAGTATTTGCTTACGGCCACACCACTGCGAACACGCCCGATCTCGTCTGATCTCGGAAGCTAAGAACGGTCGGGCCTGGTTAGTACCTGGATGGGAGACCGCCTGTGAATACCAGGTGCTGTGAGCTATTTTCATTTGGGGTAAAAAAAATCATCCTTTCTCCTGTTTAAAGTCCTGTCTGGTGCCCGGAGTAATTGCTTACGGCCACACCACCGTGAACACGCCCGATCTCGTCTGATCTCGGAAGCTAAGCATGGTCGGGCCTGGTTAGTACTTGGATGGGAGACCACCTGGGAATACCAGGTGCTGTAATCTATTTTCATTTGGGGTAAAAAAAATGATCCTTTCTCATGTTTAAAGTCCTGTCTGGTGCCCGGAGCAATTGCTTACGGCCACCCCACCGTGAACACGCCCGATCTCGTCTGATCTCGGAAGCTAAGCACGGTCGGGCCTGGTTAGTACTTGGATGGGAGACAGCCTGGGAATACCAGGTGCTGTAATCTATTTTCATTTGGGGTAAAAAAAATGATCCTTTCTCCTGTTTAAAGACCTGTCTGGTGCCATGAGCAATTGCTTACGGCCACACCACCGCGAACACGCCCGATCTCGTCTGATCTCGGAAGCTAAGCACGGTCGGGCCTGGTTAGTACTTGGATGGGAGACCGCCTGGGAATACCAGGTGCTGTAATGTATTTTCATTTGGGGTAAAAAAAATCATCCTTTCTCCTGTTTAAAGTCCTGTCTGGTGCCAGGAGCAAATGCTTACGGCCACACCACTGCGAACACGCCCAATCTCGTCTGATCTCGGAAGCTAAGCACGGTCGGGCTTGGTTAATACCTGGATGGGAGACCGCCTGGGAATACCAGGTGCTGTAATCTATTTTCATTTGGGGTAAAAAAAATCATCCTTTCTCCTGTTTAAAGTCCTGTCTGGTGCCCGGAGCAATTGCTTACGGCCACGCCACCGTGAACACGCCCGATCTCGTCTGATCTCGGAAGCTAAGCACGGTCGGGCCTGGTTAGTACTTGGATGGGAGACCGACTGGGAATACCAGGTGCTGTAATCTATTTTCATTTGGGGTAAAAAAAATGATCCTTTCTCCTGTTTAAAGACCTGTCTGGTGCCATGAGCAATTGCTTACGGCCACACCACCGCGAACACGCCCGATCTCGTCTGATGTCGGAAGCTAAGCACGGTCGGGCTTGGTTAGTACTTGGATGGGAGACCGCCTGGGAATACCAGGTGCTGTAATCTATTTTCATTTGGGGTAAAAAAAATGGTCCTTTCTCCTTTTTAAAGTCCTGTCTGGTGCCAGGAGCAATTGTTTACGGCCATACCACTGCGAACACGCCCGATCTCGTCTGATCTCGGAAGCTAAGCACGGTCGGGCCTGGTTAGTACCTGGATGGGAGACCGCCTGGGAATACCAGGTGCTGTAATCTATTTTCATTTGGGGTAAAGAAAATCATCCTTTCTCCTGTTTAAAGTCCTGTCTGGTGCCCGGAGCAATTGCTTACGGCCACGCCACCGTGAATACGCCCGATCTCGTCTGATCTCGGAAGCTAAGCACGGTCGGGCCTGGTTAGTACTTGGATGGGAGACCGCCTGGGAATACCAGGTGCTGTAATCTATTTTCATTTGGGGTAAAAAAAATGATCCTTTCTCCTGTTTAAAGACCTGTCTGGTGCCATGAGCAATTGCTTACGGCCACACCACCGCGAACACGCCCGATCTCGTCTGATCTCGGAAGCTAAGCACGGTCGGGCCTGGTAAGTACTTGGATGGGAGACCGCATGGGAATACCAGGTGCTGTAAGCTATTTTCATTTGGGGTAAAAAAAATCATCCTTTCTCCTGTTTAAAGTCCTGTCTGGTGCCCGGAACAATTGCTTACGGCCACCCCACCGTGAACACGCCCGATCTCGTCTGATCTCGGAAGCTAAGCACGGTCGGGCCTGGTTAGTACTTGGATGGGAGACCGCCTGGGAATACCAGGTGCTGTAATCTATTTTCATTTGGGGTAAAAAAAATGATCCTTTCTCCTGTTTAAAGACCTGTCTGGTGCCATGAGCAATTGCTTACGGCCACACCACCGCGAACACGCCCGATCTCGTCTGATCTCGGAAGCTAAGCACGGTCGGGCCTGCTAAGTACTTGGATGGGAGACCGCCTGGGAATACCAGGTGCTGTAATCTATTTTCATTTGGGGTAAAAAAAATGATCCTTTCTCCTATTTAAAGTCCTGTCTGGTGCCAGGAGCAATTGCTTACGGCCACACCACCGTGAACACGCCTGATTTCGGAAGCTAAGCACGGTCGGGCCTGGTTTGTACTTGGATGGGAGACCGCCTGGGAATACCAGGTGCTGTAAGCTATTTTCATTTGGGGTAAAAAAAATGATCCTTTCTCCTGTTTAAAGTCCTGTCTGGTGCCAGGAGCAATTGCTTACGGCCACACCACTGCGAACACGCCCGATCTCGTCTGATCTCGGTAGCTAAGCATGGTCGGGCCTGCTTAGTACCTGGATGGGAGACCGCCTGGGAATACAAGGTGCTGTAAGCTATTTTCATTTGGGGTAAAAAAAATCATCCTTTCTCCTGTTTAAAGTCCTGTCTGGTGCCAGGAGGAATTGCTTACGGCCACACCACCGTGAACACGCCCGATCTCGTCTGATCTCGGAAGCTGAGCACGGTCGGGGCTGGTTAGTACTTGGATGGGAGACCGCCTGGGAAAACCAGGTGCTGTAATCTATTTTCATTTGGGGTAAAAAAAATGATCCTTTCTCCTGTTTAAAGTCCTGTCTGGTGCCAGGAGCAATTGCTTACGGCCACACCACTGCGAACACACCCAATCTCGTCTGATCTCGGAAGCTAAGCACGGTCGGGCTTGGTTAGTACCTGGATGGGAGACCGCCTGGGAATACCAGGTGCTGTAAGCTATTTTCATTTGGGGTAAAAAAAATGATCCTTTCTCCTGTTTAAAGTCCTGTCTGGTGCCAGGAGTAATTGCTTACGGCCACACCACCGTGAACACGCCCGATCTCGTCTGATCTCGGAAGCTAAGCACGGTCGGGCCTGGTTAGTACTTGGATGGGAGACCACCTGGGAATACCAGGTGTTGTAATCTATTTTCATTTGGGGTAAAAAAAATCATCCTTTCTCCTGTTTAAAGTCCTGTCTGGTGCCAGGAGCAATTGCTTACGGCCACACCACTGCGAACACGCCCGATCTCGTCTGATCTCGGAAGCTAAGCACGGTCGGGCCTGGTTAGTACTTGGATGGGAGACCGCCTGGGAATACCAGGTGCTGTAATCTATTTTCATTTGGGGTAAAAAAAATCATCCTTTCTCCTGTTTAAAGACCTGTCTGGTGCCATGAGCAATTGCTTACGGCCACACCACCGCGAACACGCCCGATCTCGTCTGATCTCGGAAGCTAAGCATGTTCGGGCCTGGTTAGTACTTGGATGGGAGACCGCCTGGGAATACCAGGTGCTGTAATCTATTTTCATTTGGGGTAAAAAAAATCATCCTTTCTCCTGTTTAAAGTCCTGTCTTGTGCCAGGAGCAATTGCTTACGGCCACACCACTGCGAACACGCCCGATCTCGTCTGATCTCGGAAGCTAAGCACGGTCGGGCCTGGTAAGTACTTGGATGGGAGACCGCCTGGGAATACCAGGTGCTGTAATCTATTTTCATTTGGGGTAAAAAAAATGATCCTTTCTCCTATTTAAAGTCCTGTCTGGTGCCAGGAGCAATTGCTCACGCCACACCACCGTGAACACGCCCGATCTCGTCTGATTTCGGAAGCTAAGCACGGTTGGGCCTGGTTTGTACTTGGATGGTAGACCGCCTGGGAATACCAGGTGCTGTAAGCTATTTTCATTTGGGGTAAAAAAAATCATCCTTTCTCCTGTTTAAAGTCCTGTCTGGTGCCAGGAGTAATTGCTTACGGCCACACCACCGTGAACACGCCCGATCTCGTCTGATCTTGGAAGCTAAGCACGGTCGGGCCTGGTTAGTACTTGGATGGGAGACCGCCTGGGAATACCAGGTGCTGTGATCTATTTTCATTTGGGGTAAAAAAAATGATCCTTTCTCCTGTTTAAAGACCTGTCTGGTGCCATGAGCAATTGCTTACGGCCACACCACCGCGAACACGCCCGATCTCGTCTGATCTCGGAAGCTAAGCACGGTCGGGCCTGCTAAGTACTTGGATGGGAGACCGCCTGGGAATACCAGGTGCTGTAATCTATTTTCATTTGGGGTAAAAAAAATGATCCTTTCTCCTATTTAAAGTCCTGTCTGGTGCCAGGAGCAATTGCTTACGGCCACACCACCGTGAACACGCCCGATCTCGTCTGATTTCGGAAGCAAAGCACGGTCGGGCCTGGTTTGTACTTGGATGGGAGACCGCCTGGGAATACCAGGTGCTGTAATCTATTTTCATTTGGGGTAAAAAAAATGATCCTTTCTCCTGTTTAAAGTCCTGTCTGGTGCCAGGAGCAATTGATTACGGCCACACCACCGTGAACACGCCCGATCTCGTCTGATCTCGGATGCTAAGCACGGTCGGGCCTGGTTAGTACTTGGATGGGAGACCGCCTCGGAATACCAGGTGCTGTAAGCTATTTTCATTTGGGGTAAAAAAAATCATCCTTTCTCCTGTTTAAAGTCCTGTCTGGTGCCCGGAGCAATTGCTTACGGCCACCCCACCGTGAACACGCCCGATCTCGTCTGATCTCGGAAGCTAAGCACGGTCGGGCCTGGTTAGTACTTGGATGGGAGACCGCCTGGGAAAACCAGGTGCTGTAATCTATTTTCATTTGGGGTAAAAAAAATGATCCTTTCTCCTGTTTAAAGACCTGTCTGGTGCCATGAGCAATTGCTTACGGCCACACCACCGCGAACACGCCCGATCTCGTCTGATCTCGGAAGCTAAGCACGGTCGGGCCTGGTAAGTACTTGGATGGGAGACCGCCTGGGAATACCAGGTGCTGTAATCTATTTTCATTTGGGGTAAAAAAAATCATCCTTTCTCCTGTTTAAAGTCCTGTCTGGTGCCCGGAGTAATTGCTTACGGCCACCCCACCGTGAACACGCCCGATCTCGTCTGATCTCGGAAGCTAAGCACGGTCGGGCCTGGTAAGTACTTGGATGGGAGACCGCCTGGGAATACCAGGTGCTGTAATCTATTTTCATTTGGGGTAAAAAAAATTATCCTTTCTCCTATTTAAAGTCCTGTCTGGTGCCAGGAGCAATTGCTCACGGCCACACCACCATGAACACGCCCGATCTCGTCTGATTTCGGAAGCTAAGCACGGTCGGGCCTGGTTTGTACTTGGATGGGAGACCGCCTGGGAATACCAGGTGCTGTAATCTATTTTCATTTGGGGTAAAAAAAATGATCCTTTCTCCTGTTTAAAGTCCTGTCTGGTGCCAGGAGCAATTGATTACGGCCACACCACCGTGAACACGCCCGATCTCGTCTGATCTCGGATGCTAAGCACGGTCGGGCCTGGTTAGTACTTGGATGGGAGACCGCCTGGGAATACCAGGTGCTGTAAGCTATTTTCATTTGGGGTAAAAAAAATCATCCTTTCTCCTGTTTAAAGTCCTGTCTGGTGCCAGGAGTAATTGCTTACGGCCACACCACCGTGAACACGCCCGATCTCGTCTGATCTAGGAAGCTAAGCATGGTCGGGCCTGGTTTGTACTTGGATGGGAGACCGCATGGGAATACCAGGTGCTGTAATCTATTTTCATTTGGGGTAAAAAAAATGATCCTTTCTCCTGTTTAAAGTCCTGTCTGGTGCCAGGAGCAATTGATTACGGCCACACCACCGTGAACACGCCCGATCTCGTCTGATCTCGGAAGCTAAGCACGGTCGGGCCTGGTTAGTACTTGGATGGGAGACCGCCTGGGAATACCAGGTGCTGCAAGCTATATTCATTTGGGGTAAAAAAAATCATCCTTTCTCCTGTTTAAAGTCCTGTCTGATGCCAGGAGCAATTGCTTACGGTCACACCACCGGGAACACGCCCGATCTCGTCTGATCTCGTAAGCTAAGCACGGTCGGGCCTGGTTAGTACTTGGATGGGAGACCGCCTGGCAATACCAGGTGCTGTAATCTATTTTCATTTGGGGTAAAAAAAATGATCCTTTCTCCTTTTTAAAGTCCTGTCTGGTGCCAGGAGAAATTGCTTACGGCCACACCACTGCGAACACGCCCGATCTCGTCTGATCTCGGAAGCTAAGCACGGTCGGGCATGGTTAGTACCTGGATGGGAGATCGCCTGGGAATACCAGGTGCTGTAAGTTATTTTCATTGGGGGTAAAAAAAATCATCCTTTCTCCTGTTTAAAGTCCTGTCTGGTGCCAGGAGCAATTGCTTACGGCCACACCACCGGGAACACGCCCGATCTCGTCTGATCTCGGAAGCTAAGCACGGTCGGGCCTGGTTAGTACTTGGATGGGAGACCGCCTGGCAATACCAGGTGCTTTAATCTATTTTCATTTGGGGTAAAAAAAAAGATCCTTTCTCCTGTTTAAAGTCCTGTCTGGTGCCAGGAGCTATTGCTTACGGCCACACCACTGCGAACACGCCCGATCTCGTCTGATCTCGGAAGCTAAGCACGGTCAGGCCTGGTTAGTACCTGGATGGGAGACCGCTTGTGAATACCAGGTGCTGTAAGCTATTTTCATTTGGGGTAAAAAAAATCATCCTTTCTCCTGTTTAAAGTCCTGTCTGGTGCCCGGAGCAATTGCTTACGGCAACACCACCGGGAACACGCCCGATCTCGTCTGTTCTCGGAAGCTAAGCACGGGCGGGCCTGGTTAGTACCTGGATGGGAGACCGCCTGGGAATACCAGGTGTTGTAAGCTATTTTCATTTGGGGTAAAAAAAATCATCCTTTCTCCTGTTTAAAGTCCTGTCTGGTGCCCGGAGCAATTGCTTACGGCCACCTCACCGTAAACACGCCCGATCTCGTCTGATCTCGGAAGCTAAGCACGGTCGGGCCTGGTTAATACTTGGATGGGAGACCGCCTGGGAATACCAGGTGCTGTAATCTATTTTCATTTGGGGTAAAAAAAATGATCCTTTCTCCTGTTTAAAGACCTGTCTGGTGCCACGAGAAATTGCTTACGGCCACACCACCGCGAACACGCCCGATCTCGTCTGATCTCGGAAGCTAAGCACGGTCGGGCCTGGTAAGTACTTGGATGGGAGACCGCCTGGGAATACCAGGTGCTGTAATCTATTTTCATTTGGGGTAGAAAAAAATGATCCTTTCTCCTATTTAAAGTCCTGTCTGGTGCCAGGAGCAATTGCTTACGGCCACACCACCGTGAACACGCCCGATCTCGTCTGATTTCGGAAGCTAAGCACGGTCGGGCCTGGTTAGTACTTGGATGGGAGACCGCCTGGGAATACCAGGTGCTGTAAGCTATATTCATTTGGGGTAAAAAAAATCATCCTTTCTCCTGTTTAAAGTCCTGTCTGGTGCCAGGAGTAATTGCTTACGGCCACACCACCGTGAACACGCCCGATCTCGTCTGATCTCGGAAGCTAAGCACGGTCGGGCCTGGTTTGTACTTGGATGGGAGACCGCCTGGGAATACCAGGTGCTGTAATCTATTTTCATTTGGGGTAAAAAAAATGATCCTTTCTCCTGTTTAAAGTCCTGTCTGGTGCCAGGAGCAATTACTTACGGCCACACCACTGCGAACACGCCCGATCTCATCTGATCTCGGAAGCTAAGCACGGTCGGGCCTGGTTAGTACCTGGATGGGAGACCGCCTGGGAATACCAGGTGCTGTAAGCTATTTTCATTTGGGGTAAAAAAAATCATCCTTTCTCATGTTTAAAGTCCTGTCTGCTGCCAGGAGTGATTGCTTACGGCCACACCACCGTGAACATGCCCGATCTCGTTTGATCTCGGAAGCTAAGCACGGTCGGGCCTGGTTAGTACTTGGATGGGAGACCGCCTGGGAATACCAGGTGCTGTAATCTATTTTCATTTGGGGTAAAAAAAATGATCCTTTCTCCTGTTTAAAGTCCTGTCTGGTGCCAGGAGCAATTGCTTACGGCCACACCACTGCGATCACGCCCGATCTCGTCTGATCTCGGAAGCTAAGCACGGTCGGGCCTGGTTAGTACCTGGATGGGTGACCGCCTGGGAATACCAGGTGTTGTAAGCTATTTTAATTTGGGGTAAAAAAAATCATCCTTTCTCATGTTTAAAGTCCTGTCTGGTG
>NC_140271.1:27437164-27439664 GCF_964030765.1 Micromesistius poutassou
TTCTCCTGTTTAAAGTCCTGTCTGGTGCCAGGAGCATTTGCTTACGGCCACACCACTGCGAACACGCCCGATCTCGTCTGATCTCGGAAGCTAAGCACGGTCGGGTCTGGTTAGTACCTGGATGGAGGACCGCCTGGGAATACCAGGTGCTGTAATCTATTTTCATTTTGGGTAAAAAAAATGATCCTTTCTCCTATTTAAAGTCATGTCTGGTGCCAGGAGCAATTGCTTACGGCCACACCACCGGGAACACGCCCGATCTCGTCTGATCTCGGAAGCTAAGCACGGTCGGGGCTGGTTAGTACCTGGATGGGAGACCGCCTGGGAGTACCAGGTGCTGTAAGCTATTTTCATTTGGGGTAAAAAAAATCATCCTTTCTCCTGTTTAAAGCCCTGTCTGGTGCCAGGAGCAATTGCTTACGGCCACACCACTGCGAACACGCCCGATCTCGTCTGATCTCGGAAGCTAAGCACGGTCGGGCCTGGTTAGTACCTGGATGGGAGACCGCCTGGGAATACCAGGTTCTGTAAGCTATTTTCATTTGGGGTAAAAAAAATCATCCTTTCTCCTGTTTTAAGTCCTGTCTGGTGCCAGGAGAAATTGCTTACGGCCACATCACCGTGAACACGCCCGATCTTGTCTGATCTCGGAAGCTAAGCACGGTCGGGCCTGGTTAGTACCTGGATGGGACACCGCCTGGGATTACCAGGTGCTGTATTCATTTGGGGTAAAAAAAATCATCCTTTCTCCTGTTTAAAGTCCTGTCTGGTGCCGGGAGCAATTGCTTGCGGCCACACCACAGCGAACACGCCCGATCTCGTCTGATCTCGGAAGCTAAGCACGGTCGGGCCTGGGTAGTACCTGGATGGGAGACCGCCTGGGAGTACCAGGTGCTGTAAGCTATTTTCATTTGGGGTAAAAAAAATCATCCTTTCTCATGTTTAAAGTCCTGTCTGGTGCCAGGAGCAATTGCTTACGGCCACACCACCGTGAACACGCCCGATCTCGTCTGATCTCGGAAGCTAAGCACGGTCAGGCCTCGTTAGTACTTGGATGGGAATACCAGGTGCTGTACTCTATTTTCATTTGGGGTAAAAAAAATGATCCTTTCTCCTGTTTAAAGTCCTGTCTGGTGCCAGCAGCAATTGCTTACGGCCACACCACTGCGAACACGCCCGATCTCGTCTGATCTCGGAAGCTAAGCACGGTCGGGCCTGGTTAGTACCTGGATGGGAGACCGCCTGGGAATACCAGGTGCTGTAAGCTATTTTCATTTGGGGTAAAAAAAATCATCCTTTCTCCTGTTTAAAGTCCTGTCTGGTGCCAGGAGCAATTGCTTACGGCCACACCACCGGGAACACGCCCGATCTCGTCAGATCTCGGAAGCTAAGCACGGTCGGGCCTGGTTAGTACTTGGATGGGAGACCTCCTGGGAATACCAGGTGCTGTAATCTATTTTCATTTGGGGTAAAAAAAAATGATCCTTTCTCCTGTTTAAAGTCCTGTCTGGTGCCAGGAGCATTTGCTTACGGCCACACCACTGCGAACACGCCCGATCTCGTCTGATCTCGGAAGCTAAGCACGGTCGGGTCTGGTTAGTACCTGGATGGAGGACCGCCTGGGAATACCAGGTGCTGTAATCTATTTTCATTTTGGGTAAAAAAAATGATCCTTTCTCCTATTTAAAGTCATGTCTGGTGCCAGGAGCAATTGCTTACGGCCACACCACCGGGAACACGCCCGATCTCGTCTGATCTCGGAAGCTAAGCACGGTCGGGGCTGGTTAGTACCTGGATGGGAGACCGCCTGGGAGTACCAGGTGCTGTAAGCTATTTTCATTTGGGGTAAAAAAAATCATCCTTTCTCCTGTTTAAAGCCCTGTCTGGTGCCAGGAGCAATTGCTTACGGCCACACCACTGCGAACACGCCCGATCTCGTCTGATCTCGGAAGCTAAGCACGGTCGGGCCTGGTTAGTACCTGGATGGGAGACCGCCTGGGAATACCAGGTGCTGTAAGCTATTTTCATTTGGGGTAAAAAAAATCATCCTTTCTCCTGTTTTAAGTCCTGTCTGGTGCCAGGAGAAATTGCTTACGGCCACATCACCGTGAACACGCCCGATCTCGTCTGATCTCGGAAGCTAAGCACGGTCGGGCCTGGTTAGTACCTGGATGGGACACCGCCTGGGATTACCAGGTGCTGTATTCATTTGGGGTAAAAAAAATCATCCTTTCTCCTGTTTAAAGTCCTGTCTGGTGCCGGGAGCAATTGCTTGCGGCCACACCACAGCGAACACGCCCGATCTCGTCTGATCTCGGAAGCTAAGCACGGTCGGGCCTGGTTAGTACCTGGATGGGAGACCGCCTGGGAGTACCAGGTGCTGTAAGCTATTTTCATTTGGGGTAAAAAAAATCATCCTTTCTCATGTTTAAAGTCCTGTCTGGTGCCAGGAGCAATTGCTTACGGCCACACCACCGTGAACACGCCCGATCTCGTCTGA
>NC_140271.1:27444664-27562164 GCF_964030765.1 Micromesistius poutassou
CCCGATCTTGTCTGATCTCGGAAGCTAAGCACGGTCGGGCCTGGTGAGTACCTGGATGGGAGACAGACTGGGAATACCAGGTGCTGTAAGCTATTTTCATTTGGGGTAAAAAAAATCATCCTTTCTCCTGTTTAAAGTCCTGTCTGGTGCCAGGAGGAACTGCTTACGGCCACACCACCGGGAACACGCCCGATCTCGTCTGATCTCGGAACCTAAGCACGGTCGGGCCTGGTTAGTACTTGGATGGGAGACCGACTGGGAATACCAGGTGCTGTAATCTATTTTCATTTGGGGTAAAAAAAATGATCCTTTCTCCTGTTTAAAGTCCTGTCTGGTGCCAGGAGTAATTGCTTACGGCCACACCACTGCGAACACGCCTGATCTCGTCTGATTTCGGAAGCTAAGCACGGTCGGGCCTGGTTAGTACCTGGATGGGAGACCGCCTGGGAATACCAGGTGCTGTAATCTATTTTCATTTGGGGTAAAAAAAATGATCCTTTCTCCTGTTTAAAGTCCTGTCTGGTGCCAGCAGCAATTGCTTACGGCCACACCACTGCGAACACGCCCGATCTCGTCTGATCTCGGAAGCTAAGCAAGGTCGGGCCTGCTTAGTACCTGGATGGGAGACCGCCTGGGAATACCAGGTGCTGTAAGCTATTTTCATTTGGGGTAAAAAAAATGATCCTTTCTCCTGTTTAAAGTCCTGTCTGGTGCCAGGAGCAATTGCTTGCGGCCACACCACTGCGAACACGCCCGATCTCGTCTGATCACAGAAGCTAAGCACGGTCGGGCCTGGTTAGTACCTGGATGGGAGACCGCCTGGGAATACCAGGTGCTGTAAGCTAATTTCATTTGGGGTAAAAAAAATTATCCTTTCTCATGTTTAAAGTCCTGCCTGGTGCCAGGAGCAATTGCTTACGGCCACACCACCGGGAACACGCCCGATCTCGTCTGATCTCGGAAGCTAAGCACGGTCGGGCCTGGTTAGTACTTGGATGGGAGACCGCCTGGGAATACCAGGTGCTGTAATCTATTTTCATTTGGGGTAAAAAAAATGATCCTTTCTCCTGTTTAAAGTCCTGTCTGGTGCCAGGAGCAATTGCTTACGGCCACACCACTGCGAACATGCTCGCTCTCGTCTGATCTCGGAAGCTAAGCACGGTCGGGCCTGGTTAGTACCTGGATGGGAGACCGCCTGGGAATACCAGGTGCTGTAAGCTATTTTCATTTGGGGTAAAAAAAATCATCCTTTCTCCTGTTTAAAGTCCTGTCTGGTGCCAGGAGCAATTGCTTACGGCCACACCACCGTGAACACGCCCGAACTCGTCTGATCTCGGAAGCTAAGCACGGTCGGGCCTGGTTAGTACTTGGATGGGAGACCGCCTGGGAATACCAGGTGCTGTAATCTATTTTCATTTGGGGTAAAAAAAATGATCCTTTCTCCTGTTTAAAGTCCTGTCTGGTGCCAGGAGCAATTGCTTACGGCCACACCACTGCGAACACGCCCGATCTCGTCTGATCTCGGAAGCTAAGTACGGTCGGGCCTGGTTAGTACTTGGATGGGAGACCGCCTGGGAATACCAGGTGCTGTAAGCTATTTTCATTTGTGGTAAAAAAAATGATCCTTTCTCCTGTTTAAAGTCCTGTCTGGTGCCAGGAGCAATTGCTTACGGCCACACCACTGCGAACACGCCTGATCTCGTCTGATCTCGGAAGCTAAGCACGGTCGGGCCTGGTTAGTACCTGGATGGGAGACCGCCTGGGAATACCAGGTGCTGTAAGCTATTTTCATTTGGGGTAAAAAAAATCATCCTTTCTCCTGTTTAAAGTCCTGTCTGGTGCCAGGAGTAATTGCTTACGGCCACACCACCGGGAACACGCCCGATCTCGTCTGATCTCGGAACCTAAGCACGGTCGGGCCTGGTTAGTACTTGGATGGGAGAACGCCTTGGAATACCAGGTGCTCTAATCTATTTTCATTTTGGGTAAAAAAAATGATCCTTTCTCCTGTTTAAAGTCCTGTCTGCTGCCAGGAGGATTTGCTTACGGCCACACCACTGCGAACACGCCCGATCTCGTCTGATCTCGGAAGCTAAGCACGGTCGGGCCTGGTTAGTACCTGGATGGGAGACCGCCTGGGAATACCAGGTGCTGTATTCTATTTTCATTTGGGGTAAAAAAAATGATCCATTCTCCTGTTTAAAGTCCTGTCTGGTGCCAGGAGTAATTGCTTACGGCCACCCCACTGCGAACAAGCCTGATCTCGTCTGATCTCGGAAGCTAAGCACGGTCGGGCCTGGTTAGTACCTGGATGGGAGACCGCCTGGGAATACCAGGTGCTGTAAGCTATTTTCATTTGGGGTAAAAAAAATGATCCTTTCTCCTGTTTAAAGTCCTGTCTGGTGCCAGGAGCAATTGCTTACGGCCACACCACCGTGAACACGCCCGATCTCGTCTGATCTCGGAAGCTAAGCACGGTCGGGCCTGGTAAGTACCTGGATGGGAGACCGCCTGGGAATACCAGGTGCTGTAAGCTATTTTCATTTGTGGTAAAAAAAATGATCCTTTCTCCTGTTTAAAGTCCTGTCTGGTGCCAGCAGTAATTGCTTATGGCCACACCACTGCGAACACGTCTGATCTCGGAAGCTAAGCACGGTCGGGCCTGGTTAGTACCTGGATGGGAGACCGCCTGGGAATACCAGGTGCTGTAATCTATTTTCATTTGGGGTAAAAAAAATGATCCTTTCTCCTGTTTAAAGTCCTGTCTGGTGCCAGGAGCAATTGCTTACGGCCACACCACCGGGAACACACCCGATCTCGTCTGATCTCGGAACCTGAGCACGGTCGGGCCTGGTTAGTACTTGGATGGGAGACCGCCTGGGAAAACCAGGTGCTGTAATCTATTTTCATTTGGGGTAAAAAAAATCATCCTTTCTCCTGTTTAAAGTCCTGTCTGGTGGCAGGTGCAATTGCTTACGGCCACACCACCGGGAACACGCCCGATCTCATCTGATCTCGGAACCTAAGCACGGTCGGGCCTGGTTAGTACTTGGATGGGAGACCGCCTGGGAATACCAGGTGCTGTAATCTATTTTCATTTGGGTTAAAAAAAAAGATCCTTTCTCCTGTTTAAAGTCCTGTCTGGTGCCAGGAGTAATTGCTTACGGCCACACCACTGTGAACACGCCCGATCTCGTCTGATCTCGGAAGCTAAGCACGGTCGGGCCTGGTTAGTACCTGGATGGGAGACCGCCTGGGAATACCAGGTGCTGTAAGCTATTTTCATTTGGGGTAAAAAAAATCATCCTTTCTCCTGTTTAAAGTCCTGTCTGGTGCCAGGAGTAATTGCTTACGGCCACACCACTGTGAACACGCCCAATCTCGTCTGACCTCGGAAGCTAAGCACGGTCGGGCCTGGTTAGTACCTGGATGGGAGACCGCCTGGGAATACCAGGTGCTGTATTCATTGGGGGTAAAAAAAAATCATCCTTTCTCCTGTTTAAAGTCCTGTCTGGTGCCAGGAGCAATTGCTTACGGCCACACCACCGGGAACACGCCCGATCTCGTCTGATCTCGGAAGCTAAGCACGGTGGGGCCTGGTTAGTAATTGGATGGGAGACCGACTGGGAATACCAGGTGCTGTAATCTATTTTCATTTTGGGTAAAAAAAATTATCCTTTCTCCTGTTTAAAGTCCTGTCTGGTGCCAGGAGCAATTGCTTACGGCCACACCACTGCGAACACGCCCGATCTCGTCTGATCTCGGAAGCTAAGCACGGTCGGGCCTGGTTAGTACCTGGATGGGAGACCGCCTGGGAATACCAGGTGCTGTAATCTATTTTCATTTGGGGTAAAAAAAAATGATCCTTTCTCCTGTTTAAAGTCCTGTCTGGTGCCAGGAGCATTTGCTTTCGGCCACACCACCGGGAACACGCCCGATCTCGTCTGGTCTCGGAACCTAAGCACGGTCGGGCCTGGTTAGTACTTGGATGGGAGACCGCCTGGGAATACCAGGTGCTGTAATCTATTTTCATTTGGGGTAAAAAAAATGATCCTTTCTCCTGTTTAAAGTCCTGTCTGGTGCCAGGAGCAATTGCTTACGGCCACACCACTGCGAACACGCCCGATCTCGTCTGATCTCGGAAGCTAAGCACGGTCGGGCCTGGTTAGTACTTGGATGGGAGACCGCCTGGGAATACCAGGTGCTGTAATCTATTTTCATTTGGGGTAAAAAAAATGATCCTTTCTCCTGTTTAAAGTCCTGTCTGGTGCCAGGCTCAATTGCTTACGGCCACACCACCGTGAACACGCCCGATCTCGTCTGATCTCGGAAGCTAAGCACGGTCGGGCCTGGTTAGTACTTGGATGGGAGACCGCCTGGGAATACCAGGTGCTGTAAGCTATTTTCATTTGGGGTAAAAAAAATGATCCTTTCTCCTGTTTAAAGTCCTTTCTGGTGCCAGGAGCAATTGCTTACTGCCACACCACTGCGAACACGCCCGATCTAGTCTGATCTCGGAAGCTAAGCACGGTCGGGCCTGGTTAGTACCTGGATGGGAGACCGCCTGGGAATACTAGGTGCTGTAAGCTATTTTCATTTGGGGTAAAAAAAATGATCCTTTCTCCTGTTTAAAGTCCTGTCTGGTGCCAGGAGTAATTGCTTACGGCCACACCACTGCGAACACGCCCGATCTCGTCTGATCTCGGAAGCTAAGCACGGTCGGGCCTGGTTAGTACCTGGATGGGAGACCGCCTGGGAATACCAGGTGCTAAAAGCTATTTTCATTTGGGGTAAAAAAAATCATCCTTTCTCCTGTTTAAAGTCCTGTCTGGTGCCAGGAGCAATTGCTTACGGCCACACCACCGGGAACACGCCCGAACTCGTCTGATCTCGGAAGCTAAGCACGGTCGGGCCTGGTTAGTACCTGGATGGGAGACCGCTTGGGGATACCAGGTGCTGTAATCTATTTTCATTTTGGGTAAAAAAAATTATCCTTTCTCCTGTTTAAAGTCCTGTCTGGTGCCAGGAGCAATTGCTTACGGCCACACCACTGCGAACACGCCCGATCTCGTCTGATCTCGGAAGCTAAGCACGGTCGGGCCTGGTTAGTACCTGGATGGGAGACCGCCTGGGAATACCAGGTGCTGTAATCTATTTTCATTTGGGGTAAAAAAAAATGATCCTTTCTCCTGTTTAAAGTCCTGTCTGGTGCCAGGAGCATTTGCTTTCGGCCACACCACCGGGAACACGCCCGATCTCGTCTGGTCTCGGAACCTAAGCACGGTCGGGCCTGGTTAGTACTTGGATGGGAGACCGCCTGGGAATACCAGGTGCTGTAATCTATTTTCATTTGGGGTAAAAAAAATGATCCTTTCTCCTGTTTAAAGTCCTGTCTGGTGCCAGGAGCAATTGCTTACGGCCACACCACTGCGAACACGCCCGATCTCGTCTGATCTCGGAAGCTAAGCACGGTCGGGCCTGGTTAGTACCTGGATGGGAGACCGCCTGGGAATACCATGTACTGTAAGCTATTTTCATTTGGGGTAAAAAAAATCATCCTTTCTCCTGTTTAAAGTCCTGTCTGGTGCCAGGAGCAATTGCTTACGGCCACACCACCGGGAACACGCCTGAACTCGTCTGATCTCGGAACCTAAGCACGGTCGGGCCTGGTTAGTACTTGGATGGGAGACCGCCTGGGAATACCAGGTGCTGTAATCTATTTTCATTTGGGGTAAAAAAAATGATCCTTTCTCCTGTTTAAAGTCCTGTCTGGTGCCAGGCTCAATTGCTTACGGCCACACCACCGTGAACACGCCCGATCTCGTCTGATCTCGGAAGCTAAGCACGGTCGGGCCTGGTTAGTACTTGGATGGGAGACCGCCTGGGAATACCAGGTGCTGTAAGCTATTTTCATTTGGGGTAAAAAAAATGATCCTTTCTCCTGTTTAAAGTCCTTTCTGGTGCCAGGAGCAATTGCTTACTGCCACACCACTGCGAACACGCCCGATCTAGTCTGATCTCGGAAGCTAAGCACGGTCGGGCCTGGTTAGTACCTGGATGGGAGACCGCCTGGGAATACTAGGTGCTGTAAGCTATTTTCATTTGGGGTAAAAAAAATGATCCTTTCTCCTGTTTAAAGTCCTGTCTGGTGCCAGGAGTAATTGCTTACGGCCACACCACTGCGAACACGCCCGATCTCGTCTGATCTCGGAAGCTAAGCACGGTCGGGCCTGGTTAGTACCTGGATGGGAGACCGCCTGGGAATACCAGGTGCTAAAAGCTATTTTCATTTGGGGTAAAAAAAATCATCCTTTCTCCTGTTTAAAGTCCTGTCTGGTGCCAGGAGCAATTGCTTACGGCCACACCACCGGGAACACGCCCGAACTCGTCTGATCTCGGAAGCTAAGCACGGTCGGGCCTGGTTAGTACCTGGATGGGAGACCGCTTGGGGATACCAGGTGCTGTAAGCTATTTTCATTTGGGGTAAAAAAAATCATCCTTTCTCCTGTTTAAAGTCCTGTCTGGTGCCAGGAGCAATTGCTTACGGCCACACCACCGTGAACACGCCCGATCTCGTCTGATCTCGGAAGCTAAGCACGGTCGGGCCTGGTTAGTACTTGGATGGGAGACCGCCTGGGAATACCAGGTGCTGTAATCTATTTTCATTTGGGGTAAAAAAAATGATCCTTTCTCCTGTTTAAAGTCCTATCTGGTGCCAGGAGCACTTGCTTACGGCCACACCACCGCGAAAACGCCCGATCTCGTCTGATCTCGGAAGCTAAGCACGGTCGGGCCTGGTTAGTACCTGGATGGGAGACCGCCTGGGAATACCAGGTGCTGTAATCTATTTTCATTTGGGGTAAAAAAAATGATCCTTTCTCCTGTTTAAAGTCCTGTCTGGTGCCAGGAGCAATTGCTTACGGCCACACCACTGCGAACACGCCGATCTTGTCTGATCTCGGAAGCTAAGCACGGTCGGGCCTGGTTAGTACCTGGATGGGAGACCGCCTGGGAATACCAGGTGCTGTAAGCTTTTTTCATTTGGGGTAAAAAAAATCATCCTTTCTCCTGTTTAAAGTCCTGTCTGGTGCCAGGAGCAATTGCTTACGGCCACACCACCGGGAACACGCCCGATCTCGTCTGATCTCGGAACCTAAGCACGGTCGGGCCTGGTTAGTACTTGGATGGGAGACCGCCTGGGAATACCAGGTGCTGTAATCTATTTTCATTTGGGGTAAAAAAAATTATCCTTTCTCCTGTTTAATGTCCTGTCTGGTGCTAGGAGCAATTGCTTACGGCCACACCACCGTGAACACGTCCGATCTCGTCTGATCTCGGAAGCTAAGCACGGTCGGGCCTGGTGAGTACCTGGATGGGAGACCGCCTGGGAATACCAGGTGCTGTAAGCTATTTTCATTTGGGGTAAAAAAAATCATCCTTTCTCCTGTTTAAAGTCCTTTCTGGTGCCAGGAGCAATTGCTTACGGCCACACCACCGTGAACACGCCCGATCTCGTCTGATCTCGGAAGCTAAGCACGGTCGGGACTGGTTAGTACTTGGATGGGAGACCGCATGGGAATACCAGGTGCTGTAAGCTATTTTCATTTGGGGTAAAAAAAATGATCCTTTCTCCTGTTTAAAGTCCTGTCTGGTGCCAGGAGCAATTGCTTACGGCCACAGCACTGCGAACACGCCCGATCTCGTCTGATCTCGGAAGCTAAGCACGGTCGGGCCTGGTTAGTACCTGGATGGGAGACAGCCTGGGAATACTAGGTGCTGTAAGCTATTTTCATTTGGGGTAAAAAAAATCATCCTTTCTCCTGTTTAAAGTCCTGTCTGGTGCCAGGAGCAATTGCTTACGGCCACACCACCGGGAACACGCCCGATCTCGTCTGATCTCGGAAGCTAAGCACGGTCGGCCCTGGTTAGTACTTGGATGGGAGACCGACTGGGAATACCAGGTGCTGTAATCTATTTTCATTTTGGGTAAAAAAAATGATCCTTTCTCCTGTTTAAAGTCCTGTCTGGTGCCAAGAGCAATTACTTACGGCCACACCACTGCGAACACGCCCGATCTCGTCTGATCTCGGAAGCTAAGCACGGTCGGGCCTGGTTAGTACCTGGATGGGAGACCGCCTGGGAATACCAGGTGCTGTGATCTATTTTCATTTGGGGTAAAAAAAATGATCCTTTCTCCTGTTTAAAGTCCTGTCTGGTGCCAGGAGCAATTGCTTACGGCCACACCACTGCGAACACGCCCGATCTCGTCTGATCTCGGAAGCTAAGCATGGTCGGGCCTGGTTAGTACCTGGATGGGAGACCGCCTGGGATTACCAGGTGCTGTAAGCTATTTTCATTTGGGGTAAAAAAAATCATCCTTTCTCCTGTTGAAAGTCCTGTCTGGTGCCAGGAGCAATTGCTTTCGGCCACACCACCGGGAACACGCCCGATCTCGTCTGATCTCGGAAGCTAAGCACGGTCGGGCCTGGTTAGTACTTGGATGGGAGACCGCCTGGGAATACCAGGTGCTGTAATCTATTTTCATTTGGGGTAAAAAAAATGATCCTTTCTCCTGTTTAAAGTCCTGTCTGGTGCCAGGAGTAATTGCTTACGGCCACACCACCGGTAACACGCCCGATCTCGTCTGACCTCGGAAGCTAAGCAAGGTCGGGCCTGGTTAGTACTTGGATGGGAGACCGCCTGGGACTACCAGGTGCTGTAATCTATTTTCATTTGGGGTAAAAAAAATGATCCTTTCTCCTGTTTAAAGTCCTGTCTGGTGCCAGGAGCAATTGCTTACGGCCACACCACTGCGAACACGCCCGATCTTGTCTGATCTCGGAAGCTAAGCACGGTCGGGCCTGGTGAGTACCTGGATGGGAGACAGACTGGGAATACCAGGTGCTGTAAGCTATTTTCATTTGGGGTAAAAAAAATCATCCTTTCTCCTGTTTAAAGTCCTGTCTGGTGCCAGGAGCAATTGCTTACGGCCACACCACCGTGAACACGCCCGATCTCGTCTGATCTTGTTAGTACTTGGATGGGAGACCGCCTGGGAATACCAGGTGCTGTAATCTATTTTCATTTGGGGTAAAAAAAATGATCCTTTCTCCTGTTTAAAGTCCTGTCTGGTGCCAGGAGCAATTGCTTACTGCCACACCACTGCGAACACGCCCGATCTCGTCTGATCTCGGAAGCTAAGCACGGTCGGGCCTGGTTAGTACCTGGATGGGAGACCGCCTGGGAATACTAGGTGCTGTAAGCTATTTTCATTTGGGGTAAAAAAAATCATCCTTTCTCTTGTTTAAAGTCCTGTCTGGTGCCAGGAGCAATTGCTTACGGCCACACCACCGGGAACACGCCCGATCTCGTCTGATCTCGGAACCTAAGCACGGTCGGGCCTGGTTATTACTTGGATGGGAGACCGCCTGGGAATACCAGGTGCTGTAATCTATTTTCATTTGGGGTAAAAAAAATGATCCTTTCTCCTGTTTAAAGTCCTGTCTGGTGCCAGGAGTAATTGCTTACGGCCACACTACTGCGAACACGCCTGATCTCGTCTGATCTCGGAAGCTAAGCACGGTCGGGCCTGGTTGGTACCTGGATGGGAGACCGCCTGGGAATACCAGGTGCTGTAAGCTATTTTCATTTGGGGTAAAAAAAATCATCCTTTCTCCTGTTTAAAGACCTGTCTGGTGCCAGGAGCAATTGCTTACGGCCACACCACCGTGAACACGCCCGATCTCGTCTGATCTCGGAAGCTAAGCACGGTCGGGCCTGGTTAGTACTTGGATGGGAGACCGCCTGGGAATACCAGGTGCTGTAATCTATTTTCATTTTGGGTAAAAAAAATGATCCTTTCTCCTGTTTAAAGTCCTGTCTGCTGCCAGGAGCAATTGCTTACGGCCACACCACTGCGAACACGCCCGATCTCGTCTGATCTCGGAAGCTAAGCACGGTCGGGCCTGGTTAGTACCTGGATGGGAGACCGCCTGGGAATACCAGGTGCTGTAATCTATATTCATTTGGGGTAAAAAAAATGATCCTTTCTCCTGTTTAAAGTCATGTATGTTGCCAGGAGCAATTGCTTACGGCCACACCACTGCGAACACGCCCGATCTCGTCTGATCTCGGAAGCTAAGCACGGTCGGGCCTGGTTAGTTCCTGGATGGGAGACCGCCTGGGAATACCAGGTGCTGTAAGCTATTTTCATTTGGGGTAAAAAAAATCATCCTTTCTCCTGTTTAAAGTCCTGTCTGGTGCCAGGAGCAATTGCTTACGGCCACACCACCGGGAACACGCCCGATCTCGTCTGATCTCGGAACCTAAGCACGGTCGGGCCTGGTTAGTACCTGGATGGGAGACCGCCTGGGAATACTAGGTGCTGTAAGCTATTTTCATTTGGGATAAAAAAAATCATCCTTTCTCCTGTTTAAAGTCCTGTCTGGTGCCAGGAGCAATTGCTTACGGCCACACCACCGGGAACACGCCCGATCTCGTCTGATCTCGGAACCTAAGCATGGTCGGGCCTGGTTAGTACTTGGATGGGAGACCGCCTGGGAATACCAGGTGCTGTAATCTATTTTCATTTGGGGTAAAAAAAATGATCCTTTCTCCTGTTTAAAGTCCTGTCTGGTGCCAGGAGTAATTGCTTACGGCCACACTACTGCGAACACGCCTGATCTCGTCTGATCTCGGAAGCTAAGCACGGTCGGGCCTGGTTAGTACCTGGATGGGAGACCGCCTGGGAATACCAGGTGCTGTAAGCTATTTTCATTTGGGGTAAAAAAAATCATCCTTTCTCCTGTTTAAAGACCTGTCTGGTGCCAGGAGCAATTGCTTACGGCCACACCACCGTGAACACGCCCATTCTCGTCTGATCTCGGAAGCTAAGCACGGTCGGGCCTGGTTAGTACTTGGATGGGAGACCGCCTGGGAATACCAGGTGCTGTAATCTATTTTCATTTTGGGTCAAAAAAAATGATCCTTTCTCCTGTTTAAAGTCCTGTCTGCTGCCAGGAGCAATTGCTTACGGCCACACCACTGCGAACACGCCCGATCTCGTCTGATCTCGGAAGCTAAGCACGGTCGGGCCTGGTTAGTACCTGGATGGGAGACCGCCTGGGAATACCAGGTGCTGTAATCTATTTTCATTTGGGGTAAAAAAAATGATCCTTTCTCCTGTTTAAAGTCATGTATGGTGCCAGGAGCAATTGCTTACGGCCACACCACTGCGAACACGCCCGATCTCGTCTGATCTCGGAAGCAAAGCACGGGCGGGCCTGGTTAGTTCCTGGATGGGAGACCGCCTGGGAATACCAGGTGCTGTAAGCTATTTTCATTTGGTGTAAAAAAAATCATCCTTTCTCCTGTTTAAAGTCCTGTCTGGTGCCAGGAGCAATTGCTTACGGCCACACCACCGGGAACACGCCCGATCTCGTCTGATCTCGGAACCTAAGCACGGTCGGGCCTGGTTAGTACTTGGATGGGAGACCGCCTGGGAATACCAGGTGCTGTAATCTATTTTCATTTGGGGTAAAAAAAATTATCCTTTCTCCTGTTTAAAGTCCTGTCTGGTGCCAGGAGCAATTGCTTACGGCCACACCACCGTGAACACGCCCGATCTCGTCTGATCTCGGAAGCTAAGCACGGTCGGGGCTGGTTAGTACTTGGATGGCAGACCGCCTGGGAATACCAGGTGCTGTAATCTATTTTCATTTTGGGTCAAAAAAAATGATCCTTTCTCCTGTTTAAAGTCCTGTCTGCTGCCAGGAGCAATTGCTTACGGCCACACCACTGCGAACACGCCCGATCTCGTCTGATCTCGGAAGCTAAGCACGGTCGGGCCTGGTTAGTACTTGGATGGGAGACCGCCTGGGAATACCAGGTGCTGGATTTGTGTTTTCATTTGGGGTAAAAGAAATTATCCTTTCTCCTGTTTAAAGTCCTGTCTGGTGCCAGGAGTAATTGCTTATGGCCACACCACCGTGAACACGCCCGATCTCGTCTGATCTCGGAAGCTAAGCATGGTCGGGCCTGGTTAGTACTTGGATGGGAGACCGCCTGGGAATACCAGGTGCTGTAATCTATTTTCATTTGGGGTAAAAAAAATGATCCTTTCTCCTGTTTAAAGTCCTGTCTGGTGCCAGGAGCAATTGCTTACGGCCACACCACTGCGAACACACCCGATCTCGTCTGATCTCGGAAGCAAAGCACGGTCAGGCCTGTTTAGTACCTGGATGGGAGACCGCCTGGGAATACCAGGTGCTGTAAGCTATTTTCATTTGGGGTAAAAAAAATCATCCTTTCTCATGTTTAAAGTCCTGTCTGGTGCTGGGAGCAATTGCTTACGGCCACACCACCGTGAACACGCCCGATCTCGTCTGATCTCGGAAGTTAAGCATGGTCGGGCCTGGTTAGTAATTGGATGGGAGACCGCCTGGGAGTACCAGGTGCTGTAATCTATTTTCATTTGGGGTAAAAAAAATGATCCTTTCTCCTGTTTAAAGTCCTGTCTGGTGCCAGGAGCAATTGCTTACGGCCACACCACTGCGAACACGTCTGATCTCGGAAGCTAAGCACGGTCGGGCCTGGTTAGTACCTGGATGGGAGACCGCCTGGGAATACCAGGTGCTGTAAGCTTTTTTCATTTGGGGTAAAAAAAATCATCCTTTCTCCTGTTTAAAGTCCTGTCTGGTGCCCGGAGCAATTGCTTACGGCTACACCACCGTGAACACGCCCGATCTCGTCTGATCTCGGAAGCTAAGCACGGTCAGGCCTGGTTAGTACTTGGATGGGAGACCGCCTGGGAATACCAAGTGCTGTAATCTATATTCATTTGGGGTAAAAAAAATGATCCTTTCTCCTGTTTAAAGTCCTGTCTGGTGCCAGGAGCAATTGCTTACGGCCACACCACCGCGAACACGCCCGATCTCGTCTGATCTCGGAAGCTACGCACGGTCGGGCCTGGTTAGTACCTGGATGGGAGACCGCCTGGGAATACCAGGTGCTGTAAGCTATTTTCATTTGGGGTAAAAAAAATCATCCTTTCTCCTGTTTAAAGTCCTGTCTGGTGCCAGGAGCAATTGCTAACGGCCACACCGCTGCGAACACGCCCGATCTCGTCTGATCTCGGAAGCTAAGCACGGTCGGGCCTGGTTAGTACCTGGATGGGAGACCGCCTGGGAATACCAGGTGCTGTAAGCTATTTTCATTTGGGGTAAAAAAAATCATCCTTTCTCCTGTTAAAGAGGAAGAGATAAGAGACAGCAGTGAGAGAGGTCGTGTTTGAAAAAAGGATGAAAAAAATCATCCTTTCTCCTGTTAAAGAGGAAGAGATAAGAGACAGCAGTGAGAGAGGCCGTGTTTCCCGAAGCTCCGCTAGACAGTGGCAAAAAGTACTTAATTCATCGTTCAGGTCTACTTTATTTTACTTTATTTCATGATCATAATACTTAAGAATATATAGTTTGTTTCCGTCAACCTCAATTGCTCGATTCAACAATACTTTTTGGCACTTTGACTACCGGATCAGACCGCAGCAAAAGCCTTGGACTTTCCTATCGCCAACATGCCTCTGTACTCGGATGTCTCAGGCACAGAGACTGGGAAATGCACAGACTGCACCAAACTGCAACAGACAGTGGCTTTATTTGAAACGAGGCTAGCAGCATTAGAAAAATGCAAAGGACTTCTCCAGGATACAGTGCCGATGGGTGAGTTTGCTGAGCTAGCTCAGACAAATCCACAACAGGATGATCAAAGCTATACTGTATCCTTCCCGAAGCTGGACAAGAGAGAGACAATTCCAACTGCCTCTCATTGGCACAGAGTCGGCGCTAAGCCCAAACAACATTCCAAAGTGAATCAACAAGTTCACTCAACGCCAAATGCTAAGCTTCCCAAAGCTAAAATCAGCCGGATTAGCCAATCGCTGAAGTTTACCATGCCGATGAAGAACCGGTTCCTGCCACTCCAGGAGTCCACGAACGCGCCTGCCACCCATGCACCCCTAAGCCCCAAGATGCGTCCAAACGGATGGTGTGGACAAAGACCGACCATGACCCTGTCGCCAGAGAGGCCAGCTGCGCATGCATCTGCCACCCGTGCACCCCTGAGCCCCAGGATGCGTCCGGACGGACGGTGGGGACAGAGACGGAACAAGAACCAGTCACCACGGAGTCGAGCTGTGCATGCGTCTGCGACCGCCACTTCAAGCCAACAAGGGCCCATCTCACAGAAAGCAGATGAACCAGACACTCTGATTGTAGGAGACTCAACCATAAAGGATATAACCGGTAAGAAGATCAAAACATGCTACTTCCCAGATGTGATGGTTAGTGATGTCAACCAGAAACTAGCCACAATTATACTGGAAAACCCCAAAATCTCACAGATTATTGTGCATGCAGGACTTAATGATATTCGAAAAGAACAGTCAGAACTTCTGAAGAGGGATTTCACGGAACTATTGGACACACTGGACAAATTACACGTTAGGTCATTCATCAGTGGACCCATACCAGCCGTTGACAGGGGAATAAACAGATTCAGTCGTCTACTTGCACTGAATACATGGCTTTCAAGAGTCTGCAATGAAAGAGGAAGGGGCTTTATTGACAATTTCAACTTGTTCTGGGGGCGCAAATATCTTTTCAGAGCAGATGGCCTACACCCAAACAGGTTAGGCTCAAAACTGTTAAGGGACAATCTTCTCTTCTCACTCTCCCACCATGAGAAGAAGCGAGACTACAGCCTCCCCCACACATCTACTGTCCCACTATCTGACACACAGATAGCAGACAGACCACAGACCTTGAAGAGAGACAACAGCCTGCCCGACACCATCGACACCATGCCTCCCCCCTTTGCTGATGCTGGCTTGGCGAGGAACGGCCACCCCCCTCCTCTGCACTCCCCCATCGACGATGACCTCCAGCACTCACCCATCGATGATGACCTCCAGCTGTCCCCCATTGATGATGACCACCAGCCTCATCTCTCCCATAGCCACAACGACAACTCCAGTTCCACTGTCTCCTCCCTTTATGATTTTCCAGATGAATTTAAGAAACGGAGAAATGTTGGCATCAAACTTGCATCTGCGTCAATGATACCATCCCCATGTCATGACCACAGTCTGATAACAGCCAAGCGGAGGGCGCCCCAGCCCCCCCCTCCCTGTACTGATAGTAGTCCTGATTATTACTGAGACAAAAAAGGGTTCAGCCGTAGACACAGCACAAAGGAAGTTTTGCATAATCTGTTGAACCCAAGGTTGCCTACATCAAAACATGGCAACTTTTGCATTCCTGCTGTAATCACTAAGAGAGTAAACAAAGGGAAACTTAGATGCACTGCTAACCTCTCAAATCTCATACCTATTCCCTCCAAACCAAAATCAACCTTAAAGCCTATCAATAACACCATCAGGATGGGTCTACTTAATGTTAGGTCTCTTAATAACAAATCTTTTTTAGTTAATGATTTCATTACCACTGCTCAACTGGATTTTATGTTTTTAACTGAAACATGGCTAGAACAAAATAACAGTGCAACCGTTCTGATAGAGACAGCTCCTCCCAACTATAACTTTTTTGATGTATGTAGATCTGGAAAAAGAGGTGGAGGGGTTGCTGCTATATTTAAAAATGTATTTCAGGGGAAACAGATGCTATTTGGTGATTTTCCATCATTCGAATACCTTTGTGCTGTATTGAAATGTTCCCCCAGAGTTCTCCTATTAATTATTTACTGGCCACCCACATACGCTGCAAATTTCTTCGATGACTTTACAGAATTATTGTCTAGCATCTCCACAGACTTTGACTGTCTAGTTATAACTGGTGACTTCAATTTTCATACTGATGATTTTAATGATAAGTGTGCAAAAAAACTTTTTACCATTTTGGACACATTTGAAATGTCTCAACATGTGAAAGAGGCTACTCATTGTAAGGGGCACACTCTAGACCTGGTTATCACAAAGGGTCTCAATGTTTCAGATCTCTCTGTGACTGATCCTTCACTGTCTGACCATTTCTGTGTTTTCTTTAATATATCTTTTATTCCCGACATACAGACAAAATCAAATACTGTCAAAAAACGGTATATCAATGAACATTCTAATGTACTTTTTAAAAAGGCCATCTCCTTGCTACCACCTCTCAACCCATGTTCTGCTGATGATCTTTTAGAAAACTTTAATTTGAAAATTTTGAAAGTCATAGATGTCATTGCACCTTATAAGGTTAAAACGATTTCTGGAAAGCAAAAGGCACCTTGGAGAAAAGCTGCTTTTGTAACAGCCCAGAAAAAAGAATGCAGGAAGGCTGAACGCATATGGCGTAAAACAAAACTTCATATACACCATGACATCTATAAAGAGAGCCTCCGTGCTTACAATTTAGACTTAAAAAGTGCTAGAGAAACATTTTTCTCCAATATCATTAAAACCAATACTAATAATGCCAAAACCCTATTTGCAACTGTTGACAGACTGACCAAGCCCCCAACACAAATTCCACCTGACCTTCATTCCACTCAGAAATGCAATGAGTTTGCAGCATTTTATACTGATAAAATTGAAGGCATCAGACGCGCCATCAATGTCTCCACTTTAAACAAAAATGCTGGACTACCACCATATTCAGGCAAAAGTAACGTGGCAATGACATGCTTTAATGTCACAGACTCTAAAACTCTTGTGGAAACTGACACAACTGAAGCCATCCACCTGTTGCCTTGATACTTTACCTACCAACCACTTTAAGAATGTTTTTGACTGCCTAGCAATAGACATATTGCAAATAGTTAACAACTCTCTCCAATCAGGCACTTTCCCAAAAGGCTTCAAAACTGCAGTTATCAAACCCCTTTTAAAAAAGCGGAGCCTAGATGCCTCTGTTATTAACAACTACAGACCAATATCAAATCTACCCTTCATAAGTAAAATCATTGAGAAAATTGTCCTCCAGCAACTTAGTGACTTCCTGGCATCAACTGGTTGCTATGACACCTTCCAATCCGGATTTCGACCCCTTCACAGCACTGAGACCGCCCTTATTAAAGTTGTAAACGACATCCGTCTTAACACAGACTCTGGCAAAATCTCAATACTAATGCTACTAGACCTCAGTGCTGCATTCGACACTGTAGACCATACAATACTTTTGGACAGATTAGAAAACTGGGTGGGGCTTTCAGGCAGGTTTTAAATTGGTTTAGGTCCTACCTACAAAATAGGAACTACTTTGTTTCCATTGGCGACTTTGTTTCAGAATCAACAAACGTGACATGTGGAGTCCCACAAGGTTCGATCTTAGGACCCTCTCTATTCAACATCTACATGCTCCCACTAGGGAAAATCATGCAAAATAACAATATTGACCATCACTGCTATGCTGATGACACGCAAATCTATGTATCTCTATCACCAAATGACTATCAGCCCATAGATCTGTTGTGCCAGTGCATTGAGCAAGTCAAAGACTGGATGTGCCAAAATTTCCTTCAACTAAATGAGGACAAAACCGAGATAATTGTATTTGGTGCTAAAACCGAAAGGCTTAAAGTTACCCAACACCTTCACTCTCTGTCCTTGAAAACCTCAATCAAAGCCAGAAATCTAGGGGTTATTATGGATTCAGATTTACATTTCGACAGTCACATCAAATCAGTTACAAAATCGGCATATTATCACCTTAAAAACGTAGCAAAACTTAGAGGGCTCATGTCTACCGAAGACTTACAAACACTTGTACATGCCTTTATCACTAGCAAGCTTGATTACTGCAATGGTCTCCTTACAGGTCTCCCAAAAAAAACTCTAAGGCAACTACAGCTTGTTCAGAATGCTGCTGCTAGAGTTCTAACAAAGACCAAAAAATTTGAACATATTACACCAATTCTCAAATCATTACACTGGCTCCCTGTATGTCAGAGAATTGATTTTAAAATCATGTTGCTAACCTACAAATCTCTACATGGTTTAGGGCCAAAATATTTAACTGATATGCTTCCACTACATAAGTCTTCTAGACCACTAAGATCCTCTGAGACCAATCTGTTAATTATCCCCAGAGTCAACACGAAACATGGGGAAGCAGGATTTAGTTACTATGCAACAAATAGCTGGAATAAACTCCCTGAGGATTTAAGACTTGCCCCAACTCTGACAGCTTTTAAAACAAGACTGAAGACTTTTATGTTTGCTTTAGCTTTCTGCTAAATCTTAAATCTACAATGTTTCTATTTTTATTTTTATTTTATTAGTAACTTTGCCTTTCTAAAATGCATTTTTATTAACTCTGCCTTTCTAAAATGTTGTTTTTTAACTTTGCCTTTACTTTCTATCTATTTTACTTTTTACTTATCTATTATTTTATTTTATTGTATGACAATGTTTATATGTGAAGCACTTTGAGTCTGCCTTGTGTATGAAAAGTGCTATATAAATAAAGTTGCCTTGCCTTGCCTTGCCTTGTTTAAAGTCCTGTCTGGTGCCAGGAGCAATTGCTTACGGCCACACCACCGTGATCTCGTCTGATCCCGTTCAGGTGCGCAAGCAGGAAGTGAGCACAGAGCAGTTGAGTGTTTGTTGGGACCGTGTGTGCTTGATAGTGAGAAGGCACTTTTTTGTTGATAGTTTTATTGTTTCATTCATAGTTTGATAGTTTCATAGTTTGTTTCATTCCCCCTGCAGCCTGGCTGTTTGGGGGATTGTTTCATACTTTCTTGTTTAGATGGATAATCTGGTAAATGGGAAAATAGGTGGAAAGGCCACTTTGATTCATGTGGAACCCGATATTGATCATGCTTCTCGTGATTGGATGGATAATTTAGTAAATGAAAACATGGGAGCTACTACCAGTTTGACACATGTAGAACAGGTGAATGAGCCTGAGCATGTTGAAGTAAGAGAGAAAGGAATAACACAGACTAATTCCGTTAGTACAGAGGGAGAAAACATGGTGAATAGCAGGAGAGATAAAGAGGGTCTAAATGAAGTGATGAATGCGGGAGAGAGTGACGGTGGCTATAAAAAGGAGCTGACGTTGATTGTAGATTGTTGATTGTAGAGCTGGTCGGTGAAGACAATATAACTATGATGGAGCTATTGCGAGGAATCAAAGATAAGTGCGGGATTGTTCTGGCCTGCAGGGTCAAAAGTAAGATCATATACGAGATCACCATGCAGGAGGGAAAGGGCAAGACGAGGTTATTGGATGGGTTCAAAATCAAAAACACTCAGGTGACAGCTAAAGAAGTACGCAGCAATGAAATAGTTGTTTCATTTCTAAACTTGCCACCTTATATTTCTGACGCTGAAATAAGGCAGAAACTCTCAACGTGGGGCGTGAAGGCGATTTCGCCCATCAAAAGAAGGAAATGGCCTGGGACAGACGTGGCGGACGGGACAAGGTTCTGTAAAGTACAGTTCACTGAACTTGTACAGTCACTGCCCTACTCAACAAAGTTTGAGACGCTAGACGGAGGGGAGTACTTCCGCGTAATTCACGACAGGCAGGTGAAGGTCTGCAGGCTGTGCATCCAGCCAGGACATATTGTGAGAGAATGCCCAGACTTCACCTGCTATAAATGCAAGCGCCAGGGACACTATGCTAGGGAGTGTGACCTGCAGGGAGCAAGACGCGGAGAGGAGCGGCCGGTGGATGCGGAGCCAGCCGGTGGCGGCGAGAGCGTGTCCCGGTCCGAGGAGGAGCAGCGACAGCGGGACGAGGACATCGCATGCTCTGATCCCATACCATTGGAGGGAGAGGAGAACACCGGAGCTGCCAACGGAGAGGAGATGACCCCAGACACCATTGGCAGCGGTGTGGATGGCGTGTCCAGGGGGACGGGTCGCACGACGAGAGGAGCATCCGGGCAAAGTGCTGAAGAAGGCGCTAGCGCAGCGCCCAAAACTCCATCAGCCCTGGCGAATGAGCGAGGAGGCGGTCGACCTGGGAAGGTGGAGACCCCGGGGTGCGGAGAGGCTCCGCGGGACGGGACGGCTGTGGCTGCTTCACCTGGAAAGGAGCCAGACGATTCGAACATGGAGGTGAAGGGGACGGGAACATCGGAGGAAGGAGAGTTGATGGATTGCGAAGCGGTGAGAGCCAGCAGGAAAAGAATGAACAAAAAGAAGGACAAAAGGGAGCCAAAAGAGCGGAAGGTATGACCCATCGAGCATCTATGGAAATCTGTGTTTTTCTTTGCATTACTATGGTCATTATAACATCCCTAAATGCGAATGGCCTGAGGAACATGATAAAGCTAGAAAGAACGATTGAACTGTGTAAATCGGACATGTTGTGCCTGCAGGAGACGCACTGGGATGATGGAATTGTGAAAAACCTTGGGAAACTTTGGAAAGGGCCCATATTTACAGATAATGGGAGTGCGAAGGCACGTGGAGTGGCGATCCTTGTCAGAGAGAGGTCTGTTAGTGGAGCAAAACAGACCTTTTGTGGAGGGAATGGAAGAGTGATAGCGATTGAATTTGTGCACAATAAAAACACATATAAATTAATCAATATATATGCACCAAACGTGGAGGAAATGAGGAAAGATTTTTTCAAGGACTTGGAGGTTCTGTGCACGGGAGGTTGTATGATGGTTGGTGACTATAATGTAAAATTATCAAGACTAGATTATTCAAATTACGTAAAATACAGGTATGATGGGTCAAGGAACTTTCTGAAAAACATGATGGCAGAACACAAAATGGTGGACATATGGAGGGAGGAAAATGCAGACAGTAAAGGGTTTTCGCGGAGGCAGGTGGTTATGGGGACCCTTAGACAGAGTCGAATAGACCTGGTCCTGGTTAAGGAAAACATTGTCAGCAAAATAAAGGAGGTGAAATATACTTTTACCACTCTTAGTGATCATGCAATCCTGTCACTGAGGTTAAGGGACGTATGTGTAAGGAATGTAGGTGGAGGAATGTGGTGCCTAAACAATAGCTTATTAGGAGAGGATTCATATAAAGAGATGATAGCTAAATGTATCAAAGAAGAAATAGAGAACATTTTAAACGGAGATAATATTTGTATTTGGTGGGAAAAATTGAAAGAAAAAGTTAAAAAGAAAAGCATACACTATGCCAAACAAATGAACTTTAGAAAGGAGCAGGTAGAGAAAGAGATACAAAATAAATTAAATGAAGAAGCAGGGAAAGCAGACAAAGATGCAAATTATAATATACAAAAGTATATGGAATTGAGAAGGGAACTAAAAGAGTGTGAGAAAAATAAATGTGATGGGGCGATAGTAAGGAGTAGAGTACAGTATGCTGTAGAGGGAGAAAGGTGCACAGCGTACTTTCTAAACCTAGAGAAAAAGAAACAGGAAAATAATTATATAAATGAACTACTGAATGAAAATGGAGAGAAGGTAAATGATTTGGTTAGCATCTTGAATACAGTGGAAGGCTTCTATAAAAACTTGTATAAAAAAGGGAATACAGAAAAAGAATGTATTGATGAGGTCTTGAGGGGTGTGGATGCAAGAATATCAGCAGACGAGCTAGACATGTGTGACAGAGAGATTACAGTAAAAGAAATACAAATAGCAATTACAAATGCAAAAAATAATAAAAGCCCTGGTTCAGATGGACTTAGTAGTGAATTCTACAAGGAGTTTGCTGACATACTGGCACCCATATTATTAAAGGTATACCAAAGCATGGAAGAGGGACAACTGGTTCCAGAATCTATGGCTACTGGGGTAATCACAATATTATTTAAAAATAAGGGGAGTAGATTAGAGTTAGGGAACTATAGGCCAATTAGCTTATTGAATAATGATTATAAGATATTAGCAAGGGTTTTAGCATATAGAATTAAGAAGGTAATGGGAGGAATAATAGCACCGACATAGGCATATAGTATCGAAGGGAGAGACATAGCAGATATAATAGGGACAGTTAGGGACGTTGTTAGGCACATGAAAGAACAGTCTGGGATAGTGTTGAGTGTAGATTTGAATAAGGCTTTTGATAGAGTGGAGCATGAGTTCTTGTTTCGGAGTATGAAAGAGTTTGGGTTTGGGGATAGAATAGTGAGTTGGATCAGGCTATTGTATAAGGAAGCTAAGAGTAGGGTCAAATGTAATGGACTGATGACAGACACCTTTGCTTTGGAGAGGTCAGTGAGGCAGGGCTGTCCCTTATCAGCACTGCTATATAGCATGTCTATTGAACCCTTTGCTGTCCTTATAAAAAAGGATAGTAATATAAAAGGAATACAAATACCAGGCGAGAAAATTAATATAATTCAACAATATGCAGATGACATGACAATAACAGTAGAAAATATGGAAAGTATCAATATAATTATGAAACACATGGGAACATATGGGAGGGCAGCAGGGGCCAAAGTGAATATAGGAAAATCTGAACTAATGTATATAGGTCAGGAGAGGGAGAAGGTAGACAGTATGATTGCATTTAGAGTGGTAGACTGCATTAAAGTTTTAGGAGTAAACATAGGTCCAAACGAAAAGGAAGCAAGAGATGTGACTTGGACAGTAGTGATAAATAAGATAAAATACACTTTAAATGCATGGAAGCAGAGAAAATTGAAATTAAAAGGTAAGGTAATAGTTGTTAACTCCTTAGTATTGTCCAAATGTGTGTATGTGTTGGGTGCACTAGATCTTCCGGTATGGGTTCTATCAGAGCTAAATCGGCTGATTTCAAATTTCTTGTGGGATGGTAAGGGTGTGAGGATAGCACACAAAACATTGATAGCAGGGTACAGTGAGGGAGGGTTAAAACTGGTGGACATTGACACAAAACGTAAAGCAATGAGGGTTAAAACAGTGAAGAAATATCTACATGATGTGAATGACTATGGGTGGAAACAATTCTTTAAAATGTATGTGCAAATTGCTGGTAGATGTGGAGAGCATAGTCTGCTTATGGTTTTGAAAGAAGCAATGTATGAAAAGGTTCCTTTTTTTTACAAAGAGGTGTTCAGAGCGTGGGGAGAGTTCCTGCCCAACATATCATACGACTGTAGTAACATAATTGAAGTAATGAATAAACCCATTTTTCTCAATCCCAAAATACAGCATAACAACAAAATGCTATACAATAACGTTTTCATGGACGCAGGAATTAGGCAAATAAAAGACATAGTATATGAGTTTGTGCCTGGGTTTCTGCCGGGGCAGGCAATGATAGACTGTGTAAGAGAATGGGATGAAGATGCTAGGAGAGATGTGATTTTAAAAATGTATGATATAATCAAGGGGAATTTGATTGAGAGAGAGTGTGTGAGGACAGGGGATGGACATTTACCTAAACTAGTGTTTGTTAAAAATGATGTAAGCAAAGAGTTCAAAGAATTAAAAGTAAAAAACATATATATAGAACTAATAGCAAAACAGTTGAAAAGGCCAGCAGCAGAACAAATGTGGGAGAGAGTTCTGCCAGGTATGAATGTACAGTTGATATGGAAAAACCTCAAAATCAAATATAATGCAATAGAATGTGAAAACAATGACTTCATGACCAGACACAACAGGATCTATGTTAACACAGTACTGCATCAGATTAACAGAGGAAACAGGAGAGAATGTGACGTGTGTGAAACTGAGCCAGAAGATTTATTACATATATATATCAGATGTAAATGTCTACGTAGTTTTGTGCCTAAGTTAAAAGATATGCTGTTTAAGAATTGGGAAAATGGTTTTGTAAAGGCACATGAATGGAACAAAATGTTGTTGTTTGGGGTAAATGGGAAAAGGAAAGATGTGAATGTTTGCTTGTTTAATTTTGTGTTAAGTCATGCAAGGTACGCTATTGTGTCAAGAAGGAATCTTGCTCATTTTGAAGGGAAAAAAGTTAATGTGTGGGATTTGTTTGAATCTGTGGTCAGGAGGAATGTGGGTTTGACCTTTAAATATGGTGCTGAGGATTTTGCTAAATGCTTTATTGACGGGTGTAGTTTTATATCTGCAACATCGGAAGGGAAATTAGCATTTAATTTTTGAGTGTGCCTCTATGTGTATAAGGCGCACGTATTATTAAGCGATTTATTTTGTGCCTTGGTACCCCTTAACATGAATGTGATTGTTGTGTGTATGTCATTGTTTTATGTAAACATTTACATTTAAATTTATTTTGTATATTAAAAAAAAGACAAAAAAAAAAACACGCCCGATCTCGTCTGATCTCGGAAGCTAAGCACGGTCGGGCCTGGTTAGTACTTGGATGGGAGACCGCCTGGGAATACCAGGTGCTGTAATCTATTTTCATTTGGGGTAAAAAAAATGATCCTTTCTTCTGTTTAAAGTCCTGTCTGGTGCCAGGAGCAATTGCTTACGGCCACACCACTGCGAACACGCCCGCTCTCGTCTCATCTCGGAAGCTAAGCACTGTCAGGCCTGGTTAGTACCTGGATGGGAGACCGCCTGGGAATACCAGGTGCTGTGAGCTATTTTCATTTGGGGTAAAAAAAATCATCCTTTCTCCTGTTTAAAGTCCTGTCTGGTGCCAGGAGCAATTGCTTACGTCCACACCACCGTGAACAAGCCCGATCTCGTCTGATCTCGCAAGCTAAGCACGGTCGGGCCTGGTTAGTACCTGGATGGGAGACCGCCTGGGAATACCAGGTGCTGTAAGCTATTTTCATTTGGTGTAAAAAAAAATCATCCTTTTTCCTGTTTAAAGTCCTGTCTGGTGCCAGGAGCAATTTCTTACGGCCACACAACCGTGAAAACGCCCGATCTCGTCTGATCTCGGAAGCTAAGCACGGTCAGGCCTGGTTAGTACTTGGATGGGAGACCGCCTGGGAATACCAGGTGCTGTAATCTATTTTCATTTGGGGTAAAAAAAATGATCCTTTCTCCTGTTTAAAGTCCTGTCTGGTGCCAGGAGCAATTGCTTACGGCCACACCACTGCGAACAAGCCCGATCTCGTCTGATCTCGGAAGCTAAGCACGGTCGGGCCTGGTTAGTACCTGGATGGGAGACCGCCTGGGAATACCAGGTGCAGTAAGCTATTTTCATTTGGGGTAAAAAAAAATCATCCTTTCTCCTGTTTAAAGTCCTGTCTGGTGCCAGGAGTAAATGCTTACGGCCACACCACCGTGAACACGCCCGATCTCGTCTGATCTCGGAAGCTAAGCACGGTCGGGCCTGGTTAGTACTTGGATGGGAGACCGCCTGGGAATACCAGGTGCTGTAATCTATTTTCATTTGGGGTAAAAAAAATGATCCTTTCTCCTGTTTAAAGTCCTGTCTGGTGCCAGGAGTAATTGATTACGGCCACACCACCGTGAACACGCCCGATCTCGTCTGATCTCGGAAGCTAAGCACGGTCGGGCCTGGTTAGTACTTGGATGGGAGACCGCATGGGAATACCAGGTGCTGTAATCTATTTTCATTTGGGGTAAAAAAAATGATCCTTTCTCCTGTTTAAAGTCCTGTCTGGTGCCAGGAGCAATTGCTTACGGCCACACCACTGCGAACACGCCCGATGTCGTCTGATATCGGAAGCTAAGCACGGTCGGGCTTGGTTAGTACCTGGATGGGAGACCGCCTGGGAATACCAGGTGCTGTAAGCTATTTTCATTTGGGGTAAAAAAAATCATCCTTTCTCCTGTTTAAAGTCCTGTCTGGTGCCAGGAGCAATTGCTTACGGCCACACCACCGTGAACACGCCCGATCTCGTCTGATCTCGGAAGCTAAGCACGGTCGGGCCTGGTTAGTACTTGGATGGGAGACCGCCTGGGAATGCCAGGTGCCGTAATCTATTTTCATTTGGGGTAAAAAAAATGATCCTTTCTCCTGTTTAAAGTCCTGTCTGGTGCCAGGAGCAATTGCTTACGGCCACACCACTGCGAACACGCCCGATCTCGTCTGATCTCGGAAGCTAAGCACGGTCGGGCCTGGTTAGTACCTGGATGGGAGACCGCCTGGGAATACCAGGTGCTGTAAGCTATTTTCATTTGGGGTAAAAAAAATGATCCTTTCTCCTGTTTAAAGTCCTGTCTGGTGCCAGGAGCAATTGCTTACGGCCACACCACTGCGAACACGACCGATCTCGTCTGATCTCGGAAGCTAAGCACGGTCGGGCCTGGTTAGTACCTGGATGGGAGACCGCCTGGGAATACCAGGTGCTGTAAGCTATTTTCATATGGGTTAAAAAAAAAATTATCCTTTCTCCTGTTTAAAGTCCTGTCTGGTGCCAGGAGCAATTGCTTACGGCCACACCACCGTGAACACGCCCGATCTCGTCTGATCTCGGAAGCTAAGCACGGTCGGGCCTGGTTAGTACCAGGATGGGAGACCGCCTGGGAATACCAGGTGCTGTAAGCTATTTTCATTTGGGGTAAAAAAAATGATCCTTTCTCCTGTTTAAAGTCCTGGCTGGTGCCAGGAGCAATTGCTTACGGCCACACCACTGCGAACAAGCCCGATCTCGTCTGATCTCGGAAGCTAAGCACGGTCGGGCCTGGTTAGTACCTGAATGGGAGACCGCCTGGGAATACCAGGTGCAGTAAGCTATTTTCATTTGGGGTAAAAAAAAATCATCCTTTCTCCTGTTTAAAGTCCTGTCTGGTGCCAGGAGTAAATGCTTACGGCCACACCACCGTGAACACGCCCGATCTCGTCTGATCTCGGAAGCTAAGCACGGTCGGGCCTGGTTAGTACTTGGATGGGAGACCGCCTGGGAATACCAGGTGCTGTAATCTATTTTCATTTGGGGTAAAAAAAATGATCCTTTCTCCTGTTTAAAGTCCTGTCTGGTGCCAGGAGTAATTGATTACGGCCACACCACCGTGAACACGCCCGATCTCGTCTGATCTCGGAAGCTAAGCACGGTCGGGCCTGGTTAGTACTTGGATGGGAGACCGCATGGGAATACCAGGTGCTGTAATCTATTTTCATTTGGGGTAAAAAAAATGATCCTTTCTCCTGTTTAAAGTCCTGTCTGGTGCCAGGAGCAATTGCTTACGGCCACACCACTGCGAACACGCCCGATCTCGTCTGATATCGGAAGCTAAGCACGGTCGGGCCTGGTTAGTACCTGGATGGGAGACCGCCTGGGAATACCAGGTGCTGTAAGCTATTTTCATTTGGTAAAAAAAATCATCCTTTCTCCTGTTTAAAGTCCTGTCTGGTGCCAGGAGCAATTGCTTACGGCCACACCACCGTGAACACGCCCGATCTCGTCTGATCTCGGAAGCTAAGCACGGTCGGGCCTGGTTAGTACTTGGATGGGAGACCGCCTGGGAATGCCAGGTGCCGTAATCTATTTTCATTTGGGGTAAAAAAAATGATCCTTTCTCCTGTTTAAAGTCCTGTCTGGTGCCAGGAGCAATTGCTTACGGCCACACCACTGCGAACACGCCCGATCTCGTCTGATCTCGGAAGCTAAGCACGGTCGGGCCTGGTTAGTACCTGGATGGGAGACCGCCTGGGAATACCAGGTGCTGTAAGCTATTTTCATTTGGGGTAAAAAAAATGATCCTTTCTCCTGTTTAAAGTCCTGTCTGGTGCCAGGAGCAATTGCTTACGGCCACACCACTGCGAACACGACCGATCTCGTCTGATCTCGGAAGCTAAGCACGGTCGGGCCTGGTTAGTACCTGGATGGGAGACCGCCTGGGAATACCAGGTGCTGTAAGCTATTTTCATATGGGTTAAAAAAAAAATTATCCTTTCTCCTGTTTAAAGTCCTGTCTGGTGCGAGGAGCAATTGCTTACGGCCACACCACCGTGAACACGCCCGATCTCGTCTGATCTCGGAAGCTAAGCACGGTCGGGCCTGGTTAGTACCAGGATGGGAGACCGCCTGGGAATACCAGGTGCTGTAAGCTATTTTCATTTGGGGTAAAAAAAATGATCCTTTCTCATGTTTAAAGTCCTGTCTGGTGCCAGGAGCAATTGCTTACGGCCACACCACTGCGAACACGCCCGATCTCGTCTGATCTCGGAAGCTAAGCACGGTCGGGCCTGGTTGGTACCTGGATGGGAGACCGCCTGGGAATACCAGGTGCTGTAAGCTATTTTCAGTTGGGGTAAAAAAAAATGATCCTTTCTCCTGTTTAAAGTCCTGTCTGGTGCCAGGAGCAATTACTTACGGCCACACCACTGCGAACACGCCCGATCTCGTCTGATCTCGGAAGCTAAGCACGGTCGGGCCTGGTTAGTACCTGGATGGGAGACCGCCTGGGAATTCCAGGTGCTGTAAGCTATTTTCATTTGGGTTAAAAAAAATTATCCTTTCTCCTGTTTAAAGTCCTGTCTGGTGCCAGGAGCAATTGCTTACAGCCACACCACCGTGAACACGCCCGATCTCGTCCGATCTCGGAAGCTAAGCACGGTCGGGCCTGGTTAGTGCTTGGATGGGCGACCGCCTGGGAATACCAGGTGCTGTAATCTATTTTCATTTGGGGTAAAAAAAATGATCCTTTCTCCTGTTTAAAGTCCTGTCTGGTGCCAGGAGCAAATGCTTACGGCCACACCACCGTGAAAACGCCCGATCTCGTCTGATCTCGGAAGCTAAGCACGGTCGGGCCTGGTTAGTACATGGATGGGAGACCGCCTGGGAATACCAGGTGCTGTAAGCTATTTTCATTTGGGGTAAAAAAAATCATCCTTTCTCCTGTTTAAAGTCCTGTCTGGTGCTAGGAGAAATTGCTTACGGCCACACCACCGTGAACACGCCCGATCTCGTCTGATCTCGGAAGCTAAGCACGGTCGGGCCTGGTTAGTACTTGGATGGGAGACCGCCTGGGATTACCAGGTGCTGTATTCTATTTTCATTTGGGGTAAAAAAAATGATCCTTTCACCTGTTTAAAGTCCTGTCTGGTGCCAGGAGCAATTGCTTACGGCCACACCACTGCGAACACGCCCGATCTCGTCTGATCTCGGAAGCTAAGCACGGTCGGGCCTGGTTAGTACCTGGATGGGAGAATGCCTGGGAATACCAGGTGCTGTAAGCTATTTTCATTTGGGGTAAAAAAAATCATCCTTTCTCCTGTTTAAAGTCCTGTCTGGTGCCAGGAGCAATTGCTTACGGCCACACCACCGTGAACACGCCCGATCTCGTCTGATCTCGGAAGCTAAGCACAGTCGGGCCTGGTTAGTACTTGGATGGGAGACCGCCTGGGAATACCAGTTGCTGTAAGCTATTTTCATTTGGAGCAAAAAAAATCATCCTTTCTCCTGTTTAAAGTCCTGTCTTTTGCCAGGAGCAATTGCTTACGGCCACACCACTGCGAACACGCCCGATCTCGTCTGATCTCAGAAGCTGAGCACGGTCGGGCCTGGTTAGTACTTGGATGGGAGACCGCCTGGGAATACCAGGTGCTGTATTCTATTTTCATTTGGGGTAAAAAAAATGAACCTTTCTCCTGTTTAAAGTCCTGTCTGGTGCCAGGAGCAATTGATTACGGCCACACCACTGCGAACACGCCCGATCTCGTCTGATCTCGGAAGCTAAGCACGGTCGGGCCTGGTTAGTACCTGGATGGGAGACCGCCTGGGAATACCAGGTGCTGTAAGCTATTTTCATTTGGGGTAAAAAAAATCATCCTTTCTCCTGTTTAAAGTCCTGTCTGGTGCCAGGAGCAATTGCTTACAGCCACACCACTGCGAACACGACCGATCTCGTCTGATCTCGGAAGCTAAGCACGGTCGGGCCTGGTTAGTACCTGGATGGGAGACCGCCTGGGAATACCAGGTGCTGTAAGCTATTTTCATTTGGGGTAAAAAAAATGATCCTTTCTCATGTTTAAAGTCCTGTCTGGTGCCAGGAGCAATTGCTTACGGCCACACCACTGCGAACACGCCCGATCTCGTCTGATCTCGGAAGCTAAGCACGGTCGGGCCTGGTTGGTACCTGGATGGGAGACCGCCTGGGAATACCAGGTGCTGTAAGCTATTTTCATTTGGGGTAAAAAAAAATGATCCTTTCTCCTGTTTAAAGTCCTGTCTGGTGCCAGGAGCAATTACTTACGGCCACACCACTGCGAACACGCCCGATCTCGTCTGATCTCGGAAGCTAAGCACGGTCGGGCCTGGTTAGTACCTGGATGGGAGACCGCCTGGGAATTCCAGGTGCTGTAAGCTATTTTCATTTGGGTTAAAAAAAAATATCCTTTCTCCTGTTTAAAGTCCTGTCTGGTGCCAGGAGCAATTGCTTACAGCCACACCACCGTGAACACGCCCGATCTCGTCCGATCTCGGAAGCTAAGCACGGTCGGGCCTGGTTAGTGCTTGGATGGGCGACCGCCTGGGAATACCAGGTGCTGTAATCTATTTTCATTTGGGGTAAAAAAAATGATCCTTTCTCCTGTTTAAAGTCCTGTCTGGTGCCAGGAGCAAATGCTTACGGCCACACCACCGTGAAAACGCCCGATCTCGTCTGATCTCGGAAGCTAAGCACGGTCGGGCCTGGTTAGTACATGGATGGGAGACCGCCTGGGAATACCAGGTGCTGTAAGCTATTTTCATTTGGGGTAAAAAAAATCATCCTTTCTCCTGTTTAAAGTCCTGTCTGGTGCTAGGAGAAATTGCTTACGGCCACACCACCGTGAACACGCCCGATCTCGTCTGATCTCGGAAGCTAAGCACGGTCGGGCCTGGTTAGTACTTGGATGGGAGACCGCCTGGGATTACCAGGTGCTGTATTCTATTTTCATTTGGGGTAAAAAAAATGATCCTTTCACCTGTTTAAAGTCCTGTCTGGTGCCAGGAGCAATTGCTTACGGCCACACCACTGCGAACACGCCCGATCTCGTCTGATCTCGGAAGCTAAGCACGGTCGGGCCTGGTTAGTACCTGGATGGGAGAATGCCTGGGAATACCAGGTGCTGTAAGCTATTTTCATTTGGGGTAAAAAAAATCATCCTTTCTCCTGTTTAAAGTCCTGTCTGGTGCCAGGAGCAATTGCTTACGGCCACACCACCGTGAACACGCCCGATCTCGTCTGATCTCGGAAGCTAAGCACAGTCGGGCCTGGTTAGTACTTGGATGGGAGACCGCCTGGGAATACCAGTTGCTGTAAGCTATTTTCATTTGGAGCAAAAAAAATCATCCTTTCTCCTGTTTAAAGTCCTGTCTTTTGCCAGGAGCAATTGCTTACGGCCACACCACTGCGAACACGCCCGATCTCGTCTGATCTCAGAAGCTAAGCACGGTCGGGCCTGGTTAGTACTTGGATGGGAGACCGCCTGGGAATACCAGGTGCTGTATTCTATTTTCATTTGGGGTAAAAAAAATGAACCTTTCTCCTGTTTAAAGTCCTGTCTGGTGCCAGGAGCAATTGATTACGGCCACACCACTGCGAACACGCCCGATCTCGTCTGATCTCGGAAGCTAAGCACGGTCGGGCCTGGTTAGTACCTGGATGGGAGACCGCCTGGGAATACCAGGTGCTGTAAGCTATTTTCATTTGGGGTAAAAAAAATCATCCTTTCTCCTGTTTAAAGTCCTGTCTGGTGCCAGGAGCAATTGCTTACGGCCACACCACTGCGAACACGCCCGATCTCGTCTGATCTCGGAAGCTAAGCACGGTCGGGCCTGGTTAGTACCTGGATGGGAGACCGCCTGGGAATTCCAGGTGCTGTAAGCTATTTTCATTTGGGTTAAAAAAAATTATCCTTTCTCCTGTTTAAAGTCCTGTCTGGTGCCAGGAGCAATTGCTTACGGCCACACCACCGTGAACACGCCCGATCTCGTCCGATCTCGGAAGCTAAGCACGGTCGGGCCTGGTTAGTGCTTGGATGGGCGACCGCCTGGGAATACCAGGTGCTGTAATCTATTTTCATTTGGGGTGAAAAAAATGATCCTTTCTCCTGTTTAAAGTCCTGTCTGGTGCCAGGAGCAAATGCTTACGGCCACAACACCGTGAAAACGCCCGATCTCGTCTGATCTCGGAAGCTAAGCACGGTCGGGCCTGGTTAGTACCTGGATGGGAGACCGCCTGGGAATACCAGGTGCTGTAAGCTATTTTCATTTGGGGTAAAGAAAATCATCCTTTCTCCTGTTTAAAGTCCTGTCTGGTGCTAGGAGAAATTGCTTACGGCCACACCACCGTGAACACGCCCGATCTCGTCTGATCTCGGAAGCTAAGCACGGTCGGGCCTGGTTAGTACTTGGATGGGAGACCGCCTGGGATTACCAGGTGCTGTATTCTATTTTCATTTGGGGTAAAAAAAATGATCGTTTCACCTGTTTAAAGTCCTGTCTGGTGCCAGGAGCAATTGCTTACGGCCACACCACTGCGAACACGCCCGATCTCGTCTGATCTCGGAAGCTAAGCACGGTCGGGCCTGGTTAGTACATGGATGGGAGAATGCCTGGGAATACCAGGTGCTGTAAGCTATTTTCATTTGGGGTAAAAAAAATCATCCTTTCTCCTGTTTAAAGTCCTGTCTGGTGCCAGGAGCAATTGCTTACGGCCACACCACCGTGAACACGCCCGATCTCGTCTGATCTCGGAAGCTAAGCACAGTCGGGCCTGGTTAGTACTTGGATGGGAGACCGCCTGGGAATACCAGGTGCTGTATTCTATTTTCATTTGGGGTAAAAAAAATGAACCTTTCTCCTGTTTAAAGTCCTGTCTGGTGCCAGGAGCAATTGATTACGGCCACACCACTGCGAACACGCCCGATCTCGTCTGATCTCGGAAGCTAAGCACGGTCGGGCCTGGTTAGTACCTGGATGGGAGACCGCCTGGGAATACCAGGTGCTGTAAGCTATTTTCATTTGGGGTAAAAAAAATCATCCTTTCTCCTGTTTAAAGTCCTGTCTGGTGCCAGGAGCAATTGCTTACGGCCACACCACTGCGAACACGCCCGATCTCGTCTGATCTCGGAAGCTAAGCACGGTCCGGCCTGGTTAGTACCTGGATGGGAGACCGCCTGGGAATACCAGGTGCTGTAAGCTATTTTCTTTTGGGGTAAAAAAAATCATCCTTTCTCCTGTTTAAAGTCCTGTCTGGTGCCAGGATTAATTGCTTATGGCCACACCACCGTGAACACGCCCGATCTCGTCTGATCTCGGAAGCTAAGCACGGTCGGGCCTGGTTAGTACTTGGATGGGAGACCGCCTGGGAATACCAGGTGCTGTAATCTATTTTCATTTGGGGTAAAAAAAATTATCCTCTCTCCTGTTTAAAGTCCTGTCTGGTGCCAAGAGCAATTGCTTACGGCCACACCACTGCGAACACGCCCGATCTCGTCTGATATCGGAAGCTAAGCACGGTCGGGCCTGGTTAGTACCTGGATGGGAGACCGACTGGGAATACCAGGTGCTGTAAGCTATTTTCATTTGGGGTAAAAAAAATCATCCTTTCTCCTGTTTAAAGTACTGTCTGGTGCCAGGAGCAATTGCTTACGGCCACACCACTGCGAACACGCCCGATCTCGTCTGATCTCGGAAGCTAAGCATGGTTGGGCCTGGTTAGTACCTGGATGGGATACCGCCTGGGAATACCAGGTGCTGTAAGCTGTTTTCATTTGGGGTAAAAAAAATCATCCTTTCTCCTGTTTAAAGTCCTGTCTGGTGCCAGGAGCAATTGCTTACGGCCACACCACCGTGAACACGCCCGATCTCGTCTGATCTCGGAAGCTAAGCACGGTCGGGCCTGGTTAGTACTTGGATGGGAGACCGCCTGGGAATAACAGGTGCTGTAATCTATTTTCATTTGGGGTAAAAAAAATGATCCTTTCTCCTGTTTAAAGTCCTGTCTGGTGCCAGGAGTAATTGCTTACGGCCACACCACTGCGAACACGCCTGATCTCTTCTGATCTCGGAAGCTAATCACGGTCGGGCCTGGTTAGTACCTGGATGGGAGACCGCCTGGGAATACCAGGTGCTGTAAGCTATTTTCATTTGGAGCAAAAAAAATCATCCTTTCTCCTGTTTAAAGTCCTGTCTGGTGCCAGGAGCAATTGCTTACGGCCACACCACTGCGAACACGCCCGATCTCGTCTGATCTCGGAAGCTAAGCAAGGTCGGGCCTGGTTAGTACCTGGATCGGAGACCACCTGGGAATACCAGGTGCTGTATGCTATTTTCATTTGGGGTAAAAAAAATCATCCTTTCTCCTGTTTAAAGTCCTGTCTGGTGCCAGGAGCAATTGCTTACGGCCACACCACTGCGAACACGCCCAATCTCGTCTGATCTCGGAAGCTAAGCACGGTCCGGCCTGGTTAGTACCTGGATGGGAGACCGCCTGGGAATACCAGGTGCTGTAAGATATTTTCATTTGGGGTAAAAAAAATCATCCTTTCTCCTGTTTAAAGTCCTGTCTGGTGCCAGGAGCAATTGCTTACGGCCACACCACCGTGAACACGCCCGATCTCGTCTGATCTCGGAAGCTAAGCACGGTCGGGCCTGGTTAGTACTTGGATGGGAGACCGCCTGGGAATACCAGGTGCTGTAATCTTTTTTCATTTGGGGTAAAAAAAATGATCCTTTCTCCTGTTTAAAGTCCTGTCTGGTGCCAGGAGTAATTGCTTACGGCCACACCACTGCGAACACGCCTGATCTCTTCTGATCTCGGAAGCTAAGCACGGTCGGGCCTGGTTAGTACCTGGATGGGAGACCGCCTGGGAATACCAGGTGCTGTAAGCTATTTTCATTTGGAGCAAAAAAAATCATCCTTTCTCCTGTTGAAAGTCCTGTCTGGTGCCAGGAGCAATTGCTTACGGCCACACCACTGCGAACACGCCCGATCTCGTCTGATCTCGGAAGCTAAGCAAGGTCGGGCCTGGTTAGTACCTGGATCGGAGACCACCTGGGAATACCAGGTGCTGTATGCTATTTTCATTTGGGGTAAAAAAAATCATCCTTTCTCCTGTTTAAAGTCCTGTCTGGTGCCAGGAGGAATTGCTTACGGCCACACCACTGCGAACACGCCCGATCTCGTCTGAACTCGGAAGCTAAGCACGGTCCGGCCTGGTTAGTACCTGGATGGGAGACCGCCTGGGAATACCAGGTGCTGTGAGATATTTTCATTTGGGGTAAAAAAAATCATCCTTTCTCCTGTTTAAAGTCCTGTCTGGTGCCAGGAGCAATTGCTTACGGCCACACCACCGTTAACACGCCCGATCTCGTCTGATCTCGGAAGCTAAGCACGGTCGGGCCTGGTTAGTACTTGGATGGGAGACCGCCTGGGATTACCAGGTGCTGTATTCTATTTTCATTTGGGGTAAAAAAAATGATCCTTTCACCTGTTTAAAGTCCTGTCTGGTGCCAGGAGCAATTGCTTACGGCCACACCACTGCGAACACGCCCGATCTCGTCTGATCTCGGAAGCTAAGCACGGTCGGGCCTGGTTAGTACCTGGATGGGAGAATGCCTGGGAATACCAGGTGCTGTAAGCTATTTTCATTTGGGGTAAAAAAAATCATCCTTTCTCCTGTTTAAAGTCCTGTCTGGTGCCAGGAGCAATTGCTTACGGCCACACCACTGCGAACACGCCCGATCTCGTCTGATCTCGGAAGCTAAGCAAGGTCGGGCCTGGTTAGTACCTGGATCGGAGACCACCTGGGAATACCAGGTGCTGTATGCTATTTTCATTTGGGGTAAAAAAAATCATCCTTTCTCCTGTTTAAAGTCCTGTCTGGTGCCAGGAGCAATTGCTTACGGCCACACCACTGCGAACACGCCCGATCTCGTCTGATCTCGGAAGCTAAGCACGGTCCGGCCTGGTTAGTACCTGGATGGGAGACCGCCTGGGAATACCAGGTGCTGTAAGATATTTTCATTTGGGGTAAAAAAAATCATCCTTTCTCCTGTTTAAAGTCCTGTCTGGTGCCAGGAGCAATTGCTTACGGCCACACCACCGTGAAAACGCCCGATCTCGTCTGATCTCGGAAGCTAAGCACGGTCGGGCCTGGTTAGTACTTGGATGGGAGACCGCCTGGGAATACCAGGTGCTGTAATCTTTTTTCATTTGGGGTAAAAAAAATGATCCTTTCTCCTGTTTAAAGTCCTGTCTGGTGCCAGGAGCAATTGCTTACGGCCACACCACCGTGAACACGTCCGATCTCGTCTGATCTCGGAAGCTAAGCACAGTCGGGCCTGGTTAGTACTTGGATGGGAGACCGCCTGGGAATACCAGGTGCTGTAAGCTATTTTCATTTGGAGCAAAAAAAATCATCCTTTCTCCTGTTTAAAGTCCTGTCTGGTGCCAGGAGCAATTGCTTACGGCCACACCACTGCGAACACGCCCGATCTCGTCGGATCTCAGAAGCTAAGCACGGTCGGGCCTGGTTAGTACTTGGATGGGAGACCGCCTGGGAATACCAGGTGCTGTAATCTATTTTCATTTGGGGTAAAAAAAATGATCCTTTCTCCTGTTTAAAGTCCTGTCTGGTGCCAGGAGTAATTGATTACGGCCACACCACCGTGAACACGCCCGATCTCGTCTGATCTCGGAAGCTAAGCACGGTCGGGCCTGGTTAGTACTTGGATGGGAGACCGCATGGGAATACCAGGTGCTGTAATCTATTTTCATTTGGGGTAAAAAAAATGATCCTTTCTCCTGTTTAAAGTCCTGTCTGGTGCCAGGAGCAATTGCTTACGGCCACACCACTGCGAACACGCCCGATCTCGTCTGATATCGGAAGCTAAGCACGGTCGGGCCTGGTTAGTACCTGGATGGGAGACCGCCTGGGAATACCAGGTGCTGTAAGCTATTTTCATTTGGGGTAAAAAAAATCATCCTTTCTCCTGTTTAAAGTCCTGTCTGGTGCCAGGAGCAATTGCTTACGGCCACACCACCGTGAACACGCCCGATCTCGTCTGATCTCGGAAGCTAAGCACGGTCGGGCCTGGTTAGTACTTGGATGGGAGACCGCCTGGGAATGCCAGGTGCCGTAATCTATTTTCATTTGGGGTAAAAAAAATGATCCTTTCTCCTGTTTAAAGTCCTGTCTGGTGCCAGGAGCAATTGCTTACGGCCACACCACTGCGAACACGCCCGATCTCGTCTGATCTCGGAAGCTAAGCACGGTCGGGCCTGGTTAGTACCTGGATGGGAGACCGCCTGGGAATACCAGGTGCTGTAAGCTATTTTCATTTGGGGTAAAAAAAATTATCCTTTCTCCTGTTTAAAGTCCTGTCTGGTGCCAGGAGCAATTGCTTACGGCCACACCACTGCGAACACGACCGATCTCGTCTGATCTCGGAAGCTAAGCACGGTCGGGCCTGGTTAGTACCTGGATGGGAGACCGCCTGGGAATACCAGGTGCTGTAAGCTATTTTCATATGGGTTAAAAAATTTTTTATCCTTTCTCCTGTTTAAAGTCCTGTCTGGTGCCAGGAGCAATTGCTTACGGCCACACCACCGTGAACACGCCCGATCTCGTCTGATCTCGGAAGCTAAGCACGGTCGGGCCTGGTTAGTACCAGGATGGGAGACCGCTTGGGAATACCAGGTGCTGTAAGCTATTTTCATTTGGGGTAAAAAAAATGATCCTTTCTCCTGTTTAAAGTCCTGTCTGGGGCCAGGAGCAATTGATTACGGCCACACCACTGCGAACAAGCCCGATCTCGTCTGATCTCGGAAGCTAAGCACGGTCGGGCCTGGTTAGTACCTGGATGGGAGACCGCCTGGGAATACCAGGTGCTGTAAGCTATTTTCATTTGGGGTAAAAAAAATCATCCTTTCTCTTGTTTAAAGTCCTGTCTGGTGCTAGGAGAAATTGCTTACGGCCACACCACCGTGAACACGCCCGATCTCGTCTGATCTCGGAAGCTAAGCACGGTCGGGCCTGGTTAGTACTTGGATGGGAGACCGCCTGGGATTACCAGGTGCTGTATTCTATTTTCATTTGGGGTAAAAAAAATGATCCTTTCACCTGTTTAAAGTCCTGTCTGGTGCCAGGAGCAATTGCTTACGGCCACACCACTGCGAACACGCCCGATCTCGTCTGATCTCGGAAGCTAAGCACGGTCGGGCCTGGTTAGTACCTGGATGGGAGAATGCCTGGGAATACCAGGTGCTGTAAGCTATTTTCATTTGGGGTAAAAAAAATCATCCTTTCTCCTGTTTAAAGTCCTGTCTGGTGCCAGGAGCAATTGCTTACGGCCACACCACTGTGAACACACCCGATCTCGTCTGATCTCGGAAGCTAAGCACAGTCGGGCCTGGTTAGTACTTGGATGGGAGACCGCCTGGGAATACCAGGTGCTGTAATCTATTTTCATTTGGGGTAAAAAAAATTATCCTTTCTCCTGTTTAAAGTCCTGTCTGGTGCCAAGAGCAATTGCTTACGGCCACACCACTGCGAACACGCCCGATCTCGTCTGATATCGGAAGCTAAGCACGGTCGGGCCTGGTTAGTACCTGGATGGGAGACCGCCTGGGAATACCAGGTGCTGTAAGCTATTTTCATTTGGGGTAAAAAAAATGATCCTTTCTCCTGTTTAAAGTCCTGTCTGGTGCCAGGAGCAATTGATTACGGCCACACCACTGCGAACAAGCCCGATCTCGTCTGATCTCGGAAGCTAAGCACGGTCGGGCCTGGTTAGTACCTGGATGGGAGACCGCCTGGGAATACCAGGTGCAGTAAGCTATTTTCATTTGGGGTAAAAAAAATGATCCTTTCTCCTGTTTAAAGTCCTGTCTGGTGCCAGGAGTAATTGATTACGGCCACACCACCGTGAACACGCCCGATCTCGTCTGATCTCGGAAGCTAAGCACGGTCGGGCCTGGTTAGTACTTGGATGGGAGACCGCATGGGAATACCAGGTGCTGTAATCTATTTTCATTTGGGGTAAAAAAAATGATCCTTTCTCCTGTTTAAAGTCCTGTCTGGTGCCAGGAGCAATTGCTTACGGCCACACCACTGCGAATACGCCCGATCTCGTCTGATATCGGAAGCTAAGCACGGTCGGGCCTGGTTAGTACCTGGATGGGAGACCGCCTGGGAATACCAGGTGCTGTAAGCTATTTTCATTTGGTAAAAAAAATCATCCTTTCTCCTGTTTAAAGTCCTGTCTGGTGCCAGGAGCAATTGCTTACGGCCACACCACCGTGAACACGCCCGATCTCGTCTGATCTCGGAAGCTAAGCACGGTCGGGCCTGGTTAGTACTTGGATGGGAGACCGCCTGGGAATGCCAGGTGCCGTAATCTATTTTCATTTGGGGTAAAAAAAATGATCCTTTCTCCTGTTTAAAGTCCTGTCTGGTGCCAGGAGCAATTGCTTACGGCCACACCACTGCGAACACGCCCGATCTCGTCTGATCTCGGAAGCTAACCACGGTCGGGCCTGGTTAGTACCTGGATGGGAGACCGCCTGGGAATACCAGGTGCTGTAAGCTATTTTCATTTGGGGTAAAAAAAATGATCCTTTCTCCTGTTTAAAGTCCTGTCTGGTGCCAGGAGCAATTGCTTACGGCCACACCACTGCGAACACGACCGATCTCGTCTGATCTCGGAAGCTAAGCACGGTCGGGCCTGGTTAGTACCTGGATGGGAGACCGCCTGGGAATACCAGGTGCTGTAAGCTATTTTCATATGGGTAAAAAAAAAAATTATCCTTTCTCCTGTTTAAAGTCCTGTCTGGTGCCAGGAGCAATTGCTTACGGCCACACCACCGTGAACACGCCCGATCTCGTCTGATCTCGGAAGCTAAGCACGGTCGGGCCTGGTTAGTACCAGGATGGGAGACCGCCTGGGAATACCAGGTGCTGTAAGCTATTTTCATTTGGGGTAAAAAAAATCATCCTTTCTCCTGTTTAAAGTCCTGTCTGGTGCCAGGAGCAATTGCTTACGGCCACACCACCGTGAACACGCCCGATCTCGTCCGATCTCGGAAGCTAAGCACGGTCGGGCCTGGTTAGTGCTTGGATGGGCGACCGCCTGGGAATACCAGGTGCTGTAATCTATTTTCATTTGGGGTAAAAAAAATGATCCTTTCTCCTGTTTAAAGTCCTGTCTGGTGCCAGGAGCAAATGCTTACGGCCACACCACCGTGAAAACGCCCGATCTCGTCTGATCTCGGAAGCTAAGCACGGTCGGGCCTGGTTAGTACCTGGATGGGAGACCGCCTGGGAATACCAGGTGCTGTAAGCTATTTTCATTTGGGGTAAAAAAAATCATCCTTTCTCTTGTTTAAAGTCCTGTCTGGTGCTAGGAGAAATTGCTTACGGCCACACCACCGTGAACACGCCCGATCTCGTCTGATCTCGGAAGCTAAGCACGGTCGGGCCTGGTTAGTACTTGGATGGGAGACCGCCTGGGATTACCAGGTGCTGTATTCTATTTTCATTTGGGGTAAAAAAAATGATCCTTTCACCTGTTTAAAGTCCTGTCTGGTGCCAGGAGCAATTGCTTACGGCCACACCACTGCGAACACGCCCGATCTCGTCTGATCTCGGAAGCTAAGCACGGTCGGGCCTGGTTAGTACCTGGATGGGAGAATGCCTGGGAATACCAGGTGCTGTAAGCTATTTTCATTTGGGGTAAAAAAAATCATCCTTTCTCCTGTTTAAAGTCCTGTCTGGTGCCAGGAGCAATTGCTTACGGCCACACCACCGTGAACACACCCGATCTCGTCTGATCTCGGAAGCTAAGCACAGTCGGGCCTGGTTAGTACTTGGATGGGAGACCGCCTGGGAATACCAGGTGCTGTAATCTATTTTCATTTGGGGTAAAAAAAATTATCCTTTCTCCTGTTTAAAGTCCTGTCTGGTGCCAAGAGCAATTGCTTACGGCCACACCACTGCGAACACGCCCGATCTCGTCTGATATCGGAAGCTAAGCACGGTCGGGCCTGGTTAGTACCTGGATGGGAGACCGCCTGGGAATACCAGGTGCTGTAAGCTATTTTCATTTGGGGTAAAAAAAATCATCCTTTCTCCTGTTTAAAGTACTGTCTGGTGCCAGGAGCAATTGCTTACGGCCACACCACTGCGAACACGCCCGATCTCGTCTGATCTCGGAAGCTAAGCACGGTTGGGCCTGGTTAGTACCTGGATGGGATACCGCCTGGGAATACCAGGTGCTGTAAGCTATTTTCATTTGGGGTAAAAAAAATCATCCTTTCTCCTGTTTAAAGTCCTGTCTGGTGCCAGGAGCAATTGCTTACGGCCACACCACTGCGAACACGCCCGATCTCGTCTGATCTCGGAAGCTAAGCACGGTCCGGCCTGGTTAGTACCTGGATGGGAGACCGCCTGGGAATACCAGGTGCTGTAAGATATTTTCATTTGGGGTAAAAAAAATCATCCTTTCTCCTGTTTAAAGTCCTGTCTGGTGCCAGGAGCAATTGCTTACGGCCACACCACCGTGAACACGCCCGATCTCGTCTGATCTCGGAAGCTAAGCACGGTCGGGCCTGGTTAGTACTTGGATGGGAGACCGCCTGGGAATACCAGGTGCTGTAATCTTTTTTCATTTGGGGTAAAAAAAATGATCCTTTCACCTGTTTAAAGTCCTGTCTGGTGCCAGGAGCAATTGCTTACGGCCACACCACTGCGAACACGCCCAATCTCGTCTGATCTCGGAAGCTAAGCACGGTCGGGCCTGGTTAGTACTTGGATGGGAGACCGCCTGGGAATACCAGGTGCTGTAATGTTTTTTCATTTGGGGTAAAAAAAATGATCCTTTCTCCTGTTTAAAGTCCTGTCTGGTGCCAGGATTATTTGCTTACGGCCACACCACTGCGAACACGCCTGATCTCTTCTGATCTCGGAAGCTAAGCACGGTCGGGCCTGGTTAGTACCTGGATGGGAGTCCGCCTGGGAATACCAGGTGCTGTATGCTATTTTCATTTGGGGTAAAAAAAATCATCCTTTCTCCTGTTTAAAGTCCTGTCTGGTGCCAGGAGGAATTGCTTACGGCCACACCACTGCGAACACGCCCGATCTCGTCTGAACTCGGAAGCTAAGCACGGTCCGGCCTGGTTAGTACCTGGATGGGAGACCGCCTGGGAATACCAGGTGCTGTGAGATATTTTCATTTGGGGTAAAAAAAATCATCCTTTCTCCTGTTTAAAGTCCTGTCTGGTGCCAGGAGCAATTGCTTACGGCCACACCACCGTGAACACGCCCGATCTCGTCTGATCTCGGAAGCTAAGCACGGTCGGGCCTGGTTAGTACTTGGATGGGAGACCGCCTGGGATTACCAGGTGCTGTATTCTATTTTCATTTGGGGTAAAAAAAATGATCCTTTCACCTGTTTAAAGTCCTGTCTGGTGCCAGGAGAAATTGCTTACGGCCACACCACTGCGAACACGCCCGATCTCGTCTGATCTCGGAAGCTAAGCACGGTCGGGCCTGGTTAGTACTTGGATGGGAGACCGCCTGGGAATACCAGGTGCTGTAATCTTTTTTCATTTGGGGTAAAAAAAATGATCCTTTCTCCTGTTTAAAGTCCTGTCTGGTGCCAGGATTATTTGCTTACGGCCACACCACTGCGAACACGCCTGATCTCTTCTGATCTCGGAAGCTAAGCACGGTCGGGCCTGGTTAGTACCTGGATGGGAGACCGCCTGGGAATACCAGGTGCTGTAAGCTATTTTCATTTGGAGCAAAAAAAATCATCCTTTCTCCTGTTGAAAGTCCTGTCTGGTGCCAGGAGCAATTGCTTACGGCCACACCACTGCGAACACGCCAGATCTCGTCTGATCTCGGAAGCTAAGCAAGGTCGGGCCTGGTTAGTACCTGGATCGGAGACCACCTGGGAATACCAGGTGCTGTATGCTATTTTCATTTGGGGTAAAAAAAATCATCCTTTCTCCTGTTTAAAGTCCTGTCTGGTGCCAGGAGGAATTGCTTACGGCCACACCACTGCGAACACGCCCGATCTCGTCTGATCTCGGAAGCTAAGCACGGTCCGGCCTGGTTAGTACCTGGATGGGAGACCGCCTGGGAATACCAGGTGCTGTGAGATATTTTCATTTGGGGTAAAAAAAATCATCCTTTCTCCTGTTTAAAGTCCTGTCTGGTGCCAGGAGCAATTGCTTACGGCCACACCACCGTGAACACGCCCGATCTCGTCTGATCTCGGAAGCTAAGCACGGTCGGGCCTGGTTAGTACCTGGATGGGAGAATGCCTGGGAATACCAGGTGCTGTAAGCTATTTTCATTTGGGGTAAAAAAAATCATCCTTTCTCCTGTTTAAAGTCCTGTCTGGTGCCAGGAGCAATTGCTTACGGCCACACCACCGTGAACACGCCCGATCTCGTCTGATCTCGGAAGCTAAGCACAGTCGGGCCTGGTTAGTACTTGGATGGGAGACCGCCTGGGAATACCAGGTGCTGTAAGCTATTTTCATTTGGAGCAAAAAAAATCATCCTTTCTCCTGTTTAAAGTCCTGTCTGGTGCCAGGAGCAATTGCTTACGGCCACACCACTGCGAACACGCCCGATCTCGTCGGATCTCAGAAGCTAAGCACGGTCGGGCCTGGTTAGTACTTGGATGGGTGACCGCCTGGGAATACCAGGTGCTGTAAGCTATTTTTATTTGGGGTAAAAAAAATGATCCTTTCTCCTGTTTAAAGTCCTGTCTGGTGCAAGGAGCAAATGATTACGGCCACACCACTGCGAACACGCCCGATCTCGTCTGATCTCGGAAGCTAAGCACGGTCGGGCCTGGTTAGTACCTGGATGGGAGACCGCCTGGGAATAGCAGGTGCTGTAATCTATTTTCATTTGGGGTAAAAAAAATGATCCTTTCTCCTGTTTAAAGTTCTGTCTTGTCCCAAGAGCAATTGCTTACGGCCACACCACTGCGAACACGCCCGATCGCGTCTGATCTCGGAAGCTAAGCACGGTCGGGCCTGGTTAGTACTTGGATGGGAGACCGCCTGGGAATACCAGGTGCTGTAATCTATTTTCATTTAGGGTAAAAAAAATTATCCTTTCTCCTGTTTAAAGTCCTGTATGGTGCAAGGAGCAATTGCTTACGGCCACACCACTGCGAACACGCCCGATCTCGTCTGATCTCGGAAGCTAAGCACGGTCGGGCCTGGTTAGTACCTGGATGGGAGACCGCCTGGGAATACCAGGTGCTGTAATCTATTTTCATTTGGGGTAAAAAAAATGATCTTTTCTCCTGTTTAAAGTCCTGTCTGGTGCCAGGAGCAAATGCTTACGGCCACACCACTGTGAACAGGCCCGATCTCGTTGGAGCGTGGAAGCTAAGCACGGTCAGGCCTGGTTAGTTCTTGGATGGGAGACCGCCTGGGATTACCAGGTGCTGTAAGCTATTTTCATTTGGGGTAAAGAAAATGATCCTTTCTCCTGTTTAAAGTCCTGTCTGGTGCCAGGAGCAATTGCTTACGGCCACACCACTGCGAACACGCCCGATCTCGACTGATCTCGGAAGCTAAGCACGGTTGGGCCTGGTTAGTACCTGGATGGGAGACCGCGTGGGAATACCAGGTGCTGTAAGCTATTTTCATTTGGGGTAAAAAAAATGATCCTTTCTCCTGTTTAAAGTCCTGTCTGGTGCCAGGAGCAATTGCTAACGGGCACACCACCGTGAACACGCCCGATCTCGTCTGATCTCGGAAGCTAAGCACGGTCGGGCCTGGTTAGTACTTGGATGGGAGACCGCCTGGGAATACCAGGTGCTGTAAGCTATTTTCATTTGGGGTAAAAAAAAATCATCCTTTCTCCTGTTTAAAGTCCTGTCTGGTGCCAGGAGCAATTGCTTACGGCCACACCACCGTGAACACGCCCGATCTCGTCTGATCGCAGAAGCTAAGCACGGTCGGGCCTGGTTAGTACTTGGACGGGAGACCGCCTGGGAATACCAGGTGAAGTAAGTTATTTTCATTTGGGGTAAAAAAAATCATCTTTTCTCCTGTTTAAAGTCCTGTCTGGTGCCAGGAGCAGTTGCTTACGGCCACACCACCGTGAACACGCCCGATCTCGTCTGATCTCGGAAGCTAAGCACGGTCGGGCCTGGTTAGTACTTGGATGGGAGACCGCCTGGGAATACCAGGTGCTGTAAGCTATTTTCATTTGGGGTAAAAAAAATCATCCTTTCTCCTGTTTAAAGTCCTTTCTGGTGCCAGGAGCAATTGCTTACGGCCACACCACCGAGAACACGCCCGATTTCGACTGATCTCGGAAGCTAAGCACGGTCGGGCCTGGTTAGTACTTGGATGGGAGACCGCCTGGGAATACCAGGTGCTGTAAGCTATTTTCATTTGGGGTAAAAAAAAATCATCCTTTCTCCTGTTTAAAGTCCTGTCTGGTGCCAGGAGCAATTGCTTACGGCCACACCACCGTGAACACGCCCGATCTCGTCTGATCGCCGAAGCTAAGCACGGTCGGGCCTGGTTAGTACTTGGACGGGAGACCGCCTGGGAATACCAGGTGAAGTAAGTTATTTTCATTTGGGGTAAAAAAAATCATCTTTTCTCCTGTTTAAAGTCCTGTCTGGTGCCAGGAGCAGTTGCTTACGGCCACACCACCGTGAACACGCCCGATCTCGTCTGATCTCGGAAGCTAAGCATGGTCGAGCCTGTTTAGTACTTGGATGGGAGACCGCCTGGGAATACCAGGTGCGGTAAGAGATTTTCATTTGGGGTAAAAAAAATCATCTTTTCTCATGTTTAAAGTCCTGTCTGGTGCCAGGAGAAAATGCTTACGGCCACACCACTGTGAACAGGCCTGATCTCGTCGGAGCGCGGAAGCTAAGCACGGTCAGGCCTGGTTAGTTCTTGGATGGGAGACCGCCTGGTATTACCAGATGCTGTAAGCTATTTTCATTTGGGGTAAAAAAAATAATCCTTTCTCCTGTTTAAAGTCCTGTCTGGTGCCAGGAGCAATTGCTTACGGCCACACCACTGCGAACACGCCCGATCTCGTCGGATCTCGGAAGCTAAGCACGGTCGGGCCTGGTTAGTACCTGGATGGGAGACCGCCTGGGAATACCAGGTGTTGTAAGCTATTTTCATTTGGAGCAAAAAAAATCATCCTTTCTCCTGTTTAAAGTCCTGGCTGGTGCCAGGAGCAATTGCTTACGGCCACACCACTGCGAACACGCCCGATCTCGTCTGATCTCGGAAGCTAAGCAAGGTCGGGCCTGGTTAGTACCTGGATCGGAGACCACCTGGGAATACCAGGTGCTGTATGCTATTTTCATTTGGGGTAAAAAAAATCATCCTTTCTCCTGTTTAAAGTCCTGTCTGGTGCCAGGAGTAATTGCTTACGGCCACACCACTGCGAACACGCCCGATCTCGTCTGATATTGGAAGCTAAGCACGGTCGGGCCTGGTTAGTACCTGGATGGGAGACCGCCTGGGAATACCAGGTGCTGTAAGCTATTTTCATTTGGGGTAAAAAAAATCATCCTTTCTCCTGTTTAAAGTCCTGTCTGGTGCCAGGAGCAATTGCTAACGGCCACACCACCGTGAACACGCCCGATCTCGTCTGATCTCGGAAGCTAAGCACGGTCGAGCCTGGTTAGTACTTGGATGGGAGACCGCCTGGGAATACCAGGTGCTGTAAGCTATTTTCATTTGGGGTAAAAAAAATCATCCTTTCTCCTGTTTAAAATCGTGTCTGGTGCCAGGAGCAATTACTTACGGCCACACCACAGTGAACACGCCCGATCTCGTCTGATATTGGAAGCTAAGCATGGTCGTGCTGGTTAGTACTTGGATGGGAGACCGGCTGGGAATACCAGGTGCTATAAGCTATTTTCATTTGCGGTAAAAAAAAATCATCCTTTCTCCTGTTTAAAGTCCTGTCTGGTGCCAGGAGCAATTGCTTACGGCCACACCACCGTGAACACGCCCGATCTCGTCTGATCTCGCAAGCTAAGCATGGTCGAGCCTCTTTAGTACTTGGATGGGAGAACGCCTGGGAATACCAGGTGCGGTAAGAGATTTTCATTTGGGGTAAAAAAAATCATCTTTTCTCATGTTTAAAGTCCTGTCTGGTGCCAGGAGCAAATGCTTACGGCCACATCACTGTGAACAGGCCCGATCTCGTCGGAGCGTGGAAGCTAAGCACGGTCAGGCCTGGTTAGTTCTTTGATGGGAGACCGCCTGGGATTACCAGGTGCTGTAAGCTATTTTCATTTGGGGTAAAAAAAATGATCCTTTCTCCTGTTTAAAGTCCTGTCTGGTGCCAGGAGCAATTGCTTACGGCCACACCACCGTGAACACGCCCGATCTCGTCTGATCGCCGAAGCTAAGCACGGTCGGGCCTGGTTAGTACTTGGACGGGAGACCGCGTGGGAATACCAGGTGAAGTAAGTAATTTTCATTTGGGGTAAAAAAAATCATCTTTTCTCCTGTTTAAAGTCCTGTCTGGTGCCAGGAGCAGTTGCTTACGGCCACACCACCGTGAACACGCCCGATCTCGTCTGATCTCGGAAGCTAAGCATGGTCGAGCCTGTTTAGTACTTGGATGGGAGACCGCCTGGGAATACCAGGTGCGGTAAGAGATTTTCATTTGGGGTAAAAAAAATCATCTTTTCTCATGTTTAAAGTCCTGTCTGGTGCCAGGAGTAAATGCTTACGGCCACACCACTGTGAACAGGCCCGAACTCGTCGGAGCGCGGAAGCTAAGCACGGTCAGGCCTGGTTAGTTCTTGGATGGGAGACCGCCTGGGATTACCAGGTGCTGTAAGCTATTTTCATTTGGGGTAAAAAAAATGATCCTTTCTCCTGTTTAAAGTCCTGTCTGGTGCCAGGAGCAATTGCTTACGGCCACACCACTGCGAACACGCCCGATCTCGACTGATCTCGGAAGCTAAGCACGGTTGGGCCTGGTTAGTACCTGGATGGGAGACCGCCTGGGAATACCAGGTGCTGTAAGCTATTTTCATTTGGGGTAAAAAAAATCATCCTTTCTCCTGTTTAAAGTCCTGTCTGGTGCCAGGAGCAATTGCTTACGGCCACACCATCGTGAACACGCCCGATCTCGTCTGATCTCGGAAGCTAAGCACGGTCGGGCCTGGTTAGTACTTGGATGGGAGACCGCCTGGGAATACCAGGTGCTGTAATCTATTTTCATTTGGGGTAAAAAAAATGATCCTTTCTCCTGTTTAAAGTCCTGTCTGGTGCCAGGAGTAATTGCTTACGGCCACACCACTGCGAACACGCCTGATCTCTTCTGATCTCGGAAGCTAAGCACGGTCGGGCCTGGTTAGTACCTGGATGGGAGACCGCCTGGGAATACCAGGTGCTGTAAGCTATTTTCATTTGGGGTAAAAAAAATGATCCTTTCTCCTGTTTAAAGTCCTGTCTGGTGCCAGGAGCAATCGCTTACGGCCACACCACCGTGAACACGCCCGATCTCGTCTGATCGCCGAAGCTAAGCACGGTCGGGCCTGGTTAGTACTTGGACGGGAGACCGCCTGGGAATACCAGGTGAAGTAAGTTATTTTCATTTGGGGTAAAAAAAATCATCTTTTCTCCTGTTTAAAGTCCTGTCTGGTGCCAGGAGCAGTTGCTTACGGCCACACCACCGTGAACACGCCCGATCTCGTCTGATCTCGGAAGCTAAGCATGGTCGAGCCTGTTTAGTACTTGGATGGGAGACCGCCTGGGAATACCAGGTGCGGTAAGAGATTTTCATTTGGGGTAAAAAAAAAAATCTTTTCTCATGTTTAAAGTCCTGTCTGGTGCCATGAGCAAATGATTACGGCCACACCACTGTGAACAGGCCCGATCTCGTCGGAGCGTGGAAGCTAAGCACGGTCAGGCCTGGTTAGTTCTTGGATGGGAGACCGCCTGGGAATACCAGGTGCTGTAATCTATTTTCATTTGGGGTAAAAAAAATGATCCTTTCTCCTGTTTAAAGTCCTGTCTGGTGCCAGGAGTACTTGCTTACGGCCACACCACTGCGAACACGCCTGATCTCTTCTGATCTCGGAAGCTAAGCACGGTCGGGCCTGGTTAGTACCTGGATGGGAGACCGCCTGGGAATACCAGGTGCTGTAAGCTATTTTCATTTGGGGTAAAAAAAATGATCCTTTCTCCTGTTTAAAGTCCTGTCTGGTGCCAGGAGCAATTGCTTACGGCCACACCACCGTGAACACGCCCGATCTCGTCTGATCGCCGAAGCTAAGCACGGTCGGGCCTGGTTAGTACTTGGACGGGAGACCGCCTGGGAATACCAGGTGAAGTAAGTTATTTTCATTTGGGGTAAAAAAAATGATCCTTTCTCCTGTTTAAAGTCCTGTCTGGTGCCAGGAGTACTTGCTTACGGCCACACCACTGCGAACACGCCTGATCTCTTCTGATCTCGGAAGCTAAGCACGGTCGGGCCTGGTTAGTTCTTGGATGGGAGACCGCCTGGGAATACCAGGTGCTGTAAGCTATTTTCATTTGGGGTAAAAAAAATGATCCTTTCTCCTGTTTAAAGTCCTGTCTGGTGCCAGGAGCAATTGCTTACGGCCACACCACTGCGAACACGCCCGATCTCGACTGATCTCGGAAGCTAAGCACGGTTGGGCTTGGTTAGTACCTGGATGGGAGACCGCGTGGGAATGCCAGGTGCTGTAAGCTATTTTCATTTGGGGTAAAAAAAATGATCCTTTCTCCTGTTTAAAGTCCTGTCTGGTGCCAGGAGCAATTGCTAACGGGCACACCACCGTGAACACGCCCGATCTCGTCTGATCTCGGAAGCTAAGCACGGTCGGGCCTGGTTAGTACTTGGATGGGAGACCGCCTGGGAATACCAGGTGCTGTAAGCTATTTTCATTTGGGGTAAAAAAATTCATCCTTTCTCATGTTTAAAGTCCTTTCTGGTGCCAGGAGCAATTGCTTACGGCCACACCACCGTGAACACGCCCGATCTCGTCTGATCTCGGAAGCTAAGCACGGTCGGGCCTGGTTAGTACTTGGATGGGAGACCGCCTGGGAATACCAGGTGCTGTAAGCTATTTTCATTTGGGGTAAAAAAAAATCATCCTTTCTCCTGTTTAAAGTCCTGTCTGGTGCCAGGAGTAATTGCTTACGGCCACACCACCGTGAACACGCCCGATCTCGTCTGATCGCAGAAGCTAAGCACGGTCGGGCCTGGTTAGTACTTGGACGGGAGACCGCCTGGGAATACCAGGTGAAGTAAGTTATTTTCATTTGGGGTAAAAAAAATCATCTTTTCTCCTGTTTAAAGTCCTGTCTGGTGCCAGGAGCAGTTGCTTACGGCCACACCACCGTGAACACGCCCGATCTCGTCTGATCTCGGAAGCTAAGCACGGTCGGGCCTGGTTAGTACTTGGATGGGAGACCGCCTGGGAATACCAGGTGCTGTAAGCTATTTTCATTTGGGGTAAAAAAAATCATCCTTTCTCCTGTTTAAAGTCCTTTCTGGTGCCAGGAGCAATTGCTTACGGCCACACCACCGTGAACACGCCCGATCTCGACTGATCTCGGAAGCTAAGCACGGTCGGGCCTGGTTAGTACTTGGATGGGAGACCGCCTGGGAATACCAGGTGCTGTAAGCTATTTTCATTTGGGGTAAAAAAAAATCATCCTTTCTCCTGTTTAAAGTCCTGTCTGGTGCCAGGAGCAATTGCTTACGGCCACACCACCGTGAACACGCCCGATCTCGTCTGATCGCAGAAGCTAAGCACGGTCGGGCCTGGTTAGTACTTGGACGGGAGACCGCCTGGGAATACCAGGTGAAGTAAGTTATTTTCATTTGGGGTAAAAAAAATCATCTATTCTCCTGTTTAAAGTCCTTTCTGGTGCCAGGAGCAGTTGCTTACGGCCACACCACCGTGAACACGCCCGATCTCGTCTGATCTCGGAAGCTAAGCACGGTCGGGCCTGGTTAGTACTTGGATGGGAGACCGCCTGGGAATACCAGGTGCTGTAAGCTATTTTCATTTGGGGTAAAAAAAATCATCCTTTCTCCTGTTTAAAGTCCTTTCTGGTGCCAGGAGCAATTACTTACGGCCACACCACCGTGAACACGCCCGATCTCGACTGATCTCGGAAGCTAAGCACGGTCGGGCCTGGTTAGTACTTGGATGGGAGACCGCCTGGGAATACCAGGTGAGGTAAGAGATTTTCATTTGGGGTAAAAAAAATCATCTTTTCTCATGTTTAAAGTCCTGTCTGGTGCCAGGAGCAAATGCTTACGGCCACACCACTGTGAACAGGCCCGATCTCGTCGGAGCACGGAAGCTAAGCACGGTCAGGCCTGGTTAGTTCTTGGATGGGAGACAGCCTGGGATTACCAGGTGCTGTAAGCTATTTTCATTTGGGGTAAAAAAAATGATCCTTTCTCCTGTTTAAAGTCCTGTCTGGTGCCAGGAGCAATTGCTTACGGCCACACCACTGCGAACACGCCCGATCTCGTCGGATCTCGGAAGCTAAGCACGGTCGGGCCTGGTTAGTACTTGGTTGGGAGACCGACTGGGAATAGCAGGTGCTGTAAGCTATTTTCATTTGGGGTAAAAAAAAATCATCCTTTCTCCTGTTTAAAGTCCTGTCTGGTGCCAGGAGCAATTGCTTACTGCCACACCACTGCGAACACGCCCGATCTCGTCTGATCTCGGAAGCTAAGCACGATCCGGCCTGGTTAATACCTGGATGGGAGACCGCCTGGGAATACCAGGTGCTGTAAGATATTTTCATTTGGGGTAAAAAAAATCATCCTTTCTCCTGTTTAAAGTCCTGTCTGGTGCCAGGAGCAATTGCTTACGGCCACACCACCGTGAACACGCCCGATCTAGTCTGATCTCGGAAGCTAAGCACGGTCGGGCCTGGTTAGTACCTGGATGGTAGAATGCCTGGGAATACCAGGTGCTGTAAGCTATTTTCATTTGGGGTAAAAAAAATCATCCTTTCTCCTGTTTAAAGTCCTGTCTGGTGCCAGGAGCAATTGCTTACGGCCACACCACCGTGAACACGCCCGATCTCGTCTGATCTCGGAAGCTAAGCACAGTCGGGCCTGGTTAGTACTTGGATGGGAGACCGCCTGGGAATACCAGGTGCTGTAAGCTATTTTCATTTGGAGCAAAAAAAATCATCCTTTCTCCTGTTTAAAGTCCTGTCTGGTGCCAGGAGCAATTGCTTACGGCCACACCACTGCGAACACGCCCGATCTCGTCGGATCTCAGAAGCTAAGCACGGTCGGGCCTGGTTAGTACTTGGATGGGAGACCGCCTGGGAATACCAGGTGCTGTAAGCTATTTTTATTTGGGGTAAAAAAAATGATCCTTTCTCCTGTTTAAAGTCCTGTCTGGTGCAAGGAGCAAATGATTACGGCCACACCACTGCGAACACGCCCGATCTCGTCTGATCTCGGAAGCTAAGCACGGTCGGGCCTGGTTAGTACCTGGATGGGAGACCGCCTGGGAATAGCAGGTGCTGTAATCTATTTTCATTTGGGGTAAAAAAAATGATCCTTTCTCCTGTTTAAAGTTCTGTCTTGTCCCAGGAGCAATTGCTTACGGCCACACCACTGCGAACACGCCCGATCGCGTCTGATCTCGGAAGCTAAGCACGGTCGGGCCTGGTTAGTACTTGGATGGGAGACCGCCTGGGAATACCAGGTGCTGTAATCTATTTTCATTTAGGGTAAAAAAAATTATCCTTTCTCCTGTTTAAAGTCCTGTATGGTGCAAGGAGAAATTGCTTACGGCCACACCACTGCGAACACGCCCGATCTCGTCTGATCTCGGAAGCTAAGCACGGTCGGGCCTGATTAGTACCTGGATGGGAGACCGCCTGGGAATACCAGGTGCTGTAATCTATTTTCATTTGGGGTAAAAAAAATGATCTTTTCTCCTGTTTAAAGTCCTGTCTGGTGCCAGGAGCAAATGCTTACGGCCACACCACTGTGAACAGGCCCGATCTCGTTGGAGCGTGGAAGCTAAGCACGGTCAGGCCTGGTTAGTTCTTGGATGGGAGACCGCCTGGGATTACCAGGTGCTGTAAGCTATTTTCATTTGGGGTAAAGAAAATGATCCTTTCTCCTGTTTAAAGTCCTGTCTGGTGCCAGGAGCAATTGCTTACGGCCACACCACTGCGAACACGCCCGATCTCGACTGATCTCGGAAGCTAAGCACGGTTGGGCCTGGTTAGTACCTGGATGGGAGACCGCGTGGGAATACCAGGTGCTGTAAGCTATTTTCATTTGGGGTAAAAAAAATGATCCTTTCTCCTGTTTAAAGTCCTGTCTGGTGCCAGGAGCAATTGCTAACGGGCACACCACCGTGAACACGCCCGATCTCGTCTGATCTCGGAAGCTAAGCACGGTCGGGCCTGGTTAGTACTTGGATGGGAGACCGCCTGGGAATACCAGGTGCTGTAAGCTATTTTCATTTGGGGTAAAAAAAATCATCCTTTCTCCTGTTTAAAGTCCTTTCTGGTGCCAGGAGCAATTGCTTACGGCCACACCACCGTGAACACGCCCGATCTCGACTGATCTCGGAAGCTAAGCACGGTCGGGCCTGGTTAGTACTTGGATGGGAGACCGCCTGGGAATACCAGGTGCTGTAAGCTATTTTCATTTGGGGTAAAAAAAATCATCCTTTCTCCTGTTTAAAGTCCTGTCTGGTGCCAGGAGCAATTGCTTACGGCCACACCACTGCGAACACGCCCGATCTCGTCTGATCTCGGAAGCTAAGCACGGTCGGGCCTGGTTAGTACCTGGATGGGAGACCGCCTGGGAATACCAGGTGCTGTAAGCTGTTTTCATTTGGGGTAAAAAAAATCATCCTTTCTCCTGTTTAAAGTCCTGTCTGGTGCCAGGAGCAATTGCTTACGGCCACACCACCGTGAACACACCAGATCTCGTCTGATCTCGGAAGCTAAGCACGGTCGGGCCTGGTTAGTACTTGGATGGGAGACCGCCTGGGAATACAAGGTGCTGTAAGCTATTTTCATTTGGGGTAAAAAAAATCATCCTTTCTCCTGTTTAAAGTCCTGTCTGGTGCCAGGAGCAATTGCTTACGGCCACACCACTGCGAACACGCCCGATCTCGTCTGATCTCGGAAGCTAAGCACGGTCGGGCCTGGTTAGTACCTGGATGGGAGACCGCCTGGGAATACCAGGTGCTGTAAGCTGTTTTCATTTGGGGTAAAAAAAATCATCCTTTCTCCTGTTTAAAGTCCTGTCTGGTGCCAGGAGCAATTGCTTACGGCCACACCACTGCGAACACGCCCGATCTCGTCTGATCTCGGAAGCTAAGCACGGTCGGGCCTGGTTAGTACCTGGATGGGAGACCGCCTGGGAATACCAGGTGCTGTAAGCTGTTTTCATTTGGGGTAAAAAAAATCATCCTTTCTCCTGTTTAAAGTCCTGTCTGGTGCCAGGAGCAATTGCTTACGGCCACACCACCGTGAACACACCAGATCTCGTCTGATCTCGGAAGCTAAGCACGGTCGGGCCTGGTTAGTACTTGGACGGGAGACCGCCTGGGAATACCAGGTGAAGTAAGTTATTTTCATTTGGGGTAAAAAAAATCATCTTTTCTCCTGTTTAAAGTCCTGTCTGGTGCCAGGAGCAGTTGCTTACGGCCACACCACCGTGAACACGCCCGATCTCGTCTGATCTCGGAAGCTAAGCATGGTCGAGCCTGTTTAGTACTTGGATGGGAGACCGCCTGGGAATACCAGGTGCGGTAAGAGATTTTCATTTGGGGTAAAAAAAATCATCTTTTCTCATGTTTAAAGTCCTGTCTGGTGCCAGGAGCAAATGCTTACGGCCACACCACTGTGAACAGGCCCGATCTCGTCGGAGCGCGGAAGCTAAGCACGGTCAGGCCTGGTTAGTTCTTGGATGGGAGACCGCCTGGGATTACCAGGTGCTGTAAGCTATTTTCATTTGGGGTAAAAAAAATGATCCTTTCTCCTGTTTAAAGTCCTGTCTGGTGCCAGGAGCAATTGCTTACGGCCACACCACTGCGAACACGCCCGATCTCGTCGGATATCGGAAGCTAAGCACGGTCGGGCCTGGTTAGTACTTGGATGGGAGACCGCCTGGGAATACCAGGTGCTGTAAGCTATTTTCATTTGGGGTAAAAAAAATCATCCTTTCTCCTGTTTAAAATCGTGTCTGGTGCCAGGAGCAATTACTTACGGCCACACCACAGTGAACACGCCCGATCTCGTCTGATATTGGAAGCTAAGCACGGTCGGGCCTGGTTAGTACCTGGATGGGAGACCGCCTGGGAATACCAGGTGCTGTAAGCTATTTTCATTTGGGGTAAAAAAAATGATCCTTTCTCCTGTTTAAAGTCCTGTCTGGTGCCAGGAGCAATTGCTTACGGCCACACCACCGTGAACACGCCCGATCTCGTCTGATCGCCGAAGCGAAGCACGGTCGGGCCTGGTTAGTACTTGGACGGGAGACCGCCTGGGAATACCAGGTGAAGTAAGTTATTTTCATTTGGGGTAAAAAAAATCATCTTTTCTCCTGTTTAAAGTCCTGTCTGGTGCCAGGAGCAGTTGCTTACGGCCACACCACCGTGAACACGCCCGATCTCGTCTGATCTCGGAAGCTAAGCATGGTCGAGCCTGTTTAGTACTTGGATGGGAGACCGCCTGGGAATACCAGGTGCGGTAAGAGATTTTCATTTGGGGTAAAAAAAATAATCTTTTCTCATGTTTAAAGTCCTGTCTGGTGCCAGGAGCAAATGATTACGGCCACACCACTGTGAACAGGCCCGATCTCGTCGGAGCGTGGAAGCTAAGCACGGTCAGGCCTGGTTAGTTCTTGGATGGGAGACCGCCTGGGATTACCAGGTGCTGTAAGCTATTTTCATTTGGGGTAAAAAAAATGATCCTTTCTCCTGTTTAAAGTCCTGTCTGGTGCCAGGAGCAATTGCTAACGGGCACACCACCGTGAACACGCCCGATCTCGTCTGATCTCGGAAGCTAAGCACGGTCGGGCCTGGTTAGTACTTGGATGGGAGACCGCCTGGGAATACCAGGTGCTGTAAGCTATTTTCATTTGGGGTAAAAAAATTCATCCTTTCTCATGTTTAAAGTCCTTTCTGGTGCCAGGAGCAATTGCTTACGGCCACACCACCGTGAACACGCCCGATCTCGTCTGATCTCGGAAGCTAAGCACGGTCGGGCCTGGTTAGTACTTGGATGGGAGACCGCCTGGGAATACCAGGTGCTGTAAGCTATTTTCATTTGGGGTAAAAAAAAATCATCCTTTCTCCTGTTTAAAGTCCTGTCTGGTGCCAGGAGTAATTGCTTACGGCCACACCACCGTGAACACGCCCGATCTCGTCTGATCGCAGAAGCTAAGCACGGTCGGGCCTGGTTAGTACTTGGACGGGAGACCGCCTGGGAATACCAGGTGAAGTAAGTTATTTTCATTTGGGGTAAAAAAAATCATCTTTTCTCCTGTTTAAAGTCCTGTCTGGTGCCAGGAGCAGTTGCTTACGGCCACACCACCGTGAACACGCCCGATCTCGTCTGATCTCGGAAGCTAAGCACGGTCGGGCCTGGTTAGTACTTGGATGGGAGACCGCCTGGGAATACCAGGTGCTGTAAGCTATTTTCATTTGGGGTAAAAAAAATCATCCTTTCTCCTGTTTAAAGTCCTTTCTGGTGCCAGGAGCAATTGCTTACGGCCACACCACCGTGAACACGCCCGATCTCGACTGATCTCGGAAGCTAAGCACGGTCGGGCCTGGTTAGTACTTGGATGGGAGACCGCCTGGGAATACCAGGTGCTGTAAGCTATTTTCATTTGGGGTAAAAAAAAATCATCCTTTCTCCTGTTTAAAGTCCTGTCTGGTGCCAGGAGCAATTGCTTACGGCCACACCACCGTGAACACGCCCGATCTCGTCTGATCGCAGAAGCTAAGCACGGTCGGGCCTGGTTAGTACTTGGACGGGAGACCGCCTGGGAATACCAGGTGAAGTAAGTTATTTTCATTTGGGGTAAAAAAAATCATCTATTCTCCTGTTTAAAGTCCTGTCTGGTGCCAGGAGCAGTTGCTTACGGCCACACCACCGTGAACACGCCCGATCTCGTCTGATCTCGGAAGCTAAGCACGGTCGGGCCTGGTTAGTACTTGGATGGGAGACCGCCTGGGAATACCAGGTGCTGTAAGCTATTTTCATTTGGGGTAAAAAAAATCATCCTTTCTCCTGTTTAAAGTCCTTTCTGGTGCCAGGAGTAATTGCTTACGGCCACACCACCGTGAACACGCCCGATCTCGACTGATCTCGGAAGCTAAGCACGGTCGGGCCTGGTTAGTACTTGGATGGGAGACCGCCTGGGAATACCAGGTGCTGTAAGCTATTTTCATTTGGGGTAAAAAAAAATCATCCTTTCTCCTGTTTAAAGTCCTGTCTGGTGCCAGGAGCAATTGCTTACGGCCACACCACCGTGAACACGCCCGATCTCGTCTGATCGCCGAAGCTAAGCACGGTCGGGCCTGGTTAGTACTTGGACGGGAGACCGCCTGGGAATACCAGGTGAAGTAAGTTATTTTCATTTGGGGTAAAAAAAATCATCTTTTCTCCTGTTTAAAGTCCTGTCTGGTGCCAGGAGCAGTTGCTTACGGCCACACCACCGTGAACACGCCCGATCTCGTCTGATCTCGGAAGCTAAGCATGGTCGAGCCTGTTTAGTACTTGGATGGGAGACCGCCTGGGAATACCAGGTGCGGTAAGAGATTTTCATTTGGGGTAAAAAAAATCATCTTTTCTCATGTTTAAAGTCCTGTCTGGTGCCAGGAGAAAATGCTTACGGCCACACCACTGTGAACAGGCCCGATCTCGTCGGAGCGCGGAAGCTAAGCACGGTCAGGCCTGGTTAGTTCTTGGATGGGAGACCGCCTGGGATTACCAGGTGCTGTAAGCTATTTTCATTTGGGGTAAAAAAAATGATCCTTTCTCCTGTTTAAAGTCCTGTCTGGTGCCAGGAGCAATTGCTTACGGCCACACCACTGCGAACACGCCCGATCTCGACTGATCTCGGAAGCTAAGCACGGTTGGGCCTGGTTAGTACCTGGATGGGAGACCGCCTGGGAATACCAGGTGCTGTAAGCTATTTTCATTTGGGGTAAAAAAAATCATCCTTTCTCCTGTTTAAAGTCCTGTCTGGTGCCAGGAGCAATTGCTTACGGCCACACCACCGTGAACACGCCCGATCTCGTCTGATCTCGGAAGCTAAGCACGGTCGGGCCTGGTTAGTACTTGGATGGGAGACCACCTGGGTATACCAGGTGCTGTAATCTATTTTCATTTGGGGTAAAAAAAATGATCCTTTCTCCTGTTTAAAGTCCTGTCTGGTGCCAGGAGTAATTGCTTACGGCCACACCACTGCGAACACGCCTGATCTCTTCTGATCTCGGAAGCTAAGCACGGTCGGGCCTGGTTAGTACCTGGATGGGAGACCGCCTGGGAATACCAGGTGCTGTAAGCTATTTTCATTTGGGGTAAAAAAAATGATCCTTTCTCCTGTTTAAAGTCCTGTCTGGTGCCAGGAACAATTGCTAACGGGCACACCACCGTGAACACGCCCGATCTCGTCTGATCTCGGAAGCTAAGCACGGTCGGGCCTGGTTAGTACTTGGATGGGAGACCGCCTGGGAATACCAGGTGCTGTAAGCTATTTTCATTTGGGGTAAAAAAATTCATCCTTTCTCATGTTTAAAGTCCTTTCTGGTGCCAGGAGCAATTGCTTACGGCCACACCACCGTGAACACGCCCGATCTCGTCTGATCTCGGAAGCTAAGCACGGTCGGGCCTGGTTAGTACTTGAATGGGAGACCGCCTGGGAATACCAGGTGCTGTAAGCTATTTTCATTTGGGGTAAAAAAAAATCATCCTTTCTCCTGTTTAAAGTCCTGTCTGGTGCCAGGAGCAATTGCTTACGGCCACACCACCGTGAACACGCCCGATCTCGTCTGATCTCGGAAGCTAAGCACGGTCGGGCCTGGTTAGTACTTGGATGGGAGACCGCCTGGGAATACCAGGTGCTGTAAGCTATTTTCATTTGGGGTAAAAAAAATCATCCTTTCTCCTGTTTAAAGTCCTTTCTGGTGCCAGGAGCAATTACTTACGGCCACACCACCGTGAACACGCCCGATCTCGACTGATCTCGGAAGCTAAGCACGGTCGGGCCTGGTTAGTACTTGGATGGGAGACCGCCTGGGAATACCAGGTGAGGTAAGAGATTTTCATTTGGGGTAAAAAAAATCATCTTTTCTCATGTTTAAAGTCCTGTCTGGTGCCAGGAGCAAATGCTTACGGCCACACCACTGTGAACAGGCCCGATCTCGTCGGAGCACGGAAGCTAAGCACGGTCAGGCCTGGTTAGTTCTTGGATGGGAGACAGCCTGGGATTACCAGGTGCTGTAAGCTATTTTCATTTGGGGTAAAAAAAATGATCCTTTCTCCTGTTTAAAGTCCTGTCTGGTGCCAGGAGCAATTGCTTACTGCCACACCACTGCGAACACGCCCGATCTCGTCTGATCTCGGAAGCTAAGCACGATCCGGCCTGGTTAATACCTGGATGGGAGACCGCCTGGGAATACCAGGTGCTGTAAGATATTTTCATTTGGTGTAAAAAAAATCATCCTTTCTCCTGTTTAAAGTCCTGTCTGGTGCCAGGAGCAATTGCTTACGGCCACACCACCGTGAACACGCCCGATCTAGTCTGATCTCGGAAGCTAAGCACGGTCGGGCCTGGTTAGTACTTGGATGGGAGACCGCCTGGGAATACCAGGTGCTGTAATCTATTTTCATTTGGGGTAAAAAAAATGATCCTTTCTCCTGTTTAAAGTCCTGTCTGGTGCCAAGAGCAATTGCTTACGGCCGCACCACTGCAAACACGCCCGATCTCGTCTGATATTGGAAGCTAAGCGCGGTCGGGCCTGGTTAGTACCTGGATGGGAGACCGCCTGGGAATACCAGGTGCTGTAAGCTATTTTCATTTGGGGTAAAAAAAATCATCCTTTCTCCTGTTTAAAGTCCTGTCTGGTGCCAGGAGCAATTGCTTACGGCCACACCACCGTGAACACGCCCGATCTCGTCTGATCTCGGAAGCTAAGCACGGTCGGGCCTGGTTAGTACTTGGATGGGAGACCGCCTGGGAATACCAGGTGCTGTAAGCTATTTTCATTTGGGGTAAAAAAAAATGATCCTTTCTCCTGTTTAAAGTCCTGTCTGGTGCCAGGAGCAATTGCTTACGGCCACACCACCGTGAACACGCCCGATCTCGTCTGATCGCCGAAGCTAAGCACGGTCGGGCCTGGTTAGCACTTGGACGGGAGACCGCCTGGGAATACCAGGTGCGGTAAGAGATTTTCATTTGGGGAAAAAAAAATCATCTTTTCTCATGTTTAAAGTCCTGTCTGGTGCCAGGAGCAAATGCTTACGGCCACATCACTGTGAACAGGCCCGATCTCGTCAGAGCGTGGAAGCTAAGCACGGTCAGGCCTGGTTAGTTCTTGGATGGGAGACCGCCTGGGATTACCAGGTGCTGTAAGCTATTTTCATTTGGGGTAAAAAAAATGATCCTTTCTCCTGTTTAAAGTCCTGTCTGGTGCCAGGAGCAATTGCTTACGGCCACACCACCGTGAACACGCCCGATCTCGTCTGATCGCCGAAGCTAAGCACGGTCGGGCCTGGTTAGTACTTGGACGGGAGACCGCGTGGGAATACCAGGTGAAGTAAGTTATTTTCATTTGGGGTAAAAAAAATCATCTTTTCTCCTGTTTAAAGTCCTGTCTGGTGCCAGGAGCAGTTGCTTACGGCCACACCACCGTGAACACGCCCGATCTCGTCTGATCTCGGAAGCTAAACATGGTCGAGCCTGTTTAGTACTTGGATGGGAGACCGCCTGGGAATACCAGGTGCGGTAAGAGATTTTCATTTGGGGTAAAAAAAATCATCTTTTCTCATGTTTAAAGTCCTGTCTGGTGCCAGGAGTAAATGCTTACGGCCACACCACTGTGAACAGGCCCGAACTCGTCGGAGCGCGGAAGCTAAGCACGGTCAGGCCTGGTTAGTTCTTGGATGGGAGACCGCCTGGGATTACCAGGTGCTGTAAGCTATTTTCATTTGGGGTAAAAAAAATGATCCTTTCTCCTGTTTAAAGTCCTGTCTGGTGCCAGGAGCAATTGCTTACGGCCACACCACTGCGAACACGCCCGATCTCGACTGATCTCGGAAGCTAAGCACGGTCGGGCCTGGTTAGTACCTGGATGGGAGACCGCCTGGGAATACCAGGTGCTGTAAGCTATTTTCATTTGGGGTAAAAAAAATCATCCTTTCTCCTGTTTAAAGTCCTGTCTGGTGCCAGGAGCAATTGCTTACGGCCACACCACCGTGAACACGCCCGATCTCGTCTGATCTCGGAAGCTAAGCACAGTCGGGCCTGGTTAGTACTTGGATGGGAGACCACCTGGGTATACCAGGTGCTGTAATCTATTTTCATTTGGGGTAAAAAAAATGATCCTTTCTCCTGTTTAAAGTCCTGTCTGGTGCCAGGAGTAATTGCTTACGGCCACACCACTGCGAACACGCCTGATCTCTTCTGATCTCGGAAGCTAAGCACGGTCGGGCCTGGTTAGTACCTGGATGGGAGACCGCCTGGGAATACCAGGTGCTGTAAGCTATTTTCATTTGGGGTAAAAAAAATTATCCTTTCTCCTGTTTAAAGTCCTGTCTGGTGCCAGGAGCAATTGCTTACGGCCACACCACCGTGAACACGCCCGATCTCGTCTGATCGCCGAAGCTAAGCACGGTCGGGCCTGGTTAGTACTTGGACGGGAGACCGCCTGGGAATACCAGGTGAAGTAAGTTATTTTCATTTGGGGTAAAAAAAATCATCTTTTCTCCTGTTTAAAGTCCTGTCTGGTGCCAGGAGCAGTTGCTTACGGCCACACTACCGTGAACACGCCCGATCTCGTCTGATCTCGGAAGCTAAGCATGGTCGAGCCTGTTTAGTACTTGGATGGGAGACCGCCTGGGAATACCAGGTGCGGTAAGAGATTTTCATTTGGGGTAAAAAAAATGATCCTTTCTCCTGTTTAAAGTCCTGTCTGGTGCCAGGAGCAATTGCTTACGGCCACACCACTGCGAACACGCCCGATCTCGACTGATCTCGGAAGCTAAGCACGGTTGGGCCTGGTTAGTACCTGGATGGGAGACCGCCTGGGAATACCAGGTGCTGTAAGCTATTTTCATTTGGGGTAAAAAAAATGATCCTTTCTCCTGTTTAAAGTCCTGTCTGGTGCCAGGAGCAATTACTAACGGGCACACCACCGTGAACACGCCCGATCTCGTCTGATCTCGGAAGCTAAGCACGGTCGGGCCTGGTTAGTACTTGGATGGGAGACCGCCTGGGAATACCAGGTGCTGTAAGCTATTTTCATTTGGGGTAAAAAAATTCATCCTTTCTCATGTTTAAAGTCCTTTCTGGTGCCAGGAGCAATTGCTTACGGCCACACCACCGTGAACACGCCCGATCTCGTCTGATCTCGGAAGCTAAGCACGGTCGGGCCTGGTTAGTACTTGAATGGGAGACCGCCTGGGAATACCAGGTGCTGTAAGCTATTTTCATTTGGGGTAAAAAAAAATCATCCTTTCTCCTGTTTAAAGTCCTGTCTGGTGCCAGGAGCAATTGCTTACGGCCACACCACCGTGAACACGCCCGATCTCGTCTGATCGCAGAAGCTAAGCACGGTCGGGCCTGGTTAGTACTTGGATGGGAGACCGCCTGGGAATACCAGGTGAAGTAAGTTATTTTCATTTGGGGTAAAAAAAAACATCTTTTCTCCTGTTTAAAGTCCTGTCTGGTGCCAGGAGCAGTTGCTTACGGCCACACCACCGTGAACACGCCCGATCTCGTCTGATCTCGGAAGCTAAGCACGGTCGGGCCTGGTTAGTACTTGGATGGGAGACCGCCTGGGAATACCAGGTGCTGTAAGCTATTTTCATTTGGGGTAAAAAAAATCATCCTTTCTCCTGTTTAAAGTCCTTTCTGGTGCCAGGAGCAATTGCTTACTGCCACACCCCCGTGAACACGCCCGATCTCGACTGATCTCGGAAGCTAAGCACGGTCGGGCCTGGTTAGTACTTGGATGGGAGACCGCCTGGGAATACCAGGTGCGGTAAGAGATTTTCATTTGGGGTAAAAAAAATCATCTTTTCTCATGTTTAAAGTCCTGTCTGGTGCCAGGAGTAAATGCTTACGGCCACACCACTGTGAACAGGCCCGAACTCGTCGGAGCGAGGAAGCTAAGCACGGTCAGGCCTGGTTAGTTCTTGGATGGGAGACCGCCTGGGATTACCAGGTGCTGTAAGCTATTTTCATTTGGGGTAAAAAAAATGATCCTTTCTCCTGTTTAAAGTCCTGTCTGGTGCCAGGAGCAATTGCTTACGGCCACACCACTGCGAACACGCCCGATCTCGACTGATCTCGGAAGCTAAGCACGGACGGGCCTGGTTAGTACTTGGATGGGAGACCGCCTGGGAATACCAGGTGCTGTAAGCTATTTTCATTTGGGGTAAAAAAAAATCATCCTTTCTCCTGTTTAAAGTCCTGTCTGGTGCCAGGAGCAATTGCTTACGGCCACACCACCGTGAACACGCCCGATCTCGTCTGATCGCCGAAGCTAAGCACGGTCGGGCCTGGTTAGTACTTGGACGGGAGACCGCCTGGGAATACCAGGTGAAGTAAGTTATTTTCATTTGGGGTAAAAAAAATCATCTTTTCTCCTGTTTAAAGTCCTGTCTGGTGCCAGGAGCAGTTGCTTACGGCCACACCACCGTGAACACGCCCGATCTCGTCTGATCTCGGAAGCTAAGCATGGTCGAGCCTGTTTAGTACTTGGATGGGAGACCGCCTGGGAATACCAGGTGCGGTAAGAGATTTTCATTTGGGGTAAAAAAAATCATCTTTTCTCATGTTTAAAGTCCTGTCTGGTGCCAGGAGAAAATGCTTACGGCCACACCACTGTGAACAGGCCCGATCTCGTCGGAGCGCGGAAGCTAAGCACGGTCAGGCCTGGTTAGTTCTTGGATGGGAGACCGCCTGGGATTACCAGGTGCTGTAAGCTATTTTCATTTGGGGTAAAAAAAATGATCCTTTCTCCTGTTTAAATTCCTGTCTGGTGCCAGGAGCAATTGCTTACGGCAACACCACTGCGAACACGCCCGATCTCGTCGGATCTCGGAAGCTAAGCACGGTCGGGCCTGGTTAGTACTTGGATGGGAGACCGCCTGGGAATACCAGGTGCTGTAAGATATTTTCATTTGGGGTAAAAAAAAATCATCCTTTCTCCTGTTTAAAGTCCTGTCTGGTGCCAGGAGCAATTGCTTACGGCCACACCACAGTGAACACGCCCGATCTCGTCTGATATTGGAAGCTAAGCATGGTCGTGCTGGTTAGTACTTGGATGGGAGACCGGCTGGGAATACCAGGTGCTGTAAGCTATTTTCATTTGGGGTAAAAAAAATGATCCTTTCTCCTGTTTAAAGTCCTGTCTGGTGCCAGGAGCAATTGCTTACGGCCACACCACCGTGAACACGCCCGATCTCGTCTGATCGCCGAAGCTAAGCACGGTCGGGCCTGGTTAGTACTTGGACGGGAGACCGCCTGGGAATACCAGGTGAAGTAAGTTATTTTCATTTGGGGTAAAAAAAATCATCTTTTCTCCTGTTTAAAGTCCTGTCTGGTGCCAGGAGCAGTTGCTTACGGCCACACCACCGTGAACACGCCCGATCTCGTCTGATCTCGGAAGCTAAGCATGGTCGAGCCTGTTTAGTACTTGGATGGGAGACCGCCTGGGAATACCAGGTGCGGTAAGAGATTTTCATTTGGGGTAAAAAAAATCATCTTTTCTCATGTTTAAAGTCCTGTCTGGTGCCAGGAGCAAATGCTTACGGCCACACCACTGTGAACAGGCCCGAACTCGTCGGAGCGCGGAAGCTAAGCACGGTCAGGCCTGGTTAGTTCTTGGATGGGAGACCGCCTGGGATTACCAGGTGCTGTAAGCTATTTTCATTTGGGGTAAAAAAAATGATCCTTTCTCCTGTTTAAAGTCCTGTCTGGTGCCAGGAGCAATTGCTTACGGCCACACCACTGCGAACACGCCCGATCTCGACTGATCTCGGAAGGTAAGCACGGTTGGGCTTGGTTAGTACCTGGATGGGAGACCGCGTGGGAATACCAGGTGCTGTAAGCTATTTTCATTTGGGGTAAAAAAAAAGATCCTTTCTCCTGTTTAAAGTCCTGTCTGGTGCCAGGAGCAATTGCTAACGGGCACACCACCGTGAACACGCCCGATCTCGTCTGATCTCGGAAGCTAAGCACGGTCGGGCCTGGTTAGTACTTGGATGGGAGACCGCCTGGGAATACCAGGTGCTGTAAGCTATTTTCATTTGGGGTAAAAAAATTCATCCTTTCTCATGTTTAAAGTCCTTTCTGGTGCCAGGAGCAATTGCTTACGGCCACACCACCGTGAACACGCCCGATCTCGTCTGATCTCGGTAGCTAAGCACGGTCGGGCCTGGTTAGTACTTGGATGGGAGACCGCCTGGGAATACCAGGTGCTGTAAGCTATTTTCATTTGGGGTAAAAAAAAATCATCCTTTCTCCTGTTTAAAGTCCTGTCTGGTGCCAGGAGCAATTGCTTACGGCCACACCACCGTGAACACGCCCGATCTCGTCTGATCGCAGAAGCTAAGCACGGTCGGGCCTGGTTAGTACTTGGACGGGAGACCGCCTGGGAATACCAGGTGAAGTAAGTTATTTTCATTTGGGGTAAAAAAAATCATCTTTTCTCCTGTTTAAAGTCCTGTCTGGTGCCAGGAGCATTTGCTTACGGCCACACCACCGTGAACACGCCTGATCTCGTCTGATCTCGGAAGCTAAGCACGGTCGGGCCTGGTTAGTACTTGGATGGGAGACCGCCTGGGAATACCAGGTGCTGTAAGCTATTTTCATTTGGGGTAAAAAAAATCATCCTTTCTCCTGTTTAAAGTCCTTTCTGGTGCCAGGAGCAATTGCTTACGGCCACACCACCGTGAACACGCCCGATCTCGACTGATCTCGGAAGCTAAGCACGGACGGGCCTGGTTAGTACTTGGATGGGAGACCGCCTGGGAATACCAGGTGCTGTAAGCTATTTTCATTTGGGGTAAAAAAAAATCATACTTTCTCCTGTTTAAAGTCCTGTCTGGTGCCAGGAGCAATTGCTTACGGCCACACCACCGTGAACACGCCCGATCTCGTCTGATCGCCGAAGCTAAGCACGGTCGGGCCTGGTTAGTACTTGGACGGGAGACCGCCTGGGAATACCAGGTGAAGTAAGTTATTTTCATTTGGGGTAAAAAAAATCATCTTTTCTCCTGTTTAAAGTCCTGTCTGGTGCCAGGAGCAGTTGCTTACGGCCACACCACCGTGAACACGCCCGATCTCGTCTGATCTCGGAAGCTAAGCATGGTCGAGCCTGTTTAGTACTTGGATGGGAGACCGCCTGGGAATACCAGGTGCGGTAAGAGATTTTCATTTGGGGTAAAAAAAATCATCTTTTCTCATGTTTAAAGTCCTGTCTGGTGCCAGGAGAAAATGCTTACGGCCACACCACTGTGAACAGGCCCGATCTCGTCGGAGCGCGGAAGCTAAGCACGGTCAGGCCTGGTTAGTTCTTGGATGGGAGACCGCCTGGGATTACCAGGTGCTGTAAGCTATTTTCATTTGGGGTAAAAAAAATGATCCTTTCTCCTGTTTAAAGTCCTGTCTGGTGCCAGGAGCAATTGCTTACGGCAACACCACTGCGAACACGCCCGATCTCGTCGGATCTCGGAAGCTAAGCACGGTCGGGCCTGGTTAGTACTTGGATGGGAGACCGCCTGGGAATACCAGGTGCTGTAAGATATTTTCATTTGGGGTAAAAAAAAATCATCCTTTCTCCTGTTTAAAGTCCTGTCTGGTGCCAGGAGCAATTGCTTACGGCCACACCACAGTGAACACGCCCGATCTCGTCTGATATTGGAAGCTAAGCATGGTCGTGCTGGTTAGTACTTGGATGGGAGACCGGCTGGGAATACCAGGTGCTGTAAGCTATTTTCATTTGGGGTAAAAAAAATGATCCTTTCTCCTGTTTAAAGTCCTGTCTGGTGCCAGGAGCAATTGCTTACGGCCACACCACCGTGAACACGCCCGATCTCGTCTGATCGCCGAAGCTAAGCACGGTCGGGCCTGGTTAGTACTTGGACGGGAGACCGCCTGGGAATACCAGGTGAAGTAAGTTATTTTCATTTGGGGTAAAAAAAATCATCTTTTCTCCTGTTTAAAGTCCTGTCTGGTGCCAGGAGCAGTTGCTTACGGCCACACCACCGTGAACACGCCCGATCTCGTCTGATCTCGGAAGCTAAGCATGGTCGAGCCTGTTTAGTACTTGGATGGGAGACCGCCTGGGAATACCAGGTGCGGTAAGAGATTTTCATTTGGGGTAAAAAAAATCATCTTTTCTCATGTTTAAAGTCCTGTCTGGTGCCAGGAGCAAATGCTTACGGCCACACCACTGTGAACAGGCCCGAACTCGTCGGAGCGCGGAAGCTAAGCACGGTCAGGCCTGGTTAGTTCTTGGATGGGAGACCGCCTGGGATTACCAGGTGCTGTAAGCTATTTTCATTTGGGGTAAAAAAAATGATCCTTTCTCCTGTTTAAAGTCCTGTCTGGTGCCAGGAGCAATTGCTTACGGCCACACCACTGCGAACACGCCCGATCTCGACTGATCTCGGAAGCTAAGCACGGTTGGGCCTGGTTAGTACCTGGATGGGAGACCGCCTGGGAATACCAGGTGCTGTAAGCTATTTTCATTTGGGGTAAAAAAAATCATCCTTTCTCCTGTTTAAAGTCCTGTCTGGTGCCAGGAGCAATTGCTTACGGCCACACCACCGTGAACACGCCCGATCTCGTCTGATCTCGGAAGCTAAGCACGGTCGGGCCTGGTTAGTACTTGGATGGGAGACCACCTGGGTATACCAGGTGCTGTAATCTATTTTCATTTGGGGTAAAAAAAATGATCCTTTCTCCTGTTTAAAGTCCTGTCTGGTGCCAGGAGTAATTGCTTACGGCCACACCACTGCGAACACGCCTGATCTCTTCTGATCTCGGAAGCTAAGCACGGTCGGGCCTGGTTAGTACCTGGATGGGAGACCGCCTGGGAATACCAGGTGCTGTAAGCTATTTTCATTTGGGGTAAAAAAAATGATCCTTTCTCCTGTTTAAAGTCCTGTCTGGTGCCAGGAGCAATTGCTTACGGCCACACCACCGTGAACACGCCCGATCTCGTCTGATCGCCGAAGCTAAGCACGGTCAGGCCTGGTTAGTACATGGACGGGAGACCGCCTGGGAATACCAGGTGAAGTAAGTTATTTTCATTTGGGGTAAAAAAAATCATCTTTTCTCCTGTTTAAAGTCCTGTCTGGTGCCAGGAGCAAATGCTTACGGCCACACCACTGTGATCAGGCCCGATCTCGTCGGAGCGTGGAAGCTAAGCACGGTCAGGCCTGGTTAGTTCTTGGATGGGAGACCGCCTGGGATTACCAGGTGCTGTAAGCTATTTTCATTTGGGGTAAAAAAAATGATCCTTTCTCCTGTTTAAAGTCCTGTCTGGTGCCAGGAGCAATTGCTTACGGCCACACCACTGCGAACACGCCCGATCTCGACTGATCTCGGAAGCTAAGCACGGTTGGGCCTGGTTAGTACTTGAATGGGAGACCGCCTGGGAATACCAGGTGCTGTAAGCTATTTTCATTTGGGGTAAAAAAAAATCATCCTTTCTCCTGTTTAAAGTCCTGTCTGATGCCAGGAGCAATTGCTTACGGCCACACCACCGTGAACACGCCCGATCTCGTCTGATCGCAGAAGCTAAGCACGGTCGGGCCTGGTTAGTACTTGGACGGGAGACCGCCTGGGAATACCAGGTGAAGTAAGTTATTTTCATTTGGGGTAAAAAAAATCATCTTTTCTCCTGTTTAAAGTCCTGTCTGGTGCCAGGAGCAGTTGCTTACGGCCACACCACCGTGAACACGCCCGATCTCGTCTGATCTCGGAAGCTAAGCACGGTCGTGCTGGTTAGTACTTGGATGGGAGACTGGCTGGGAATACCAGGTGCTATAAACTATTTTCATTTGCGGTAAAAAAAAAATCATCCTTTCTCCTGTTTAAAGTCCTGTCTGGTGCCAGGAGCAATTGCTTACGGCCACACCACTGCGAACACGCCCGATCTCGTCTGATCTCGGAAGCTAAGCACGATCCGGCCTGGTTAATACATGGATGGGAGACCGCCTGGGAATACCAGGTGCTGTAAGATATTTTCATTTGGGGTAAAAAAAATCATCCTTTCTCCTGTTTAAAGTCCTGTCTGGTGCCAGGAGCAATTGCTTACGGCCACACCACCGTGAACACGCCCGATCTAGTCTGATCTCGGAAGCTAAGCACGGTCGGGCCTGGTTAGTACTTGGATGGGAGACCGCCTGGGAATACCAGGTGCTGTAATCTATTTTCATTTGGGGTAAAAAAAATGATCCTTTCTCCTGTTTAAAGTCCTGTCTGGTGCCAAGAGTAATTGCTTACGGCCACACCACTGCGAACACGCCCGATCTCGTCTGATATTGGAAGCTAAGCGCGGTCGGGCCTGGTTAGTACCTGGATGGGAGACCGCCTGGGAATACCAGGTGCTGTAAGCTATTTTCATTTGGGGTAAAAAAAATCATCCTTTCTCCTGTTTAAAGTCCTGTCTGGTGCCAAGAGCAATTGCTTACGGCCACACCACCGTGAACACGCCCGATCTCGTCTGATCTCGGAAGCTAAGCACGGTCGGGCCTGGTTAGTACTTGGATGGGAGACCGCCTGGGAATACCAGGTGCTGTAATCTATTTTCATTTGGGGTAAAAAAAATCATCCTTTCTCCTGTTTAAAGTCCTGTCTGGTGCCAGGAGCAATTGCTTACGGCCACACCACCGTGAACACGCCCGATCTAGTCTGATCTCGGAAGCTAAGCACGGTCGGGCCTGGTTAGTACTTGGATGGGAGACCGCCTGGGAATACCAGGTGCTGTAATCTATTTTCATTTGGGGTAAAAAAAATGATCCTTTCTCCTGTTTAAAGTCCTGTCTGGTGCCAAGAGCAATTGCTTACGGCCACACCACTGCAAACACGCCCGATCTCGTCTGATATTGGAAGCTAAGCGCGGTCGGGCCTGGTTAGTACCTGGATGGGAGACCGCCTGGGAATACCAGGTGCTGTAAACTATTTTCATTTGGGGTAAAAAAAATCATCCTTTCTCCTGTTTAAAGTCCTGTCTGGTGCCAGGAGCAATTGCTTACGGCCACACCACCGTGAACACGCCCGATCTTGTCTGATCTCGGAAGCTAAGCACGGTCGGGCCTGGTTAGTACTTGGATGGGAGACCGCCTGGGAATACCAGGTGCTGTAATCTATTTTCATTTGGGGTAAAAAAAATCATCCTTTCTCCTGTTTAAAGTCCTGTCTGGTGCCAGGAGCAATTGCTTACGGCCACACCACTGCGAACACGCCTGATCTCGTCTGATACTGGAAGCTAAGCACGGTTGGGCCTGGTTAGTACCTGGATGGGAGACCGCCTGGGAATACCAGGTGCTGTAAGCTATTTTCATTTGGGGTAAAAAAAATCATCCTTTCTCCTGTTTAAAGTCCTGTCTGGTGCCAGGAGCAATTGCTTACGGCCACACCACTGCGAACACGCCTGATCTCGTCTGATACTGGAAGCTAAGCACGGTTGGGCCTGGTTAGTACCTGGATGGGAGACCGCCTGGGAATACCAGGTGCTGTAAGCTATTTTCATTTGGGGTAAAAAAAATCATCCTTTCTCCTGTTTAAAGTCCTGTCTGGTCCCAGGAGCAATTGCTTACGGACACACCACCGTGAACACGCCCGATCTCGTCTGATCTCGGAAGCTAAGCACGGTCGGGCCTGGTTAGTACTTGGATGGGAGACCGCTTGGGAATACCAGGTGCTGTAATCTATTTTCATTTGGGGTAAAAAAAATCATCCTTTCTCCTGTTTAAAGTCCTGTCTGGTGCCAGGAGCAATTGCTTACGGCCACACCACTGCGAACACGCCCGATCTCGTCTGATCTCGGAAGCTAAGCACGGTCCGGCCTGGTTAATACCTGGATGGGAGACCGCCTGTGAATACCAGGTGCTGTAAGCTATTTTCATTTGGGGTAAAAAAAATCATCCTTTCTCCTGTTTAAAGTCCTGTCTGGTGCCAGGAGCAATTGCTTACGGCCACACCACCGTGAACACGCCCGATCTCGTCTGATCTGGGAAGCTAAGCACGGTCGGGCCTGGTTAGTACTTGGATGGGAGACCGCCTGGGAATACCAGGTGCTGTGCTCTATTTTCATTTGGGGTAAAAAAAATGATCCTTTCTCATGTTTAAAGTCCTGTCTGGTGCCAGGAGCAATTGCTTACGGCCACACCACTGCGAACACGCCCGATCTCGTCTGATCTCGGAAGCAAAGCACGGTCGGGCCTGGTTAGTACCAGGATGGGAGACCGCCTGGGAATACCAGGTGCGGTAAGCTATTTTCATTTGGGGTAAAAAAAATCATCCTTTCTCCTGTTTAAAGTCCTGTCTGGTGCCAGGAGTAATTGCTTACGGCCACACCACCGTGAACACGCCCGATCTCGTCTGATCTCGGAAGCAAAGCACGGTCGGGCCTGGTTAGTACTTGGATGGGAGACCGCCTGGGAATACCAGGTGCTGTAATCTATTTTCATTTGGGGTAAAAAAAATGATCCTTTCTCCTGTTTAAAGTCCTGTCTGGTGCCAGGAGCAATTGCTTACGGCCACACCACCGTGAACACGCCCGATCTCGTCTGATCTCGGAAGCTATGCACGGTCGGGCCTGGTTAGTACTTGGATGGGAGACCGCCTGGGAATACCAGGTGCTGTAAGCTGTTTTCATTTGGGGTAAAAAAAAATCATCCTTTCTCCTGTTTAAAGTCCTGTCTGGTGCCAGGAGCAATTGCTTACGGCCACACCACCGTGAACACGCCCGATCTCGTCTGATCGCCGAAGCTAAGCACGGTCGGGCCTGGTTAGTACTTGGACGGGAGACCGCCTGGGAATACCAGGTGAAGTAAGTTATTTTCATTTGGGGTAAAAAAAATGATCCTTTCTCCTGTTTAAAGTCCTGTCTGGTGCCAGGAGCAATTGCTTACGGCCACACCACCGTGAACACGCCCGATCTCGTCTGATCTCGGAAGCTATGCACGGTCGGGCCTGGTTAGTACTTGGATGGGAGACCGCCTGGGAATACCAGGTGCTGTAAGCTGTTTTCATTTGGGGTAAAAAAAAATCATCCTTTCTCCTGTTTAAAGTCCTGTCTGGTGCCAGGAGCAATTGCTTACGGCCACACCACCGTGAACACGCCCGATCTCGTCTGATCGCCGAAGCTAAGCACGGTCGGGCCTGGTTAGTACTTGGACGGGAGACCGCCTGGGAATACCAGGTGAAGTAAGTTATTTTCATTTGGGGTAAAAAAAATCATCTTTTCTCCTGTTTAAAGTCCTGTCTGGTGCCAGGAGCAGTTGCTTACGGCCACACCACCGTGAACACGCCCGATCTCGTCTGATCTCGGAAGCTAAGCATGGTCGAGCCTGTTTAGTACTTGGATGGGAGACCGCCTGGGAATACCAGGTGCGGTAAGAGATTTTCATTTGGGGTAAAAAAAATCATCTTTTCTCATGTTTAAAGTCCTGTCTGGTGCCAGGAGCAAATGTTTACGGCCACACCACTGTGAACAAGCCCGATCTCGTCGGAGCGCGGAAGCTAAGCACGGTCAGGCCTGGTTAGTTCTTGGATGGGAGACCGCCTGGGATTACCAGGTGCTGTAAGCTATTTTCATTTGGGGTAAAAAAAATGATCCTTTCTCCTGTTTAAAGTCCTGTCTGGTGCCAGGAGCATTTGCTCACGGCCACACCACTGTGATCACGCCCGATCTCGTCTGATCGCCGAAGCTAAGCACGGTCGGGCCTGGTTAGTACTTGGACGGGAGACCGCCTGGGAATACCAGGTGAAGTAAGTTATTTTCATTTGGGGTAAAAAAAATCATCTTTTCTCCTGTTTAAAGTCCTGTCTGGTGCCAGGAGCAGTTGCTTACGGCCACACCACCGTGAACACGCCCGATCTCGTCTGATCTCGGAAGCTAAGCATGGTCGAGCCTGTTTACTACTTGGATGGGAGACCGTCTGGGAATACCAGGTGCGGTAAGAGATTTTCATTTGGGGTAAAAAAAATCATCTTTTCTCATGTTTAAAGTCCTGTCTGGTGCCAGGAGCAATTGCTTACGGCCACACCACTGTGAACAGGCCCGATCTCGTCGGAGCGCGGAAGCTAAGCACGGTCAGGCCTGGTTAGTTCTTGGATGGGAGACCGCCTGGGATTACCAGGTGCTGTAAGCTATTTTCATTTGGGGTAAAAAAAATGATCCTTTCTCCTGTTTAAAGTCCTGTCTGGTGCCAGGAGCAATTGCTTACGGCCACACCACTGCGAACACGCCCGATCTCGTCTGATCTCGGAAGCTAAGCACGGTCGGGCCTGGTTAGTACTTGGATGGGAGACCGCCTGGGAATACCAGGTGCTGTAAGCTATTTTCATTTGGGGTAAAAAAAATGATCCTTTCTCCTGTTTAAAGTCCTGTCTGGTGCCAGGAGCAATTGCTAACGGGCACACCACCGTGAACACGCCCGATCTCGTCTGATCTCGGAAGCTAAGCACGGTCGGGCCTGGTTAGTACTTGGATGGGAGACCGCCTGGGAATACCAGGTGCTGTAAGCTATTTTCATTTGGGGTAAAAAAATTCATCCTTTCTCCTGTTTAAAGTCCTTTCTGGTGCCAGGAGCAATTGCTTACGGCCACACCACCGTGAACACGCCCGATCTCGTCTGATCTTGGAAGCTAAGCACGGTCGGGCCTGGTTAGTACTTGGATGGGAGACCGCCTGGGAATACCAGGTGCTGTAAGCTATTTTCATTTGGGGTAAAAAAAATCATCCTTTCTCATGTTTAAAGTCCTGTCTGGTGCCAGGAGCAATTGCTTACGGCCAAACCACCGTGAACACGCCCGATCTCGACTGATCTCGGAAGCTAAGCACGGTCGGGCCTGGTTAGTACTTGGATGGGAGACCGCCTGGGAATACCAGGTGCTGTAAGCTATTTTCATTTGGGGCAAAAAAAAATCATCCTTTCTCCTGTTTAAAGTCCTGTCTGGTGCCAGGAGCAATTGCTTACGGCCACACCACCGTGAACACGCCCGATCTCGTCTGATCTCGGAAGCTAAGCACGGTCGAGCCTGGTTAGTACTTGGATGGGAGACCGCCTGGGAATACCAGGTGCCGTAAGCTATTTTCATATGGGGTAAAAAAAAATCATCCTTTCTCCTGTTTAAAGTCCTGTCTGGTGCCAGGAGTAATTGCTTACGGCCACCCCACCGTGAACACGCCCAATCTCGTCTGATCTCGGAAGCTAAGCACGGTCGGGCCTGGTTAGTACTTGGATGGGAGACCGCCTGGGAATACCAGGTGCTGTAATCTATTTTCATTTGGGGTAAAAAAAATGATCCTTTCTCCTGTTTAAAGTCCTGTCTGGTGCCAGGAGCAATTGCTTACGGCCACACCACCGTGAACACGCCCGATCTCGTCTGATCTCGGAAGCTATGCACGGTCGGGCCTGGTTAGTACTTGGATGGGAGACCGCCTGGGAATACCAGGTGCTGTAAGCTGTTTTCATTTGGGGTAAAAAAAAATCATCCTTTCTCCTGTTTAAAGTCCTGTCTGGTGCCAGGAGCAATTGCTTACGGCCACACCACCGTGAACACGCCCGATCTCGTCTGATCGCCGAAGCTAAGCACGGTCGGGCCTGGTTAGTACTTGGACGGGAGACCGCCTGGGAATACCAGGTGAAGTAAGTTATTTTCATTTGGGGTAAAAAAAATCATCTTTTCTCCTGTTTAAAGTCCTGTCTGGTGCCAGGAGCAGTTGCTTACGGCCACACCACCGTGAACACGCCCGATCTCGTCTGATCTCGGAAGCTAAGCATGGTCGAGCCTGTTTAGTACTTGGATGGGAGACCGCCTGGGAATACCAGGTGCGGTAAGAGATTTTCATTTGGGGTAAAAAAAATCATCTTTTCTCATGTTTAAAGTCCTGTCTGGTGCCAGGAGCAAATGTTTACGGCCACACCACTGTGAACAAGCCCGATCTCGTCGGAGCGCGGAAGCTAAGCACGGTCAGGCCTGGTTAGTTCTTGGATGGGAGACCGCCTGGGATTACCAGGTGCTGTAAGCTATTTTCATTTGGGGTAAAAAAAATGATCCTTTCTCCTGTTTAAAGTCCTGTCTGGTGCCAGGAGCATTTGCTCACGGCCACACCACCGTGATCACGCCCGATCTCGTCTGATCGCCGAAGCTAAGCACGGTCGGGCCTGGTTAGTACTTGGACGGGAGACCGCCTGGGAATACCAGGTGCTGTAAGCAATTTTATTTGGGGTAAAAAAAATCATCCTTTCTCCTGTTTAAAGTCCTGTCTGGTGCCAGGAGCAATTGCTTACGGCCACACCACCGTGAACACGCCCGATCTCGTCTGATCTCGGAAGCTAAGCACGGTCGGGCCTGGTTAGTACTTGGATGGGAGACCGCCTGGGAATACCAGGTGCTGTAATCTATTTTCATTTGGGGTAAAAAAAATCATCCTTTCTCCTGTTTAAAGTCCTGTCTGGTGCCAGGAGCAATCGCTTACGGCCACACCACCGTGAACACGCCCGATCTCGTCTAATCTCGGAAGCTAAGCACGGGCGGGCCTGGTTAGTACTTGGATGGGAGACCGCCTGGGAATACCAGGTGCTGTAATCTATTTTCATTTGGGGTAAAAAAAATGATCCTTTCTCCTGTTTAAAGTCCTGTCTGGTGCCAGGAGTAATTGCTTACGGCCACACCACTGCGAACACACCTGATCTCTTCTGATCTCGGAAGCTAAGCACGGTCGGGCCTGGTTAGTACCTGGATGGGAGACTGCCTGGGAATACCAGGTGCTGTAAGCTATTTTCATTTGGAGCAAAAAAAATCATCCTTTATCCTGTTTAAAGTCCTGTCTGGTGCCAGGAGCAATTGCTTACGGCCACACCACCGTGAACACGCCCGATCTCGTCTGATCTTGGAAGCTAAGCACGGTCGGGCCTGGTTAGTACTTGGATGGGAGACCGCCTGGGAATACCAGGTGCTGTAATCTATTTTCATTTGGGGTAAAAAAAATCATCCTTTCTCCTGTTTAAAGTCCTGTCTGGTGCCAGGAGCAATCGCTTACGGCCACACCACCGTGAACACGCCCGATCTCGTCTGATCTCGGAAGCTAAGCACCGTCGGGCCTGGTTAGTACTTGGATGGGAGACCGCCTGGGAATACCAGGTGCTGTAATCTATTTTCATTTGGGGTAAAAAAAATGATCCTTTCTCCTGTTTAAAGTCCTGTCTGGTGCCAGGAGTAATTGCTTACGGCCACACCACTGCGAACACGCCTGAACTCTTCTGATCTCGGAAGCTAAGCACGGTCGGGCCTGGTTAGTACCTGGATGGGAGACTGCCTGGGAATACCAGGTGCTGTAAGCTATTTTGATTTGGGGTAAAAAAAATCATCCTTTCTCCTGTTTAAAGTCCTGTCTGGTGCCAGGAGCAATTGCTTACGGCCACACCACTGCGAACACGCCCGATCTCGTCTGATCTCGGAAGCTAAGCAAGGTCGGGCCTGGTTAGTACCTGGATCGGAGACCACCTGGGAATACCAGGTGCTGTATGCTATTTTCATTTGGGGTAAAAAAAATCATCCTTTCTCCTGTTTAAAGTCCTGTCTGGTGCCAGGAGCAATTGCTTACGGCCACACCACTGCGAACACGCCCGATCTCGTCTGATCTCGGAAGGTAAGCACGGTCCGGCCTGGTTAGTACCTGGATGGGAGACCGCCTGGGAATACCAGGTGCTGTAAGATATTTTCATTTGGGGTAAAAAAAATCATCCTTTCTCCTGTTTAAAGTCCTGTCTGGTGCCAGGAGCAATTGCTTACGGCCACACCACCGTGAACACGCCCGATCTCGTCTGATCTCGGAAGCTAAGCACGGTCGGGCCTGGTTAGTACTTGGATGGGAGACCGCCTGGGAATACCAGGTGCTGTAATCTATTTTCATTTGGGGTAAAAAAAATGATCCTTTCTCCTGTTTAAAGTCCTGTCTGCTGCCAAGAGCAATTGCTTACGGCCACACCACTGCGAACACGCCCGATCTAGTCTGATATTGGAAGCTAAGCACGGTCGGGCCTGGTTAGTACCTGGATGGGAGACCGCCTGGGAATACCAGGTGCTGTAAGCTATTTTCATTTGGGGTAAAAAAAATCATCCTTTCTCCTGTTTAAAGTCCTGTCTGGTGCCAGGAGGAATTGCTTACGGCCACATCACCGTGAACACGCCCGATCTCGTCTGATCTCGGAAGCTAAGCACGGTCGGGCCTGGTTAGTACTTGGATGGGAGACCGCCTGGGAATACCAGGTGCTGTAATCTATTTTCATTTTGGGTAAAAAAAATCATCCTTTCTCCTGTTTAAAGTCCTGTCTGGTGCCAGGAGCAATTGCTTACGGCCACACCACTGCGAACACGCCCGATCTCGTCTGATCTCGGAAGCTAAGCACGGTCCGGCCTGGTTAATACCTGGATGGGAGACCGCCTGGGAATACCAGGCGCTGTAAGCTATTTTCATTTGGGGTAAAAAAAATCATCCTTTCTCCTGTTTAAAGTCCTGTCTGGTGCCAGGAGCAATTGCTTACGGCCACACCACCGTGAACACGCCCGATCCTGTCTGATCTCGGAAGCTAAGCACGGTCGGGCCTGGTTAGTACTTGGATGGGAGACCGCCTGGGAATACCAGGTGCTGTAATCTATTTTCATTTGGGGTAAAAAAAATGATCCTTTCTCATGTTTAAAGTCCTGTCTGGTGCCAGGAGCAATTGCTTACGGCCACACCACCGTGAACACGCCCGATCTCGTCTGATCTCGGAAGCTAAGCACGGACGGGCCTGGTTAGTACTTGGATGGGAGACCGCCTGGGAATACCAGGTGCTGTAAGCTATTTTCATTTGGGGTAAAAAAAAATCATCATTTCTCCTGTTTAAAGTCCTGTCTGGTGCCAGGAGCAATTGCTTACGGCCACACCACCGTGAACACGCCCGATCTCGTCTGATCGCAGAAGCTAAGCACGGTCGGGCCTGGTTAGTACTTGGACAGGAGACCGCCTGGGAATACCAGGTGCTGTAAGTTATTTTCATTTGGGGTAAAAAAAATTATCTTTTCTCCTGTTTAAAGTTCTGTCTGGTGCCAGGAGCAGTTGCTTACGGCCACACCACCGTGAACACGCCCCATCTCGTCTGATCTCGGAAGCTAAGCATGGTCGAGCCTGTTTAGTACTTGGATGGGAGACCGCCTGGGAATACCAGGTGTGGTAAGAGATTTTCATTTGGGGTAAAAAAAATCATCTTTTCTCATGTTTAAAGTCCTGTCTGGTGCCAGGAGTAAATGCTTACGGCCACACCACTGTGAACAAGCCCGATCTCGTCGGAGTGCGGAAGCTAAGCACGGTCAGGCCTGGTTAGTTCTTGGATGGGAGACCGCCTGGGATTTCCAGGTGCTGTAAGCTATTTTCATTTGGGGTAAAAAAAATGATCCTTTCTCCTGTTTAAAGTCCTGTCTGATGCCAGGAGCATTTGCTTACGGCCACACCACTGCGAACACGCCCGATCTCGTCTGATCTCTGAAGCTAAGCAAGGTCGAGCCTGTTTAGTACTTGGATGGGAGACCGCCTGGGAATACCAGGTGCGGTAAGAGATTTTCATTTGGGGTAAAAAAAATCATCTTTTCTCATGTTTAAAGTCCTGTCTGGTGCCAGGAGCAAATGCTTACGGCCACACCACTGTGAACAGGCCCGATCTCGTTGGAGCGCGGAAGCTAAGCACGGTCATGCCTGGTTAGTTCTTGGATGGGAGACCGCCTGGGATTACCAGGTGCTGTAAGCTATTTTCATTTGCGGTAAAAAAAAATCATCCTTTCTCCTGTTTAAAGTCCTGTCTGGTGCCAGGAGCAATTGCTTAAGGCCACACCACCGTGAACACGCCCGATCTCGTCTGATCTCGGAAGCTAAGCACGGTCGGGCCTGGTTAGTACTTGGATGGGAGACCGCCTGGGAATACCAGGTGCTGTAAGCTATTTTCATTTGGGGTAAAAAAAAACCATCCTTTCTCCTGTTTAAAGTCCTGTCTGGTGTCAGGAGCAATTGCTTACGGCCACACCACCGTGAACACGCCCGATGTCGACTGATCTCGGAAGCTAACCACGGTCGGGCCTGGTTAGTACTTGGATGGGAGACCGCCTGGGAATACCAGGTGCTGTAAGCTATTTTCATTTGGGGTAAAAAAAATCATCCTTTCTCCTGTTTAAAGTCCTTTCTGGTGCCCAGAGCAATTGCTTACGGCCACACCACTGCGAACACGCCTGATCTCGTCTGATCTCTGAAGCTAAGCAAGGTCGAGCCTGTTTAGTACTTGGATGGGAGACCGCCTGGGAATACCAGGTGCGGTAAGAGATTTTCATTTGGGGTAAAAAAAATCATCTTTTCTCATGTTTAAAGTCCTGTCTGGTGCCAGGAGCAAATGCTTACGGCCACACCACTGTGAACAGGCCCGATCTCGTTGGAGCGCGGAAGCTAAGCACGGTCATGCCTGGTTAGTTCTTGGACGGGAGACCGCCTGGGATTACCAGGTGCTGTAAGCTATTTTCATTTGCGGTAAAAAAAAATCATCCTTTCTCCTGTTTAAAGTCCTGTCTGGTGTCAGGAGCAACTGCTTACGGCCACACCACCGTGAACACGCCCGATGTCGACTGATCTCGGAAGCTAACCACGGTCGGGCCTGGTTAGTACTTGGATGGGAGACCGCCTGGGAATACCAGGTGCTGTAAGCTATTTTCATTTGGGGTGAAAAAAATCATCCTTTCTCCTGTTTAAAGTCCTGTCTGGTGCCAGGAGTAATTGCTTACGGCCACACCACCGTGAACACGCCTGATCTCGTCTGATCTCGGAAGCTAAGCACGGTCGGGCCTGGTTAGTACTTGGATGGGAGACCGCTTGGAACTTACAACTGGGACGGAACAACTGGGAACTTATGACTGGGAACTTACAAATGGGACGGAACAACTTGGAACTTACAACTGGGAACTTACGACTGGGAACTTACATCCGGGACGGAACAACTGACTTACGACTGGTACGGAACAACTGGGAACTTACGACTGGGAACCTACAACTGGGAACTTACAACTGGGAACTTACAACTGGGACGGAACGACTGGGAACTTACAACTGGGAACTTACGACTGGAACGGAACAACTGGGAACTTACAACATGGGACGGAACAACTTACGACTGGGAAATTACAACTTGGGACGGAACAACGGGGAACTTACGACTGGGAAATTACGACTGGGAACTTACAACTGGGAACTTACAACCGGAACTTACGACTGGGAACTTACAACCGGAACTTACGACTGGGAACTTACAACCGGAACTTACAACTGGGAACTTACAACCGGAACGGAACAACTGGGAACTTACAACTTACAACTGGGAACTTACGACTGGGACGGAACAACTGGGAACTTACGACTGGGACGGAACAACTGGGAACTTACAACTGGGAACTTACTACTGGTACGGAACAACTGGGAACTTACCACTGCGAACACGCCCAATCTCGTCTGATCTCGGAAGCGAAGCACGGTCGGGCCTGGTTAGTACTTGGATGGGAGACCGCCTGGGAATACCAGGTGCTGTAATCTATTTTCATTTGGGGTAAAAAAAATCATCCTTTCTCCTGTTTAAAGTCCTGTCTGGTGCCAGCAGTAATTGCTTACGGCCACCCCACCGTGAACACGCCCAATCTCGTCTGTTCTCGGAAGCTAAGCACGGTCGGGCCTGGTTAGTACTTGGATTGGAGACCGCCTGGGAATACCAGGTGCTTTAAGCTATTTTCATTTGGGGTAAAAAAAATCATCCTTTCTCCTGTTTAAAGTCCTGTCTGGTGCCAGGATCAATTGCTTACTGCCACACCACCGGGAACACGCCCGATCTCGTCTGATCTCGGAAGCTAAGCACGGTCGGGCCTGGTTAGTACCTGGATGGGAGACCGCCTGGGAATACCAGGTGCTGTAATCTATTTTCATTTGGGGTAAAAAAAATGATCCTTTCTCCTGTTTAAAGTCCTGTCTGGTGCCAGGAGCAATTGCTTACGGCCACACCACCGTGAACACGCCCGATCTCGTCTGATCTCGGAAGCTAAGCACGGTCGGGCCTGGTTAGTACTTGGATGGGAGACCGCCTGGGAATACCAGGTGCTGTAATCTATTTTCATTTGGGGTAAAAAAAAATGATCCTTTCTCCTGTTTAAAGCCCTGTCTGGTGCCAGGAGTAATTGCTTACGGCCACACCACTCCGAACACGCCTGATCTCTTCTGATCTCGGAAGCTAAGCACGGTCGGGCCTGGTTAGTACCTGGATGGGAGACCGCCTGGGAATACCAGGTGCTGTAAGCTATTTTCATTTGGAGCAAAAAAAATCATCCTTTATCCTGTTTAAAGTCCTGTCTGGTGCCAGGAGCAAATGCTTACGGCCACACCACTGCGAACACGCCCGATCTCGTCTGATCTCGGAAGCTAAGCACGGTCGGGCCTGGTTAGTACCTGGATGGGAGACCGCCTGGGAATACCAGGTGCTGTAAGCTATTTTCATTTGGGGTAAAAAAAATCATCCTTTCTCCTGTTTAAAGTCCTGTCTGGTGCCAGGAGCAATTGCTTACGGCCACACCACCGCGAACACGCCCGATCTCGTCTGATCCCGGAAGCTAAGCACGGTCGGGCCTGGGAATACCAGGTGCTGTAATCTATTATCATATGGGGTAAAAAAAATGATCCTTTCTCCTGTTTAAAGTCCTGTCTGGTGCCAGGAGCAATTACTTACGGCCACACCACCGTGAACACGCCCGATCTCGTCTGGTCTCGGAAGGTAAGCACGGTCGGGCCTGGTTAGTACTTGGATCGGAGACCGCCTGGGAATACCAGGTGCTGTATTCTATTTTCATTTGGGGTAAAAAAAATGATCCTTTCTCCTGTTTAAAGTCCTGTCTGGTGCCAGGAGCAATTGCTTACGGTCACACCACTGCAAACACGCCCGATCTCGTCTGATCTCAGAAGCTAAGCACGGTCGGGCCTGGTTAGTACCTGGATGGGAGACCGCCTGGGAATACCAGGTGCTGTAAGATATTTTCATTTGGGGTAAAAAAAATCATCCTTTCTCCTGTTTAAAGTCCTGTCTGGTGCCAGGAGTATTTGCTTACGGCCACACCACCGTGAACACGCCCGATCTCGTCTGATCTCGGAAGCTAAGCACGGTCGGGCCTGGTTAGTACTTGGATGGGAGACCGCCTGGGAATACCAGGTGCTGTAATCTATTTTCATTTGGGGTAAAAAAAATGATCCTTTCTCCTGTTTAAAGTCCTGTCTGGTGCCAGGAGCAATTGCTTACGGCCACACCAATGCGAACACGCCCGATCTCGTCTGATCTCGGAAGCTAAGCACGGTCGGGCCTGGTTAGTACCTGGATGGGAGACCGCCTGGGAATACCAGGTGCTGTAAGCTATTTTCATTTGGGGTAAAAAAAATGATCCGTTCTCCTGTTTAAAGTCCTGTCTGGTGCCAGGAGGAATTGCTTACGGCCACACCACCGTGAACACGCCCGATCTCGTCTGATCTCGCAAGCTAAGCACGGTCGGGCCTGGTTAGTACTTGGATGGGAGACCGCCTGGGAATACCAGGTGCTGTAATCTATTTTCATTTGGGGTAAAAAAAATGATCCTTTCTCATGTTTAAAGTCCTGTCTGGTGCCAGGAGCAATTGCTTACGGCCACACCACCGTGAACACGCCCGATCTCGTCTGATCTCGGAAGCTAAGCACGGTCAGGGCCTGGTTAGTACTTGGATGGGAGACCGCCTGGGAATATCAGGTGCTGTAATCTATTTTCATTTGCGGTAAAAAAAATGATCCTTTCTCCTGTTTAAAGTCCTGTCTGGTGCCAGGAGCAATTACTTACGGCCACACCACTGCGAACACGCCCGATCTCGTCTGATCTCGGAAGCTAAGCACGGTCGGGCCTGGGTAGTACCTGGATGGGAGACCGCCTGGGAATACCAGGTGCTGTAAGCTATTTTCATTTGGGGTAAAAAAAATCATCCTTTCTCCTGTTTAAAGTCCTGTCTGGTGCCAGGAGCAATTGCTAACGGCCACACCACCGTGAACACGCCCGATCTCGTCTGATCTCGGAAGCTAAGCACGGTCGGGCCTGGGTAGTACCTGGATGGGAGACCGCCTGGGAATACCAGGTGCTGTAAGCTATTTTCATTTGGGGTAAAAAAAATCATCCTTTCTCCTGTTTAAAGTCCTGTCTGGTGCCAGGAGCAATTGCTAACGGCCACACCACCGTGAACACGCCCGATCTCGTCTGATCTCGGAAGCTAAGCACGGTCGGGCCTGGTTAGTACCTGGATGGGAGACTGCCTGGGAATACCAGGTGATGTAAGCTATTTTGATTTGGGGTAAAAAAAATCATCCTTTCTCCTGTTTAAAGTCCTGTCTGGTGCCAGGAGCAATTGCTTACGGCCACACCACTGCGAACACGCCCGATCTCGTCTGATCTCGGAAGCTAAGCAAGGTCGGGCCTGGTTAGTACCTGGATCGGAGACCGCCTGGGAATACCAGGTGCTGTATGCTATTTTCATTTGGGGTAAAAAAAATCATCCTTTCTCCTGTTTAAAGTCCTGTCTGGTGCCAGGAGCAATTGCTTACGGCCACACCACTGCGAACACGCCCGATCTCGTCTGATCTCGGAAGGTAAGCACGGTCCGGCCTGGTTAGTACCTGGATGGGAGACCGCCTGGGAATACCAGGTGCTGTAAGATATTTTCATTTGGGGTAAAAAAAATCATCCTTTCTCCTGTTTAAAGTCCTGTCTGGTGCCAGGAGCAATTGCTTACGGCCACACCACCGTGAACACGCCCGATCTCGTCTGATCTCGGAAGCTAAGCACGGTCGGGCCTGGTTAGTACTTGGATGGGAGACCGCCTGGGAATACCAGGTGCTGTAATCTATTTTCATTTTGGGTAAAAAAAATCATCCTTTCTCCTGTTTAAAGTCCTGTCTGGTGCCAGGAGCAATTGCTTACGGCCACACCACTGCGAACACGCCCGATCTCGTCTGATCTCGGAAGCTAAGCACGGTCCGGCCTGGTTAATACCTGGATGGGAGACCGCCTGGGAATACCAGGCGCTGTAAGCTATTTTCATTTGGGGTAAAAAAAATCATCCTTTCTCCTGTTTAAAGTCCTGTCTGGTGCCAGGAGCAATTGCTTACGGCCACACCACCGTGAACACGCCCGATCCCGTCTGATCTCGGAAGCTAAGCACGGTCGGGCCTGGTTAGTACTTGGATGGGAGACCGCCTGGGAATACCAGGTGCTGTAATCTATTTTCATTTGGGGTAAAAAAAATGATCCTTTCTCATGTTTAAAGTCCTGTCTGGTGCCAGGAGCAATTGCTTACGGCCACACCACTGCGAACACGCCCGATCTCGTCTGATCTCGGAAGCTAAGCACGGTCGGGCCTGGTTAGTACCAGGATGGGAGACAGCCTGGGAATACCAGGTGCGGTAAGCTATTTTCATTTGGGGTAAAAAAAATCATCCTTTCTCCTGTTTAAAGTCCTGTCTGGTGCCAGGAGTAATTGCTTACGGCCACACCACCGTGAACACGCCCGATCTCGTCTGATCTCGAAAGCTAAGCACGGTCGGGCCTGGTTAGTACTTGGATGGGAGACCGCCTGGGAATACCAGGTGCTGTAAGCTATTTTCATTTGGGGTAAAAAAATTCATCCTTTCTCTTGTTTAAAGTCCTTTCTGGTGCCAGGAGCAATTGCTTACGGCCACACCACCGTGAACACGCCCGATCTCGTCTGATCTCGGAAGCTAAGCACGGACGGGCCTGGTTAGTACTTGGATGGGAGACCGCCTGGGAATACCAGGTGCTTTAAGCTATTTTCATTTGGGGTAAAAAAAAATCATCATTTCTCCTGTTTAAAGTCCTGTCTGGTGCCAGGAGCAATTGCTTACGGCCACACCACCGTGAACACGCCCGATCTCGTCTGATCGCAGAAGCTAAGCACGGTCGGGCCTGGTTAGTACTTGGACAGGAGACCGCCTGGGAATACCAGGTGCTGTAAGTTATTTTCATTTGGGGTAAAAAAAATTATCTTTTCTCCTGTTTAAAGTCCTGTCTGGTGCCAGGAGCAGTTGCTTACGGCCACACCACCGTGAACACGCCCGATCTCGTCTGATCTCGGAAGCTAAGCATGGTCGAGCCTGTTTAGTACTTGGATGGGAGACCGCCTGGGAATACCAGGTGTGGTAAGAGATTTTCATTTGGGGTAAAAAAAATCATCTTTTCTCATGTTTAAAGTCCTGTCTGGTGCCAGGAGTAAATACTTACGGCCACACCACTGTGAACAAGCCCGATCTCGTCGGAGTGCGGAAGCTAAGCACGGTCAGGCCTGGTTAGTTCTTGGATGGGAGACCGCCTGGGATTACCAGGTGCTGTAAGCTATTTTCATTTGGGGTAAAAAAAATGATCCTTTCTCCTGTTTAAAGTCCTGTCTGATGCCAGGAGCATTTGCTTACGGCCACACCACTGCGAACACGCCCGATCTCGTCTGATCTCTGAAGCTAAGCAAGGTCGACCCTGTTTAGTACTTGGATGGGAGACCGCCTGGGAATACCAGGTGCGGTAAGAGATTTTCATTTGGGGTAAAAAAAATCATCTTTTCTCATGTTTAAAGTCCTGTCTGGTGCCAGGAGCAAATGCTTACGGCCACACCACTGTGAACAGGCCCGATCTCGTTGGAGCGCGGAAGCTAAGCACGGTCATGCCTGGTTAGTTCTTGGATGGGAGACCGCCTGGGATTACCAGGTGCTGTAAGCTATTTTCATTTGCGGTAAAAAAAAATCATCCTTTCTCCTGTTTAAAGTCCTGTCTGGTGCCAGGAGCAATTGCTTAAGGCCACACCACCGTGAACACGCCCGATCTCGTCTGATCTCGGAAGCTAAGCACGGTCGGGCCTGGTTAGTACTTGGATGGGAGACCGCCTGGGAATACCAGGTGCTGTAAGCTATTTTCATTTGGGGTAAAAAAAAACCATCCTTTCTCCTGTTTAAAGTCCTGTCTGGTGTCAGGAGCAATTGCTTACGGCCACACCACCGTGAACACGCCCGATGTCGACTGATCTCGGAAGCTAACCACGGTCGGGCCTGGTTAGTACTTGGATGGGAGACCGCCTGGGAATACCAGGTGCTGTAAGCTATTTTCATTTGGGGTAAAAAAAATCATCCTTTCTCCTGTTTAAAGTCCTTTCTGGTGCCCAGAGCAATTGCTTACGGCCACACCACTGCGAACACGCCTGATCTCGTCTGATCTCTGAAGCTAAGCAAGGTCGAGCCTGTTTAGTACTTGGATGGGAGACCGCCTGGGAATACCAGGTGCGGTAAGAGATTTTCATTTGGGGTAAAAAAAATCATCTTTTCTCATGTTTAAAGTCCTGTCTGGTGCCAGGAGCAAATGCTTACGGCCACACCACTGTGAACAGGCCCGATCTCGTTGGAGCGCGGAAGCTAAGCACGGTCATGCCTGGTTAGTTCTTGGACGGGAGACCGCCTGGGATTACCAGGTGCTGTAAGCTATTTTCATTTGCGGTAAAAAAAAATCATCCTTTCTCCTGTTTAAAGTCCTGTCTGGTGTCAGGAGCAATTGCTTACGGCCACACCACCGTGAACACGCCCGATGTCGACTGATCTCAGAAGCTAACCACGGTCGGGCCTGGTTAGTACTTGGATGGGAGACCGCCTGGGAATACCAGGTGCTGTAAGCTATTTTCATTTGGGGTGAAAAAAATCATCCTTTCTCCTGTTTAAAGTCCTGTCTGGTGCCAGGAGTAATTGCTTACGGCCACACCACCGTGAACACGCCTGATCTCGTCTGATCTCGGAAGCTAAGCACGGTCGGGCCTGGTTAGTACTTGGATGGGAGACCGCTTGGAACTTACAACTGGGACGGAACAACTGGGAACTTATGACTGGGAACTTACAAATGGGACGGAACAACTTGGAACTTACAACTGGGAACTTACGACTGGGAACTTACATCCGGGACGGAACAACTGACTTACGACTGGTACGGAACAACTGGGAACTTACGACTGGGAACCTACAACTGGGAACTTACAACTGGGAACTTACAACTGGGACGGAACGACTGGGAACTTACAACATGGGACGGAACAACTTACGACTGGGAAATTACAACTTGGGACGGAACAACGGGGAACTTACGACTGGGAAATTACGACTGGGAACTTACAACTGGGAACTTACAACCGGAACTTACGACTGGGAACTTACAACCGGAACTTACGACTGGGAACTTACAACCGGAACTTACAACTGGGAACTTACAACCGGAACGGAACAACTGGGAACTTACAACTTACAACTGGGAACTTACGACTGGGACGGAACAACTGGGAACTTACGACTGGGACGGAACAACTGGGAACTTACAACTGGGAACTTACTACTGGTACGGAACAACTGGGAACTTACCACTGCGAACACGCCCAATCTCGTCTGATCTCGGAAGCGAAGCACGGTCGGGCCTGGTTAGTACTTGGATGGGAGACCGCCTGGGAATACCAGGTGCTGTAATCTATTTTCATTTGGGGTAAAAAAAATCATCCTTTCTCCTGTTTAAAGTCCTGTCTGGTGCCAGCAGTAATTGCTTACGGCCACCCCACCGTGAACACGCCCAATCTCGTCTGTTCTCGGAAGCTAAGCACGGTCGGGCCTGGTTAGTACTTGGATTGGAGACCGCCTGGGAATACCAGGTGCTTTAAGCTATTTTCATTTGGGGTAAAAAAAATCATCCTTTCTCCTGTTTAAAGTCCTGTCTGGTGCCAGGATCAATTGCTTACTGCCACACCACCGGGAACACGCCCGATCTCGTCTGATCTCGGAAGCTAAGCACGGTCGGGCCTGGTTAGTACCTGGATGGGAGACCGCCTGGGAATACCAGGTGCTGTAATCTATTTTCATTTGGGGTAAAAAAAATGATCCTTTCTCCTGTTTAAAGTCCTGTCTGGTGCCAGGAGCAATTGCTTACGGCCACACCACCGTGAACACGCCCGATCTCGTCTGATCTCGGAAGCTAAGCACGGTCGGGCCTGGTTAGTACTTGGATGGGAGACCGCCTGGGAATACCAGGTGCTGTAATCTATTTTCATTTGGGGTAAAAAAAATGATCCTTTCTCCTGTTTAAAGCCCTGTCTGGTGCCAGGAGTAATTGCTTACGGCCACACCACTCCGAACACGCCTGATCTCTTCTGATCTCGGAAGCTAAGCACGGTCGGGCCTGGTTAGTACCTGGATGGGAGACCGCCTGGGAATACCAGGTGCTGTAAGCTATTTTCATTTGGAGCAAAAAAAATCATCCTTTATCCTGTTTAAAGTCCTGTCTGGTGCCAGGAGCAAATGCTTACGGCCACACCACTGCGAACACGCCCGATCTCGTCTGATCTCGGAAGCTAAGCACGGTCGGGCCTGGTTAGTACCTGGATGGGAGACCGCCTGGGAATACCAGGTGCTGTAAGCTATTTTCATTTGGGGTAAAAAAAATCATCCTTTCTCCTGTTTAAAGTCCTGTCTGGTGCCAGGAGCAATTGCTTACGGCCACACCACCGCGAACACGCCCGATCTCGTCTGATCCCGGAAGCTAAGCACGGTCGGGCCTGGGAATACCAGGTGCTGTAATCTATTATCATATGGGGTAAAAAAAATGATCCTTTCTCCTGTTTAAAGTCCTGTCTGGTGCCAGGAGCAATTACTTACGGCCACACCACCGTGAACACGCCCGATCTCGTCTGGTCTCGGAAGCTAAGCACGGTCGGGCCTGGTTAGTACTTGGATCGGAGACCGCCTGGGAATACCAGGTGCTGTATTCTATTTTCATTTGGGGTAAAAAAAATGATCCTTTCTCCTGTTTAAAGTCCTGTCTGGTGCCAGGAGCAATTGCTTACGGTCACACCACTGCAAACACGCCCGATCTCGTCTGATCTCAGAAGCTAAGCACGGTCGGGCCTGGTTAGTACCTGGATGGGAGACCGCCTGGGAATACCAGGTGCTGTAAGATATTTTCATTTGGGGTAAAAAAAATCATCCTTTCTCCTGTTTAAAGTCCTGTCTGGTGCCAGGAGTATTTGCTTACGGCCACACCACCGTGAACACGCCCGATCTCGTCTGATCTCGGAAGCTAAGCACGGTCGGGCCTGGTTAGTACTTGGATGGGAGACCGCCTGGGAATACCAGGTGCTGTAATCTATTTTCATTTGGGGTAAAAAAAATGATCCTTTCTCCTGTTTAAAGTCCTGTCTGGTGCCAGGAGCAATTGCTTACGGCCACACCAATGCGAACACGCCCGATCTCGTCTGATCTCGGAAGCTAAGCACGGTCGGGCCTGGTTAGTACCTGGATGGGAGACCGCCTGGGAATACCAGGTGCTGTAAGCTATTTTCATTTGGGGTAAAAAAAATGATCCGTTCTCCTGTTTAAAGTCCTGTCTGGTGCCAGGAGGAATTGCTTACGGCCACACCACCGTGAACACGCCCGATCTCGTCTGATCTCGCAAGCTAAGCACGGTCGGGCCTGGTTAGTACTTGGATGGGAGACCGCCTGGGAATACCAGGTGCTGTAATCTATTTTCATTTGGGGTAAAAAAAATGATCCTTTCTCATGTTTAAAGTCCTGTCTGGTGCCAGGAGCAATTGCTTACGGCCACACCACCGTGAACACGCCCGATCTCGTCTGATCTCGGAAGCTAAGCACGGTCAGGGCCTGGTTAGTACTTGGATGGGAGACCGCCTGGGAATATCAGGTGCTGTAATCTATTTTCATTTGCGGTAAAAAAAATGATCCTTTCTCCTGTTTAAAGTCCTGTCTGGTGCCAGGAGCAATTACTTACGGCCACACCACTGCGAACACGCCCGATCTCGTCTGATCTCGGAAGCTAAGCACGGTCGGGCCTGGGTAGTACCTGGATGGGAGACCGCCTGGGAATACCAGGTGCTGTAAGCTATTTTCATTTGGGGTAAAAAAAATCATCCTTTCTCCTGTTTAAAGTCCTGTCTGGTGCCAGGAGCAATTGCTAACGGCCACACCACCGTGAACACGCCCGATCTCGTCTGATCTCGGAAGCTAAGCACGGTCGGGCCTGGGTAGTACCTGGATGGGAGACCGCCTGGGAATACCAGGTGCTGTAAGCTATTTTCATTTGGGGTAAAAAAAATCATCCTTTCTCCTGTTTAAAGTCCTGTCTGGTGCCAGGAGCAATTGCTAACGGCCACACCACCGTGAACACGCCCGATCTCGTCTGATCTCGGAAGCTAAGCACGGTCGGGCCTGGTTAGTACTTGGATGGGAGACCGCCTGGGAATACCAGGTGCTGTAATCGATTTTCATTTGGGGTAAAAAAAATGATCCTTTCTCCTGTTTAAAGTCCTGTCTGGTGCCAGGAGCAATTGCTTACGGCCACACCACCGTGAACACGCCCGATCTCGTCTGATCTCGGAAGCTAAGCACGGTCGAGCCTGGGTAGTACTTGGATGGGAGACCGCCTGGGAATACCAGGTGCTGTAAGCTATTTTCATTTGGGATGAAATAAATCATCTTTTCTCCTGTTTAAAGACCTGTCTGGTGCCAGGAGCAATTGCTTACGGCCACACCACCGTGAACACGCCCGATCTCGTCTGATCTCGGAAGCTAAGCACGGTCGAGCCTGGGTAGTACTTGGATGGGAGACCGCCTGGGAATACCAGGTGCTGTAAGCTATTTTCATTTGGGATGAAATAAATCATCTTTTCTCCTGTTTAAAGACCTGTCTGGTGCCAGGAGCAATTGCTTACGGCCACACCACCGTGAACACGCCCGATCTCGTCTGATCTCGGAAGCTAAGCATGGTCGAGCCTGTTTAGTACTTGGATGGGAGACCGCCTGGAAATACCAGGTGCGGTAAGAGATTTTCATTTGGGGTAAAAAAAAATCATCTTTTCTCATGTTTAAAGTCCTGTCTGGTGCCAGGATCAAATGCTTACGGCCACACCACTGTGAACAGGCCCGATCTTGTCGGAGCGCGGAAGCTAAGCACGGTCAGGCCTGGTTAGTACTTGGATGGGAGACCGCCTGGGAATACCAGGTGCTGTAAGCTATTTTCATTTGGGGTAAAAAAAATGATCCTTTCTCCTGTTTAAAGTCCTGTCTGGTGCCAGGAGCAATTGCTTACGGCCACACCACTGCGAACACGCCCGATCTCGGAAGCTATGCACGGTCGGGCCTGGTTAGTACTTGGATGGGAGACCGCCTGGGAGTACCAGGTGCTGTAAGCTATTTTCATTTGGGGTAAAAAAAATCATCCTTTCTCCTGTTTAAAGTCCTGTCTGGTGCCAGGAGCAATTGCTTACGGCCACACCACAGTGAACACGCCCGATCTCGTCTGATCTCGGAAGCTAAGCATGGTCGTGCTGGTTAGTACTTGGATGGCAGACCGCCTGGGAATACCAGGTGCTGTAAGCTATTTTCATTTGCGGTAAAAAAAAATCATCCTTTCTCCTGTTTAAAGTCCTGTCTGGTGCCAGGAGCAATTGCTTACGGCCACACCACCGTGAACACGCCCGATGTCGTCTGATCTCGGAAGCTAAGCATGGTCGGGCCTGGTTAGTACTTGGATGAGAGACCGCCTGGGAATACCAGGTGCTGTAAGCTATTTTCATTTGGGGTGAAAAAAATCATCCTTTCTCCTGTTTAAAGTCCTGTCTGGTGCCAGGAGTAATTGCTTACGGCCACACCACCGTGAACACGCCCGATCTCGTCTGATCTCGGAAGCTAAGCACGTCGGGCCTGGTTAGTACTTGGATGGGAGACCGCTTGGAACTTACAACTGGGACGGAACAACTGGGAACTTACAACTGAGAACTTACAACTGGGACGGAGCACCTGGGAACTTACGACTGGGAACCTACAACTGGAACGGAACAACTGGAACGAAACAACTGGGAACTTACAACTGGGACGGAACGACTGGGAACTTACAACTGGGGCGGAACAACTGCGAACTTACAACTGGGACGGAACAACTGGGAACTTACAACTGGAACGGAACAACTGGGAAGTTACAACTGGAACGGAACAACTGGGAACTTACGACTGGGAAATTACGACTGGGAACTTACGACTGGGAAATTACGACTGGGAACTTATGACTGGAACGGAACGACTGGGAACTTACAACTGGGAACTTACGACTGGGAACTTACAACTGGGACGGAACAACTGGGAACTTACAACATGGGACGGAACAACTTACGACTGGGAAATTACAACTGGGAACTTACTACGGGGAACTTACAACTGGGACGGAACAACGGGGAACTTACAACTGGGACGGAACAACTGGGAAATTACGACGGGGAACTTACAACTGGAACGGAACAACTGGGAAATTACAACTGGGAACTTACAACCGGAACGGAACTTACAACCGGGACAGAACAACTGGGAACTTACAACTTACAACTGGGAACTTACAACTTGGAACTTACAACTGGGAACTTACGACTGGTACGGAACAACTGGGAACTTACAACTGGGACGGAACAACTGGGAACTTACGACTGGGACGGAACAACTGGGAAATTACAACTGGGAACTTACTACTGGTACGGAACAACTGGGAACTTACCACTGCGAACACGCCCGATCTCGTCTGATCTCGGAAGCTAAGCACGGTCGGGCCTGGGTAGTACCTGGATGGGAGACCGCCTGGGAATACCAGGTGCTGTAAGCTATTTTCATTTGGGGTAAAAAAAATCATCCTTTCTCCTGTTTAAAGTCCTGTCTGGTGCCAGGAGCAATTGCTAACGGCCACACCACCGTGAACACGCCCGATCTCGTCTGATCTCGGAAGCTAAGCACGGTCGGGCCTGGTTAGTACTTGGATGGGAGACCGCCTGGGAATACCAGGTGCTGTAATCGATTTTCATTTGGGGTAAAAAAAATGATCCTTTCTCCTGTTTAAAGTCCTGTCTGGTGCCAGGAGCAATTGCTTACGGCCACACCACCGTGAACACGCCCGATCTCGTCTGATCTCGGAAGCTAAGCACGGTCGAGCCTGGGTAGTACTTGGATGGGAGACCGCCTGGGAATACCAGGTGCTGTAAGCTATTTTCATTTGGCATGAAATAAATCATCTTTTCTCCTGTTTAAAGACCTGTCTGGTGCCAGGAGCAATTGCTTACGGCCACACCACCGTGAACACGCCCGATCTCGTCTGATCTCGGAAGCTAAGCACGGTCGGGCCTGTTTAGTACTTGGATGGGAGACCGCCTGGGAATACCAGGTGCTGTAAGCTATTTTCATTTGGGGTAAAAAAATTCATCCTTTCTCCTGTTTAAAGTCCTTTCTGGTGCCAGGAGCAATTGCTTACGGCCACACCACCGTGAACATGCCCGATCTCGTCTGATCGCCGAAGCTAAGCACGGTCGGGCCTGGTTAGTACTTGGACGGGAGACCGCCTGGGAATACCAGGTGAAGTAAGTTATTTTCATTTGGGGTAAAAAAAATCATCTTTTCTCCTGTTTAAAGTCCTGTCTGGTGCCAGGAGCAGTTGCTTACGGCCACACCACCGTGAACACGCCCGATCTCGTCTGATCTCGGAAGCTAAGCATGGTCGAGCCTGTTTAGTACTTGGATGGGAGACCGCCTGGAAATACCAGGTGCGGTAAGAGATTTTCATTTGGGGTAAAAAAAATCATCTTTTCTCATGTTTAAAGTCCTGTCTGGTGCCAGGAGCAAATGCTTACGGCCACACCACTGTGAACAGGCCCGATCTTGTCGGAGCGTGGAAGCTAAGCACGGTCAGGCCTGGTTAGTACTTGGATGGGAGACCGCCTGGGAATACCAGGTGCTGTAAGCTTTTTTCATTTGGGGTAAAAAAAATGATCCTTTCTCCTGTTTAAAGTCCTGTCTGGTGCCAGGAGCAATTGCTTACGGCCACACCACTGCGAACACGCCCGATCTCGGAAGCTATGCACGGTCGGGCCTGGTTAGTACTTGGATGGGAGACCGCCTGGGAGTACCAGGTGCTGTAAGCTATTTTCATTTGGGGTAAAAAAAATCATCCTTTCTCCTGTTTAAAGTCCTGTCTGGTGCCAGGAGTAATTGCTTACGGCCACACCACCGTGAACACGCCCGATCTCGTCTGATCTCGGAAGTTAAGCACGTCGGGCCTGGTTAGTACTTGGATGGGAGACCGCTTGGAACTTACAACTGGGACGGAACAACTGGGAACTTACAACTGAGAACTTACAACTGGGACGGAGCACCTGGGAACTTACGACTGGGAACTTACAACTGGGAACCTACAACTGGGAACCTACAACTGGAACGGAACAACTGGAACGAAACAACTGGGAAGTTACAACTGGAACGGAATGACTGGGAAATTACGACTGGGAACTTATGACTGGAAGGGAACGACTGGGAACTTACAACTGGAACGGAACAACTGGGAACTTACGACTGGGAACTTACAACTGGGACGGAACAACTGGGAACTTACAACATGGGACGGAACAACTTACGACTGGGAAATTACAACTGGGAACTTACTACGGGGAACTTACAACTGGGACGGAACAACGGGGAACTTACAACTGGGACGGAACAACTGGGAAATTACGACGGGGAACTTACAACTGGGAAATTACGACTGGGAACTTACAACTTACAACTTACAACTGGGAACTTACAACTTGGAACTTACAACTGGGAACTTACGACTGGTACGGAACAACTGGGAACTTACAACAGGGACGAAACAACTGGGAACTTACGACTGGGACGGAACAACTGGGAAATTACAACTGGGAACTTACTACTGGTACGGAACAACTGGGAACTTACCACTGCGAACACGCCCAATCTCGTCTGATCTCGGAAGCGAAGCACGGTCGGGCCTGGTTAGTACTTGGATGGGAGACCGCCTGGGAATACCAGGTGAAGTAAGTTATTTTCATTTGGGATGAAAAAAATCATCTTTTCTCCTGTTTAAAGACCTGTCTGGTGCCAGGAGCAATTGCTTACGGCCACACCACCGTGAACAGGCCCGATCTCGTCGGAGCGCGGAAGCCAAGCAAGGTCAGGCCTGGTTAGTTCTTGGATGGGAGACCGCCTGGAAATACCAGGTGCCGTAAGCTATTTTCATATGGGGTAAAAAAAAATCATCCTTTCTCATGTTTAAAGTCCTGTCTGGTGCCAGGAGTAAATGCTTACGGCCACACCACCGTGAACAGGCCCGATCTCGTTGGAGCGCAGAAGTTAAGCATGGTCAGGCCTGGTTAGTACTTGGTTGGGAGACCGCCTGGGAATACCAGGTGCTGTAAGCTATTTTCATTTGGGGTAAAAAAAATCATCCTTTCTCCTGTTTAAAGTCCTGTCTGGTGCCAGGAGCAATTGCTTACGGCCACACCACCGTGAACACGCCCGATCTCGTCTGATCTCGGAAGCTAAGCACGGTCGGGCCTGGTTAGTACTTGGATGGGAGACCGCCTGGGAATACCAGGTGCTGTAAGCATTTTTCATTTAGGGTAAAAAAAAATCATCCTTTCTCATGTTTAAAGTCCTGTCTGGTGCCAGGAGCAATTGATTACGGCCACACCACAGTGAACTCGCCCGATCTCGTCTGATCTCGGAAGCTAAGCACGGTCGGGCTTGGTTAGTACTTGGATGGGAGACCGCCTGGGAATACCAGGTGCTGTAAGCTTTTTTCATTTGAGGTAAAAAAAAATCATCCTTTCTCCTGTTTAAAGTCCTGTCTGGTGCCAGGAGTAATTGATTACGGCCACACCACCGTAAACAAGCCCGATCTCGTCTGATCTCGGAAGCTAAGCACGGTCCGGCCTGGTTAGTACTTGGATGGGAGACCGCCTGGGAATACTAGGTGCTGTAAGCTATTTTCATTTGGGGTAAAAAAAAAAGATCCTTTCTCATGTTTAAAGTCCTGTCTGGTGCCAGGAGCAATTGCTTACGGCCACACCACCGTGAACACGCCCGATCTCGTCTGATCTCCGAAGCTAAGCACGGTCGGGCCTGGTTAGTACTTGGATGGGAGACCGCCTGGGAATACCAGGTGAAGTAAGTTATTTTCATTTGGGGTGAAAAAAATCATCTTTTCTCATGTTTAAAGTCCTGTCTGGTGCCACGACCAATTGCTTACGGCCACACCACCGTGAACACGACCGATTTCGTCTGATCTCGGAAGCTAAGCACGGTCGGGCCTGGTTAGTACTTGGATGGGAGACCGCTTGGGAATACCAGGAGCTGTAAGCTATTTTCATTTGGGGTAAAAAAAAATCATCCTTTCTCCTGTTTAAAGTCCTGTCTGGTGCCAGGAGCAATTGCTTACGGCCACATCACCGTGAACACGCCCGATCTCGTCTGATCTCGGAAGCTAAGCATGGTCGAGCCTGTTTAGTACTTGGATGGGAGACCGCCTGGAAATACCAGGTGCGGTAAGCGATTTTCTTTTGGGGTAAAAAAAATCATCTTTTCTCCTGTTTAAAGTCCTGTCTGGTGAATGAAAATAGATTACAGCACCTGGTATTCCCAGGCGGTCTCCCATCCAAGTACTAACCAGGCCCGACCGTGCTTAGCTTCCGAGATCAGACGAGATCAGGCGTGTTCACGGTGGTGTGGCCTTAAGCAATTGCACCTGGCACCAGACAGGACTTTAAACAGGAGAAAGGATGATTTTTTTTACCCCAAATGAAAATAGATTACAGCACCTGGTATTCCCAGGCGGTCTCCCATCCAAGTACTAACCAGGCCCGACCGTGCTTAGCTTCCGAGATCAGACGAGATCGGGCGTGTTCACGGTGGTGTGGCCTTAAGCAATTACTCATGGCACCAGACAGGACTTTAAACAGGAGAAAGGATGATTTTTTTTACCCCAAATGAAAAAAGATTACAGCACCTGGTATTCCCAGGCGGTCTCCCATCCAAGTACTAACCAGGCCCGACCGTGCTTAGCTTCCGAGATCAGACGAGATCAGGCATGTTCACGGTGGTGTGGCCTTAAGCAATTACTCATGGCACCAGACAGGACTTTAAACAGGAGAAAGGATGATTTTTTTTACCCCAAATGAAAATAGATTACAGCACCTGGTATTCCCAGGCGGTCTCCCATCCAAGTACTAACCAGGCCCGACCGTGCTTAGCTTCCGAGATCAGACGAGATCGGGCGTGTTCACGGTGGTGTGGCCTTAATCAATTGCACCTGGCACCAGACAGGACTTTAAACAGGAGAAAGGATGATTTTTTTTACCCCAAATGAAAATAGATTACAGCACCTGGTATTCCCAGGCGGTCTCCCATCCAAGTACTAACCAGGCCCGACCGTGCTTAGCTTCCGAGATCAGACGAGATCGGGCGTGTTCACGGTGGTGTGGCCTTAAGCAATTACTCATGGCACCAGACAGGACTTTAAACAGGAGAAAGGATGATTTTTTTTACCACAAATGAAAATAGATTACAGCACCTGGTATTCCCAGGCGGTCTCCCATCCAAGTACTAACCAGGCCCGACCGTGCTTAGCTTCCGAGATCAGACGAGATCGGGCGTGTTCACGGTGGTGTGGCCTTGAGCAATTACTCATGGCACCAGACAGGACTTTAAACAGGAGAAAGGATGATTTTTTTTACCACAAATGAAAATAGATTACAGCACCTGGTATTCCCAGGCGGTCTCCCATCCAAGTACTAACCAGGCCCGACCGTGCTTAGCTTCCGAGATCAGACGAGATCGGGTGTGTTCACGGTGGTGTGGCCAAAAGCAATTGCACCTTGCACCAGACTGGACTTTAAACAGGAGAAAGGATGATTTTTTTTACCCCAAATGAAATTACAGCACCTGGTATTCCCAGGCGGTCTCCCATCCAAGTACTAACCAGGCCCGACCGTGCTTAGCTTCCGAGATCAGACGAGATTGGGCGTGTTCACGGTGGTGTGGCCTTAAGCAATTATTCATGGCACCAGACAGGACTTTAAACAGGAGAAAGGATGATTTTTTTTACCCCAAATGAAAATAGATTACAGCACCTGGTATTCCCAGGCGGTCTCCCATCCAAGTACTAACCAGGCCCGACCGTGCTTAGCTTCCGAGATCAGACGAGATCGGGCGTGTTCACGGTGGTGTGGCCTTAAGCAATTACTCATGGCACCATACAGGACTTTAAACAGGACAAAGGATGATTTTTTTTACCACAAATGAAAATAGATTACAGCACCTGGTATTCCCAGGCTGTCTCCCATCCAAGTACAAACCAGGCCTGACCGTGCTTAGCTTCTGAGATCAGACGAGATCGGGCGTGTTCACGGTGGTGTGTCCTTAAGCAATTACTCATGGCACCAGACAGGACTTTAAACAGGAGAAAGGATGATTTTTTTTACCCCAAATGAAAATAGATTACAGCACCTGGTATTCCCAGGCGGTCTCCCATCCAAGTACTAACCAGGCCCGACCGTGCTTAGCTTCCGAGATCAGACGAGATCGGGCGTGTTCACGGTGGTGTGGCCTTAAGCAATTATTCATGGCACCAGACAGGACTTTAAACAGGAGAAAGGATGATTTTTTTTACCCCAAATGAAAATAGATTACAGCACCTGGTATTCCCAGGCGGTCTCCCATCCAAGTACTAACCAGGCCCGACCGTGCTTAGCTTCCGAGATCAGACGAGATCGGACGTGTTCACGGTGGTGTGGCCTTAAGCAATTGCATCTTGCACCAGACAGGACTTTAAACAGGAGAAAGGATGATTTTTTTTACCCCAAATGAAAATAGATTACAGCACCTGGTATTCCCAGGCGGTCTCCCATCCAAGTACTAACCAGGCCCGACCGTGCTTAGCTTCCGAGATCAGACGAGATCGGGCGTGTTCACGGTGGTGTGGCCTTAAGCAATTACTCATGGCACCAGACAGGACTTTAAACAGGAGAAAGGATGATTTTTTTTACCCCAAATGAAAAAAGATTACAGCACCTGGTATTCCCAGGCGGTCTCCCATCCAAGTACTAACCAGGCCCGACCGTGCTTAGCTTCCGAGATCAGACGAGATCAGGCATGTTCACGGTGGTGTGGCCTTAAGCAATTACTCATGGCACCAGACAGGACTTTAAACAGGAGAAAGGATGATTTTTTTTACCCCAAATGAAAATAGATTACAGCACCTGGTATTCCCAGGCGGTCTCCCATCCAAGTACTAACCAGGCCCGACCGTGCTTAGCTTCCGAGATCAGACGAGATCGGGCGTGTTCACGGTGGTGTGGCCTTAATCAATTGCACCTGGCACCAGACAGGACTTTAAACAGGAGAAAGGATGATTTTTTTTACCCCAAATGAAAATAGATTACAGCACCTGGTATTCCCAGGCGGTCTCCCATCCAAGTACTAACCAGGCCCGACCGTGCTTAGCTTCCGAGATCAGACGAGATCGGGCGTGTTCACGGTGGTGTGGCCTTAAGCAATTACTCATGGCACCAGACAGGACTTTAAACAGGAGAAAGGATGATTTTTTTTACCACAAATGAAAATAGATTACAGCACCTGGTATTCCCAGGCGGTCTCCCATCCAAGTACTAACCAGGCCCGACCGTGCTTAGCTTCCGAGATCAGACGAGATCGGGCGTGTTCACGGTGGTGTGGCCTTGAGCAATTACTCATGGCACCAGACAGGACTTTAAACAGGAGAAAGGATGATTTTTTTTACCACGAATGAAAATAGATTACAGCACCTGGTATTCCCAGGCGGTCTCCCATCCAAGTACTAACCAGGCCCGACCGTCCTTAGCTTCCGAGATCAGACGAGATCGGGCGTGTTCACGGTGGTGTGGCCTTAAGCAATTACTCATGGCACCAGACAGGACTTTAAACAGGAGAAAGGATGATTTTTTTTACCACAAATGAAAATAGATTACAGCACCTGGTATTCCCAGGCGGTCTCCCATCCAAGTACTAACCAGGCCCGACCGTGCTTAGCTTCCGAGATCAGACGAGATCGGGTGTGTTCACGGTGGTGTGGCCAAAAGCAATTGCACCTTGCACCAGACTGGACTTTAAACAGGAGAAAGGATGATTTTTTTTACCCCAAATGAAATTACAGCACCTGGTATTCCCAGGCGGTCTCCCATCCAAGTACTAACCAGGCCCGACCGTGCTTAGCTTCCGAGATCAGACGAGATCGGGCGTGTTCACGGTGGTGTGGCCTTAAGCAATTATTCATGGCACCAGACAGGACTTTAAACAGGAGAAAGGATGATTTTTTTTACCCCAAATGAAAATAGATTACAGCACCTGGTATTCCCAGGCGGTCTCCCATCCAAGTACTAACCAGGCCCGACCGTGCTTAGCTTCCGAGATCAGACGAGATCGGGCGTGTTCACGGTGGTGTGGCCTTAAGCAATTACTCATGGCACCATACAGGACTTTAAACAGGACAAAGGATGATTTTTTTTACCACAAATGAAAATAGATTACAGCACCTGGTATTCCCAGGCTGTCTCCCATCCAAGTACAAACCAGGCCTGACCGTGCTTAGCTTCTGAGATCAGACGAGATCGGGCGTGTTCACGGTGGTGTGTCCTTAAGCAATTACTCATGGCACCAGACAGGACTTTAAACAGGAGAAAGGATGATTTTTTTTACCCCAAATGAAAATAGATTACAGCACCTGGTATTCCCAGGCGGTCTCCCATCCAAGTACTAACCAGGCCCGACCGTGCTTAGCTTCCGAGATCAGACGAGATCGGGCGTGTTCACGGTGGTGTGGCCTTAAGCAATTGCATCTTGCACCAGACAGGACTTTAAACAGGAGAAAGGATGATTTTTTTTACCCCAAATGAAAATAGATTACAGCACCTGGTATTCCCAGGCGGTCTCCCATCCAAGTACTAACCAGGCCCGACCGTGCTTAGCTTCCGAGATCAGACGAGATCGGACGTGTTCACGGTGGTGTGGCCTTAAGCAATTATTCATGGCACCAGACAGGACTTTAAACAGGAGAAAGGATGATTTTTTTTACCCCAAATGAAAATAGATTACAGCACCTGCTATTCCCAGGCGGTCTCCCATCCAAGTACTAACCAGGCCCGACCGTGCTTAGCTTCCAAGATCAGACGAGATCGGGCGTGTTCACGGTGGTGTGGCCTTAAGCAATTACTCATGGCACCATACAGGACTTTAAACAGGACAAAGGATGATTTTTTTTACCACAAATGAAAATAGATTACAGCACCTGGTATTCCCAGGCTGTCTCCCATCCAAGTACAAACCAGGCCCGACCGTGCTTAGCTTCCGAGATCAGACGAGATCGGGCGTGTTCACGGTGGTGTGGCCTTAAGCAATTACTCATGGCACCAGACAGGACTTTAAACAGGAGAAAGGATGATTTTTTTTACCCCAAATGAAAATAGATTACAGCACCTGGTATTCCCAGGCGGTCTCCCATCCAAGTACTAACCAGGCCCGACCGTGCTTAGCTTCCGAGATCAGACGAGATCGGGCATGTTTTTTTTTTTTTTTTTTTTTTAATATACAAAATAAATTTAAATGTAAATATTTACATAAAACAATGACATACACACAACAATCACATTCATGTTAAGGGGTACCAAGGCACAAAATAAATCGCTTAATAATACGTGCGCCTTATACACATAGAGGCACACTCAAAAATTAAATGCTAATTTCCCTTCCGATGTTGCAGATATAAAACTACACATTACTACACACTACATTTAAAGGTCAAACCCACATTCCTCCTGACCACAGATTCAAACAAATCCCACACATTAACTTTTTTCCCTTCAAAATGAGCAAGATTCCTTCTTGACATAATAGCGTACCTTGCATGACTTAACACAAAATTAAACAAGCAAACATTCACATCTTTCCTTTTCCCATTTACCCCAAACAACAACATTTTGTTCCATTCATGTGCCTTTACAAAACCATTTTCCCAATTCTTAAACAGCATATCTTTTAACTTAAGCACAAAACTACGTAGACATTTACATCTGATATATATATGTAATAAATCTTCTGGCTCAGTTTCACACACGTCACATTCTCTCCTGTTTCCTCTGTTAATCTGATGCAGTACTGTGTTAACATAGATCCTGTTGTGTCTGGTCATGAAGTCATTGTTTTCACATTCTATTGCATTATATTTGATTTTGAGGTTTTTCCATATCAACTGTACATTCATACCTGGCAGAACTCTCTCCCACATTTGTTCTGCTGCTGGCCTTTTCAACTGTTTTGCTATTAGTTCTATATATATGTTTTTTACTTTTAATTCTTTGAACTCTTTGCTTACATCATTTTTAACAAACACTAGTTTAGGTAAATGTCCATCCCCTGTCCTCACACACTCTCTCTCAATCAAATTCCTCCAGTCTCCAGGCATATTCCCCTTGATTATATCATACATTTTTAAAATCACATCTCTCCTAGCATCTTCATCCCATTCTCTTACACAGTCTATCATTGCCTGCCCCGGCAGAAACCCAGGCACAAACTCATATACTATGTCTTTTATTTGCCTAATTCCTGCGTCCATGAAAACGTTATTGTATAGCATTTTGTTGTTATGCTGTATTTTGGGATTGAGAAAAATGGGTTTATTCATTACTTCAATTATGTTACTACAGTCGTATGATATGTTGGGCAGGAACTCTCCCCACGCTCTGAACACCTCTTTGTAAAAAAAAGGAACCTTTTCATACATTGCTTCTTTCAAAACCATAAGCAGACTATGCTCTCCACATCTACCAGCAATTTGCACATACATTTTAAAGAATTGTTTCCACCCATAGTCATTCACATCATGTAGATATTTCTTCACTGTTTTAACCCTCATTGCTTTACGTTTTGTGTCAATGTCCACCAGTTTTAACCCTCCCTCACTGTACCCTGCTATCAATGTTTTGTGTGCTATCCTCACACCCTTACCATCCCACAAGAAATTTGAAATCAGCCGATTTAGCTCTGATAGAACCCATACCGGAAGATCTAGTGCACCCAACACATACACACATTTGGACAATACTAAGGAGTTAACAACTATTACCTTACCTTTTAATTTCAATTTTCTCTGCTTCCATGCATTTAAAGTGTATTTTATCTTATTTATCACTACTGTCCAAGTCACATCTCTTGCTTCCTTTTCGTTTGGACCTATGTTTACTCCTAAAACTTTAATGCAGTCTACCACTCTAAATGCAATCATACTGTCTACCTTCTCCCTCTCCTGACCTATATACATTAGTTCAGATTTTCCTATATTCACTTTGGCCCCTGCTGCCCTCCCATATGTTCCCATGTGTTTCATAATTATATTGATACTTTCCATATTTTCTACTGTTATTGTCATGTCATCTGCATATTGTTGAATTATATTAATTTTCTCGCCTGGTATTTGTATTCCTTTTATATTACTATCCTTTTTTATAAGGACAGCAAAGGGTTCAATAGACATGCTATATAGCAGTGCTGATAAGGGACAGCCCTGCCTCACTGACCTCTCCAAAGCAAAGTTGTCTGTCATCAGTCCATTACATTTGACCCTACTCTTAGCTTCCTTATACAATAGCCTGATCCAACTCACTATTCTATCCCCAAACCCAAACTCTTTCATACTCCGAAACAAGAACTCATGCTCCACTCTATCAAAAGCCTTATTCAAATCTACACTCAACACTATCCCAGACTGTTCTTTCATGTGCCTAACAACGTCCCTAACTGTCCCTATTATATCTGCTATGTCTCTCCCTTCGATACTATATGCCTGTGTCGGTGCTATTATTCCTCCCATTACCTTCTTAATTCTATATGCTAAAACCCTTGCTAATATCTTATAATCATTATTCAATAAGCTAATTGGCCTATAGTTCCCTAACTCTAATCTACTCCCCTTATTTTTAAATAATATTGTGATTACCCCAGTAGCCATAGATTCTGGAACCAGTTGTCCCTCTTCCATGCTTTGGTATACCTTTAATAATATGGGTGCCAGTATGTCAGCAAACTCCTTGTAGAATTCACTACTAAGTCCATCTGAACCAGGGCTTTTATTATTTTTTGCATTTGTAATTGCTATTTGTATTTCTTTTACTGTAATCTCTCTGTCACACATGTCTAGCTCGTCTGCTGATATTCTTGCATCCACACCCCTCAAGACCTCATCAATACATTCTTTTTCTGTATTCCCTTTTTTATACAAGTTTTTATAGAAGCCTTCCACTGTATTCAAGATGCTAACCAAATCATTTACCTTCTCTCCATTTTCATTCAGTAGTTCATTTATATAATTATTTTCCTGTTTCTTTTTCTCTAGGTTTAGAAAGTACGCTGTGCACCTTTCTCCCTCTACAGCATACTGTACTCTACTCCTTACTATCGCCCCATCACATTTATTTTTCTCACACTCTTTTAGTTCCCTTCTCAATTCCATATACTTTTGTATATTATAATTTGCATCTTTGTCTGCTTTCCCTGCTTCTTCATTTAATTTATTTTGTATCTCTTTCTCTACCTGCTCCTTTCTAAAGTTCATTTGTTTGGCATAGTGTATGCTTTTCTTTTTAACTTTTTCTTTCAATTTTTCCCACCAAATACAAATATTATCTCCGTTTAAAATGTTCTCTATTTCTTCTTTGATACATTTAGCTATCATCTCTTTATATGAATCCTCTCCTAATAAGCTATTGTTTAGGCACCACATTCCTCCACCTACATTCCTTACACATACGTCCCTTAACCTCAGTGACAGGATTGCATGATCACTAAGAGTGGTAAAAGTATATTTCACCTCCTTTATTTTGCTGACAATGTTTTCCTTAACCAGGACCAGGTCTATTCGACTCTGTCTAAGGGTCCCCATAACCACCTGCCTCCGCGAAAACCCTTTACTGTCTGCATTTTCCTCCCTCCATATGTCCACCATTTTGTGTTCTGCCATCATGTTTTTCAGAAAGTTCCTTGACCCATCATACCTGTATTTTACGTAATTTGAATAATCTAGTCTTGATAATTTTACATTATAGTCACCAACCATCATACAACCTCCCGTGCACAGAACCTCCAAGTCCTTGAAAAAATCTTTCCTCATTTCCTCCACGTTTGGTGCATATATATTGATTAATTTATATGTGTTTTTATTGTGCACAAATTCAATCGCTATCACTCTTCCATTCCCTCCACAAAAGGTCTGTTTTGCTCCACTAACAGACCTCTCTCTGACAAGGATCGCCACTCCACGTGCCTTCGCACTCCCATTATCTGTAAATATGGGCCCTTTCCAAAGTTTCCCAAGGTTTTTCACAATTCCATCATCCCAGTGCGTCTCCTGCAGGCACAACATGTCCGATTTACACAGTTCAATCGTTCTTTCTAGCTTTATCATGTTCCTCAGGCCATTCGCATTTAGGGATGTTATAATGACCATAGTAATGCAAAGAAAAACACAGATTTCCATAGATGCTCGATGGGTCATACCTTCCGCTCTTTTGGCTCCCTTTTGTCCTTCTTTTTGTTCATTCTTTTCCTGCTGGCTCTCACCGCTTCGCAATCCATCAACTCTCCTTCCTCCGATGTTCCCGTCCCCACCACCTCCATGTTCGAATCGTCTGGCTCCTTTCCAGGTGAAGCAGCCACAGCCGTCCCGTCCCGCGGAGCCTCTCCGCACCCCGGGGTCTCCACCTTCCCAGGTCGACCGCCTCCTCGCTCATTCGCCAGGGCTGATGGAGTTTTGGGCGCTGCGCTAGCGCCTTCTTCAGCACTTTGCCCGGATGCTCCTCTCGTCGTGCGACCCGTCCCCCTGGACACGCCATCCACACCGCTGCCAATGGTGTCTGGGGTCATCTCCTCTCCGTTGGCAGCTCCGGTGTTCTCCTCTCCCTCCAATGGTATGGGATCAGAGCATGCGATGTCCTCGTCCCGCTGTCGCTGCTCCTCCTCGGACCGGGACACGCTCTCGCCGCCACCGGCTGGCTCCGCATCCACCGGCCGCTCCTCTCCGCGTCTTGCTCCCTGCAGGTCACACTCCCTAGCATAGTGTCCCTGGCGCTTGCATTTATAGCAGGTGAAGTCTGGGCATTCTCTCACAATATGTCCTGGCTGGATGCACAGCCTGCAGACCTTCACCTGCCTGTCGTGAATTACGCGGAAGTACTCCCCTCCGTCTAGCGTCTCAAACTTTGTTGAGTAGGGCAGTGACTGTACAAGTTCAGTGAACTGTACTTTACAGAACCTTGTCCCGTCCGCCACGTCTGTCCCAGGCCATTTCCTTCTTTTGATGGGCGAAATCGCCTTCACGCCCCACGTTGAGAGTTTCTGCCTTATTTCAGCGTCAGAAATATAAGGTGGCAAGTTTAGAAATGAAACAACTATTTCATTGCTGCGTACTTCTTAAGCTGTCACCTGAGTGTTTTTGATTTTGAACCCATCCAATAACCTCGTCTTGCCCTTTCCCTCCTGCATGGTGATCTCGTATATGATCTTACTTTTGACCCTGCAGGCCAGAACAATCCCGCACTTATCTTTGATTCCTCGCAATAGCTCCATCATAGTTATATTGTCTTCACCGACCAGCTCTACAATCAACGTCAGCTCCTTTTTATAGCCACCGTCACTCTCTCCCGCATTCATCACTTCATTTAGACCCTCTTTATCTCTCCTGCTATTCACCATGTTTTCTCCCTCTGTACTAACGGAATTAGTCTGTGTTATTCCTTTCTCTCTTACTTCAACATGCTCAGGCTCATTCACCTGTTCTACATGTGTCAAACTGGTAGTAGCTCCCATGTTTTCATTTACTAAATTATCCATCCAATCACAAGAAGCATGATCAATATCGGGTTCCACATGAATCAAAGTGGCCTTTCCACCTATTTTCCCATTTACCAGATTATCCATCTAAACAAGAAAGTATGAAACAATCCCCCAAACAGCCAGGCTGCAGGGGGAATGAAACAAACTATGAAACTATCAAACTATGAATGAAACAATAAAACTATCAAAAAAAAAGTGCCTTTTCACTATCAAGCACACACGGTCCCAACAAACACTCAACTGCTCTGTGCTCACTTCCTGCTTGCGCACCTGAACGGGATCAGACGAGATCACGGTGGTGTGGCCGTAAGCAATTGCTCCTTGCACCAGACAGGACTTTAAACAGGAGAAAGGATGATTTTTTTTACCCCAAATGAAATTAGATTACAGCACCTGGTATTCCCAGGCGGTCTCACATCCAAGTACTAACCAGGCCCCACCGTGCTTAGCTTCCGAGATCAGAGGAGATCGGGCGTGTTCACGGTGGTGTGGCCTTAAGCAATTGCACCTGGCACCAGACAGGACTTTAAACAGGAGAAAGGATGATTTTTTTTTACCACAAATGAAAATAGATTACAGCACCTGGTATTCCCAGGCGGTCTCCCATCCAAGTACTAACCAGGCCAGACCGTGCTTAGCTTCCGAGATGAGACGAGATCGGGCGTGTTCACGGTGGTGTGGCCTTAAGCAATTGCACCTGGCACCAGACAGGACTTTAAACAGGAGAAAGGATGATTTTTTTTTACCACAAATGAAAATAGATTACAGCACCTGGTATTCCCAGGCGGTCTCCCATCCAAGTACTAACCAGGCCAGACCGTGCTTAGCTTCCGAGATGAGACGAGATCGGGCGTGTTCACGGTGGTGTGGCCTTAAGCAATTGCACCTGGCACCAGACAGGACTTTAAACAGGAGAAAGGATGATTTTTTTTACCACAAATGAAAATAGATTACAGCACCTGGTATTCCCAGGCGGTCTCCCATCCAAGTACTAACCAGGCCCGACCGTGCTTAGCTTCCGAGATCAGACGAGATCGGGCGTGTTCACGGTGGTGGGGCCTTAAGCAATTGCACCTGGCACCAGACAGGACTTTAAACAGGAGAAAGGATGATTTTTTTTACCCCAAATGAAAATAGATTACAGCACCTGGTATTCCCAGGCGGTCTCCCATCCAAGTACTAACCAGGCCCGACCGTGCTTAGCTTCCGAGATGAGACGAGATCGGGCGTGTTCACGGTGGTGTGGCCTTAAGCAATTACTCATGGCACCAGACAGGAATTTAAACATGAGAAAGGATGATTTTTTTTTACCACAAATGAAAATAGATTACAGCACCTGGTATTCCCAGGCGGTCTCCCATCCAAGTACTACCCAGGCCCGACCGTGCTTAGCTTCCGAGATCAGACGAGATCGGGCGTGTTCACGGTGGTGTGGCATAAAGCAATTACACCTGGCACCAGACAGGACTTTAAACAGGAGAAAGGATGATTTTTTTTACCACAAATGAAAATAGATTACAGCACCTGGTATTCCCAGGCGGTCTCCCATCCAAGTACTAACCAGGCCCGACCGTGCTTAGCTTCCGAGATCAGACGAGATCGGGCGTGTTCACGGTGGTGTGGCCTTAAGCAATTGCACCTGGCACCAGACAGGACTTTAAACAGGAGAAAGGATGATTTTTTTTACCCCAAATGAAAATAGCTTACAGCACCTGGTATTCCCAGGCGGTCTCCCATCCAGGTACTAACCAGGCCCGACTGTGCTTAGCTTCCGAGATCATACGAGATCGGGCGTGTTCGCAGTGGTGTGGCCGTAAGCAATTGCTCCTGGCACCAGACAGGACTTTAAACAGGAGAAAGGATGATTTTTTTTTACCCCAAATGAAAATAGCTTTCAGCACCTGGTATTCCCAGGCGGTCTCCCATCCAGGTACTAACCAGGCCCGACCGTGCTTAGCTTCCGAGATCAGACGAGATCGGGCGTGTTCGCAGTGGTGTGGCCGTAAGCAATTGCTCCTGGCACCAGACAGGACTTTAAACAGGAGAAAGGATCATTTTTTTTACCCCAAATGAAAATAGATTACAGCACCTGGTATTCCCAGGCGGTCTCCCATCCAAGTACTAACCAGGCCCGACCATGCTTAGCTTCCGAGATCAGACGAGATCGGGCGTGTTCACGGTGGTGTGGCCGTAAAAAATTGCTCCTGGCACCAGACAGGACTTTAAACAGGAGAAAGGATGATTTTTTTTACCCCAAATGAAAATAGCTTACAGCACCTGGTATTCCCAGGCGGTCTCCCATCCAGGTACTAACCAGCCCGAGCGTGCTTAGCTTCCGAGATCAGACGAGATCGGGCGTGTTCACGGTGGTGTGGCCGTAAGCAATTACTTCTGGCACCAGACAGGACTTTAAACAGGAGAAAGGATGATTTTTTTTACCCCAAATCAAAATAGCTTACAGCACCTGGTATTCCCAGGCGGTCTCCCATCCAGGTAATAACCAGGCCCGACCGTGCTTAGCTTCCGAGATCAGACGAGATCGGGCGTGTTCGCAGTGGTGTGGCCGTAAGGAATTGCTCCTGGCACCAGACAGGACTTTAAACAGGAGAAAGGATCCTTTTTTTTTACCCCAAATGAAAATAGATTACAGCACCTGGTATTCCCAGGCGGTCTCCCATCCAAGTACTAACCAGGCCCGACTGTGCTTAGGTTCCGAGATCAGACGTGTTCACGGTGGTGTGGCCGTAAGCAATTGCTCCTGGCACCAGACAGGACTTTAAACAGGAGAAAGGATCATTTTTTTTTACCCCAAATGAAAATAGATTACAGCACCTGGTATTCCCAGGCGGTCTCCCATCCAAGTACTAACCCGGCCCGACCGTGCTTAGCTTCCGAGATCAGACGAGATCGGGCGTGTTCGCAGTGGTGTGGCCGTAAGCAATTGCTCCTGGCACCAGACAGGACTTTAAACATGAGAAAGGATCTTTTTTTTTACCCCAAATGAAAACACAATTACAGCACCTGTTATTCCCAGGCGGTCTCCCATCCAAGTACTAACCAGGCCCGACCTTGCTTAGCTTCCGAGATCAGACGAGATCGGGCGTGTTCACGGTGGTGTGGCCGTAAGCAATTGCTCCTGGCACCAGACAGGACTTTAAACAGGAGAAAGGATCATTTTTTTTTTACCCCAAATGAAAATAGCTTACAGCACCTGGTATTCCCAGGCGGTCTCCCATCTTGGTACTAACCTGGCCCGACCGTGCTTAGCTTCCGAGATCAGACGAGATCGGGCGTGTTCGCAGTGGTGTGGCCGTAAGCAATTGCTCCTGGCACCAGACAGGACTTTAAACAGGAGAAAGGATGATTTTTTTTACCCCAAATGAAAATAGCTTACAGCACCTGGTATTCCCAGGCGGTCTCCCATCCAGGTACTAACCAGGCCCGACCGTGCTTAGCTTCCGAGATCAGACGAGATCGGGCGTGTTCGCAGTGGTGTGGCCGTAAGCAATTGCTCCTGGCAACAGACAGGACTTTAAACAGGAGAAAGGATCATTTTTTTTACCCCAAATGAAAATAGATTACAGCACCTGGTATTCCCAGGCGGTCTCCCATCCAAGTACTAACCAGGCCCGAACGTGCTTAGCTACCGAGATCAGACGAGATCGGGCGTGTGCACGGTGGTGTGGCCGTAAGCAATTGCTCCTGGCACCAGACAGGACTTTAAACAGGAGAAAGGATCATTTTTTTTACCCCAAATAAAAATAGATTACAGCACCTGGTATTCCCAGGCGGTCTACCATCCAAGTACTAACCAGGCCCGACCGTGCTTAGCTTCCGAGATCAGACGAGATCGGGCGTGTTCACGGTGGTGTGGCCGTAAGCAATTGCTCCTGGCACCAGACAGGACTTTAAACAGGAGAAAGGATGATTTTTTTTACCCCAAATGAAAATAGCTTACAGCACCTGGTATTCCCAGGCGGTCTCCCATCCAGGTACTAACCAGGCCCGACCGTGCTTAGCTTCCGAGATCAGACGAGATCGGGCGTGTTCGCGGTGGTGTGGCCGTAAGCAATTGCTCCTGGCACCAGACAGGACTTTAAACAGGAGAAAGGATAATTTTTTTTACCCCAAATGAAAACACAATTACAGCACCTGTTATTCCCAGGCGGTCTCCCATCCAAGTACTAACCAGGCCCGACCTTGCTTAGCTTCCGAGATCAGACGAGATCGGGCGTGTTCACGGTGGTGTGGCCGTAAGCAGTTGCTCCTGGCACCAGACAGGACTTTAAACAGGAGAAAGGATCATTTTTTTTTACCCCAAATGAAAATAGATTACAGCACCTGGTATTCCCACGCGGTCTCCCATCCAAGTACTAACCAGGCCAGACCTTGCTTAGCTTCCGAGATCAGACGAGATGGGGCGTGTTCACGGTGGTGTGGCCGTAAGCAATTGCTCCTGGCACCAGACAGGACTTTAAACAGGAGAAAGGATGATTTTTTTTACCCCAAATGAAAATAGCTTACAGCACCTGGTATTCCCAGGCGGTCTCCCATCCAGGTACTAACCTTGCCCGACCGTACTTAGCTTCCGAGATCAGACGAGATCGGGCGTGTTCGCAGTGGTGTGGCCGTAAGCAATTCCTCCTGGCACCAGACAGGACTTTAAACAGGAGAAAGGATGATTTTTTTTACCCCAAATGAAAAAAGATTACAGCACCTGGTATTCCCAGGGGGTCTCCCATCCAAGTACTAACCAGGCCCCACCGTGCTTAGCTTCCGAGATCAGACGAGATCGGGCGTGTTCACGGTGGTGTGGCCGTAAATAATGGCTCCTGGCACCAGACAGGACTTTAAACATGAGAAAGGATGATTTTTTTTACCCCAAATGAAAATAGCTTACAGCACCTGGTATTCCCAGGCGGTCTCCCATCCAGGTACTAACCATGCCCGACCGTGCTTAGCTTCCGAGATCAGACGAGATCGGGCGTGTTCGCAGTGGTGTGGCCGTAAGCAATTGCTCCTGGCACCAGACAGGACTTTAAACAGGAGAAAGGATAAATTTTTTTACCCCAAATGAAAATATATTACAGCACCTGGTATTGCCAGTCGGTCTCCCATCCAAGTACTAACTAGGCCCGACCGTGCTTAGCTTCCGAGATCAGACGAGATCGGGCGTGTTCACGGTGGTGTGGCCGTAAGCAATTGCTCCTGGCACCAGACAGGACTTTAAACAGGAGAAAGGATGATTTTTTTTACCCCAAATGAAAATAGCTTACAGCACCTGGTAATCCCAGGCGGTCTCCCATCCAGGTACTAAACAGGCCCGACCGTGCTTAGCTTCCGAGATCAGACGAGATCGGGCGTGTTCGCAGTGGTGTGGCCTTTAGCAATTGCTCCTGGCACCAGACAGGACTTTAAACAGGAGAAGGGATCATTTTATTTACCCCAAATGAAAATAGATTACAGCACCTGGTATTCCCAGGCGGTCTCCCATCCAAGTACTAACCAGCCCCGACCGTGCTTAGCTTCCGAGATCAGACGAGATCGGGCGTGTTCGCAGTGGTGTGGCCTTAAGCAATTGCTCCTGGCACCAGACAGGACTTTAAACAGGAGAAAGGATCATTTTTTTTACCCCAAATGAAAATAGATTACAGCACCTGGTATTCCCAGGCGGTCTCCCATCCAAGTACTAACCAGGCCCGACCATGCTTAGCTTCCGAGATCAGACGAGGTCGGGCGTGTTCACGGTGGTGTGGCCATAAGCAATTCCTCCTGGCACCAGACAGGACTTTAAACGGGAGAAAGGATGATTTTTTTTACCCCAAATGAAAATAGCTTACAGCACCTGGTATTCCCGGGCGGTCTCCCATCCAGGTACTAACCAGGCCCGACCGTGCTTAGCTTCCGAGATCAGACGAGATCGGGCGTGTTCACGGTGGTGTGGCCTTAAGCAATTACTCATGGCACCAGACAGGACTTTAAACAGGAGAAAGGATGATTTTTTTTACCACAAATGAAAATAGATTACAGCACCTGGTATTCCCAGACGGTCTCCCATCCAAGTACTAACCAGGCCCGACCGTGCTTAGCTTCCGAGATCAGACGAGATCGGGCGTGTTCACGGTGGTGTGGCCTTAAGCAATTGCACCTGGCACCAGACAGGACTTTAAACAGGAGAAAGGATGATTTTTTTTACCCCAAATGAAAATAGATTACAGCACCTGGTATTCCCAGGCGGTCTCCCATCCAAGTACTAACCAGGCCCGACCGTGCTTAGCTTCCAAGATCAGTCGAGATCGGGCGTGTTCACGGTGGTGTGGCCTTAAGCAAATACTCATGGCACCAGACAGGACTTTAAACAGGAGAAAGGATGATTTTTTTACCACAAATGAAAATAGATTACAGCACCTGGTATTCCCAGGCGGTCTCCCATCCAAGTACTAACCAGGCCCGACCGTGCTTAGCTTCCGAGATCAGACGAGATCGGGCGTGTTCACGGTGGTTTGGCCTTAAGCAATTTCACCTGGCACCAGACAGGACTTTAAACAGGAGAAAGGATGATTTTTTTTACCCCAAATGAAAATAGATTACAGCACCTGGTATTCCCAGGCGGTCTCCCATCCAAGTACTAACCAGGCCCGACCGTGCTTAGCTTCCGAGATCAGACGAGATCGGGCGTGTTCACGGTGGTGTGGCCTTAAGCAATTACTCATGGCACCAGACAGGACTTTAAACTGGAGAAAGGATGATTTTTTTTACCACAAATGAAAATAGATTACAGCACCTGGTATTCCCAGGCGGTCTCCCATCCAAGTACTATCCAGGCCTGACCGTGCGTACCTTCCGAGATCAGACGAGATCGGGCGTGTTCACTGTGGTGTGGCCGTAAGGAATTGCTTCGGGCACCAGACAGGACTTTAAACAGGAGAAAGGATGATTTTTTTTACCCCAAATGAAAATAGCTTACAGCACCTGGTATTCCCAGGCGGTCTCCCATCCAGGTACTAACCAAGCCGACCGTGCTTAGCTTCCGAGATCAGACGAGATCGGGCGTGTTCGCAGTGGTGTGGCCGTGAGCAATTGCTCCTGGCACCAGACAGGACTTTAAACAGGAGAAAGGATAATTTTTTTTACCCCAAATGAAAACAGATTACAGCACCTGGTATTCCCAGGCGGTCTCCCATCCAAGTACTATCCAGGCCTGACCGTGCTTACCTTCCGAGATCAGACGAGATCGGGCGTGTTCACTGTGGTGTGGCCGTAAGCAATTGCTTCGGGCACCAGACAGGACTTTAAACAGGAGAAAGGATGATTTTTTTTACCCCAAATGAAAATAGCTTACAGCACCTGGTATTCCCAGGCGGTCTCCCATCCAGGTACTAACCAGGCCCGACCGTGCTTAGCTTCCGAGATCAGACGAGATCGTGCGTGTTCGCAGTGGTGTGGCCGTAAGCAATTGCTCCTGGCACCAGACAGGACTTTAAACAGGAGAAAGGATGATTTTTTTTACCCCAAATGAAAATAGATTACAGCACCTGGTATTCCCAGGCGGTCTCCCATCCAAGTACTAACCAGGCCCGACCGTGCTTAGCTTCCGAGATCAGACGAGATCGGTCGTGTTCACGGTGGTGTGGCCGTAAGCAACTGCTCCTGGCACCAGACAGGACTTTAAACAGGAGAAAGGATGATTTTTTTTACCCCAAATGAAAATAGCTTACAGCACCTGGTATTCCCAGGCGGTCTCCCATCCAGGTACTAACCAGGCCCGACCGTGCTTAGCTTCCGAGATCAGACGATATCGGGCGTTTTCGCAGTGGTGTGGCCGTAAGCAATTGCTCCTGGCACCAGACAGGACTTTAAACAGGAGAAAGGATGATTTTTTTTACCCCAAATGAAAATAGATTACAGCACCTGGTATTCCCAGGCGGTCTCCCATCCAAGTACTAACCATGCCCGACCGTGCTTAGCTTCCGAGATCAGACGAGATCGTGCGTGTTCACGGTGGTGTGGCCTTAAGCAATTGCACCTGGCACCAGACAGGACTTTAAACAGGAGAAAGGATGATTTTTTTTACCCCAAATGAAAATAGATTACAGCACCTGGTATTCCCAGGCGGTCTCCCATCCAAGTACTAACCAGGCCCGACCGTGCTTAGCTTCCGAGATCAGACGAGATCGGGCGTGTTCACGGTGGTGTGGCCTTAAGCAATTAGTTATGGCACCAGACAGGACTTTAAACAGGAGAAAGGATGATTTTTTTTACCCCAAATGAAAATAGATTACAGCACCTGGTATTCCCAGGCGGTCTCCAATCCAAGTAATAACCAGGCCCGACCGTGCTTAGCTTCCGAGATCAGACGAGATCGGGCGTGTTCACGGTGGTGTGGCCTTAAGCAATTACTCATGGCACCAGACAGGACTTTAAACAGGAGAAAGGATGATTTTTTCCACCACAAATGAAAATAGATTACAGCACCTGGTATTCCCAGGCGGTCTCCCATCCAAGTACTAACCAGGCCCGACCGTGCTTAGCTTCCGAGATCAGACGAGATCGGGCGTGTTCACGGTGGTGTGGCCTTTAGCAATTGCACCTGGCACCAGACAGGACTTTAAACAGGAGAAAGGATGATTTTTTTTACCCCAAATGAAAATAGATTACAGCACCTGGTATTCCCAGGCGGTCTCCCATCCAAGTACTAACCAGGCCCGACCGTGCTTAGCTTCCGAGATCAGACGAGATCGGGCGTGTTCACGGTGGTGTGGCCTTAAGCAATTGCACCTGGCACCAGACAGGACTTTAAACAGGAGAAAGGATGATTTTTTTTTACCCCAAATGAAAATAGATTACAGTACCTGGTATTCCTAGGCGGTCTCCCATCCAAGTACTAAGCAGGCCCGACCGTGTTTAGCTTCCGAGATCAGACGAGATCGGGCGTGTTCACGGTGGTGTGGCCTTAAGCAATTACTCATGGCACCAGACAGGACTTTAAACAGGAGAAAGGATGATTTTTTTTACCACAAATGAAAATAGATTACAGCACCTGGTATTCCCAGGCGGTCTCCCATCCAAGTACTAACCAGACCCGACCGTGCTTAGCTTCCGAGATCAGACGAGATCGGGCGTGTTCACGGTGGTGTGGCCTTAAGCAATTGCAACTGGCACCAGACAGGACTTTAAACAGGAGAAAGGATGATTTTTTTTACCCCAAATGAAAATAGATTACATCACCTGGTATTCCCAGGCGGTCTCCCATCCAAGTACTAACCAGGCCCGACCGTGCTTAGCTTCCGAGATCAGACGAGATCGGGCGTGTTCACGGTGGTGTGGCCTTAAGCAATTACTCATGGCACCAGACAGGACTTTAAACAGGAGAAAAGATGATTTTTTTTTACCACAAATGAAAATAGATTACAGCACCTGGTATTCCCAGGCGGTCTCCCATCCAAGTACTAACCAGGCCCGACCGTGCTTAGCTTCCGAGATCAGACGAGATCGGGCGTGTTCACGGTGGTGTGGCCTTAAGCAATTACTCATGGCACCAGACAGGACTTTAAACAGGAGAAAGGATGATTTTTTTTACCCCAAATGAAAATAGATTACAGCACCTGGTATTCCCAGGCGGTCTCCCATCCAAGTACTAACCAGGCCCGACCGTGCTTAGCTTCCGAGATCAGACGAGATCGGGCGTGTTCACGGTGGTGTGGCCTTAAGCAATTACACCTGGCACCAGACAGGACTTTAAACAGGAGAAAGGATGATTTTTTTTACCCCAAATGAAAATAGATTACAGCACCTGGTATTCCCAGCCGGTCTCCCATCCAAGTACTAACCAGGCCCGACCGTGCTTAGCTTCCGAGATCAGACGAGATCGGGCGTGTTCACGGTGGTGTGGCCTTAAGCAATTAGTTATGGCACCAGACAGGACTTTAAACAGGAGAAAGGATGATTTTTTTTACCCCAAATGAAAATAGATTACAGCACCTGGTATTCCCAGGCGGTCTCCAATCCAAGTAATAACCAGGCCCGACCGTGCTTAGCTTCCGAGATCAGACGAGATCGGGCGTGTTCACGGTGGTGTGGCCTTAAGCAATTACTCATGGCACCAGACAGGACTTTAAACAGGAGAAAGGATGATTTTTTTCACCACAAATGAAAATAGATTACAGCACCTGGTATTCCCAGGCGGTCTCCCATCCAAGTACTAACCAGGCCCGACCGTGCTTAGCTTCCGAGATCAGACGAGATCGGGCGTGTTCACGGTGGTGTAGCCTTTAGCAATTGAACCTGGCACCAGACAGGACTTTAAACAGGAGAAAGGATGATTTTTTTTACCCCAAATGAAAATAGATTACAGCACCTGGTATACCCAGGCGGTCTCCCATC
>NC_140271.1:27569664-27574664 GCF_964030765.1 Micromesistius poutassou
ATTCCCAGGCGGTCTCCCATCCAGGTACTAACCAGGCCCGACCGTGCTTACCTTCCGAGATCAGACGAGATCGGGCGTGTTCGCAGTGGTGTGGCCGTAAGCAATTGCTCCTGGCACCAGACAGGACCTTAAACAGGAGAAAGGATCATTTTTTTTACCCCAAATGAAAACAGCTTACAGCACCTTGTATTCCCAGGCGGTCTCCCATCCAGGTACTAACCAGACCCGATCGGGCTTAGCTTCCGAGATCAGACGAGATCGGGCGTGTTGACGGTGCTGTGACCGTAAGCAATTGCTCCTGGCACCAGACAGGACTTTAAACAGGAGAAAGGATGATTTTTTTTACCCCAAATGAAAATAGCTTACAGCACCTGGTATTCCCAGGCGGTCGCCCATCCAGGTACTAACCAGGCCCGACCTTGCTTAGCTTCCGAGATCAGACGAGATCGTGCGTGTTCGCAGTGGTGTGGCCGTAAGCAATTGCTCTTGGCACCAGACAGGACTTTAAACAGGAGAAAGGATCATTTTTTTTACCCCAAATGAAAATAGATTACCGCACCTGGTATTCCCAGGCGGTCTCCCATCCAAGTACTAACCAGGCCTGACCCTGCTTAGCTTCCGAGATCAGACGAGATCGGGCGTATTCACGGTGGTGTGGCCGTAAGCAATTGCTCCGGGCACCAGACAGGACTTTAAACAGGAGAAAGGATGATTTTTTTTACCCCAAATGAAAATAGCTAACAGCACCTGGTATTCCCAGGCGGTCTCCCATCCAGGTACTAACCAGGCCCGACCATGCTTAGCTTCCGGGATCAGACGAGATCGGGCTTGTTCGCAGTGGTGTGGCCGTAAACAATTGCTCCCGGCACCAGAAAGGACTTTAAACAGGAGAAAGGATGATTTTTTTTACCCCAAATGAAAATTGCTTACAGCACCTGGTATTCCCAGGCGGTCTCCCATCCAGGTAATAACCAGGCCCGACCGTGCTTAGCTTCCGAGATCAGACGAGATCGGGCGTGTTCGCAGTGGTGTGGCCGTAAGCAATTGCTCCTGGCACCAGACAGGACTTTAAACAGGAGAAAGGATGATTTTTTTTACCCCAAATGAAAATAGATTACAGCACCTGGTATTCCCAGGCGGTCTCCCATCCAGGTACTAACCAGGCACGACCGTGTTTAGCTTCCGAGATCAGACGAGATCGGGCGTGTTCGCAGTGGTGTGGCCGTAAGCAATTGCTCCTGGCACCAGACAGGACTTTAAACAGGAGAAAGGATCATTTTTTTTATCCCAAATGAAACTAGCTTACAGCACCTGGTATTCCCAGGCGGTCTCCCATCCATGTACTAACCAAGCCCGACCGTGCTTAGCTTCCGAGGTCAGATGAGATCGGGCGTGTTCGCAGTGCTGTGGCCGTAAGCAATAGCTCCTGGCACCAGACAGGACTTTAAATAGGAGAAAGGATCATTTTTTTTACCCCAAATGAAAATAGATTACAGCACCTGGTATTCCCAGGCGGTCTCCCATCCAAGTACTAACCAGGCCCGACCGTGCTTAGCTTCCGAGATCAGACGAGATCGGGCGTTTTCACGGTGGTGTGGCCGTAAGCAATTGCTCCTGGCACCAGACAGGCCTTTAAACAGGAGAAAGGATGATTTTTTTTACACCAAATGAAAATAGCTTACAGCACCTGGTATTCCCAGGCGGTCTCCCATCCAGGTACTAACCAGGCCCGACCGTGCTTACCTTCCGAGATCAGACGAGATCGGGCGTGTTCGCAATGGTGTGGCCGTAAGCAATTGCTCCTGGCACCAGACAGGACCTTAAACAGGAGAAAGGATCATTTTTTTTACCCCAAATGAAAACAGCTTACAGCACCTTGTATTCCCAGGCGGTCTCCCATCCAGGTACTAACCAGACCCGATCGTGCTTAGCTTCCGAGATCAGACGAGATCGGGCGTGTTGACGGTGGTGTGACCGTAAGCAATTGCTCCTGGCACCAGACAGGACTTTAAACAGGAGAAAGGATGATTTTTTTTACCCCAAATGAAAATAGCTTACAGCACCTGGTATTCCCAGGCGGTCGCCCATCCAGGTACTAACCAGGCCCGACCTTGCTTAGCTTCCGAGATCAGACGAGATCGGGCGTATTCGCAGTGGTGTGGCCGTAAGCAATTGCTCCTGGCACCAGACAGGACTTTAAACAGGAGAAAGGATGATTTTTTTTACCCCAAATGAAAATAGATTACAGCACCTGGTATTCCCAGGCGGTCTCCCATCCAAGTACTAACCAGGCCCGACCGTGCTTAGCTTCCGAGATCAGACGAGATCGGGCGTGTTCACGGTGGTGTGACCGTAAGCAATTGCTCCTGGCACCAGACAGGACTTTAAACATGAGAAAGGATGATTTTTTTTACCCCAAATGAATATAGCTTACAGCACCTGGTATTCCCAGGCGGTCTCCCATCCAGGTACTAACCAGGCCCGACCTTGCTTAGCTTCCGAGATCAGACGAGATCGGGCGTGTTCGCAGTGGTGTGGCCGTAAGCAATTGCTCCTGGCACCAGACAGGACTTTAAACAGGAGAAAGGATCATTTTTTTTACCCCAAATGAAAATAGCTTACAGCACCTGGTATTCCCAGGCGGTCTCCCATCCAGGTACTAACCAGGCCCGACCATGCTTAGCTTCCGAGATCAGACGAGATCGGGCGTGTTCGCAGTGGTGTGGCCGTAAACAATTGCTCCCGGCACCAGAAAGGACTTTAAACAGGAGAAAGGATGATTTTTTTTACCCCAAATGAAAATAGCTTACAGCACCTGGTATTCCCAGGCGGTCTCCCATCCAGGTACTAACCAGGCCCGACCGTGCTTAGCTTCCGAGATCAGATGAGATCGGGCGTGTTCGCAGTGGTGTGGCCGTAAGCAATAGCTCCTGGCACCAGACAGGACTTTAAATAGGAGAAAGGATCATTTTTTTTACCCCAAATGAAAATAGATTACAGCACCTGGTATTCCCAGGCGGTCTCCGATCAAAGTACTAACCAGGCCCGACCGTGCTTAGCTTCCGAGATCAGACGAGATCGGGCGTTTTCACGGTGGTGTGGCCGTAAGCAATTGCTCCTGGCACCAGACAGGCCTTTAAACAGGAGAAAGGATGATTTTTTTTACCCCAAATGAAAATAGCTTACAGCACCTGGTATTCCCAGGCGGTCTCCCATCCAGGTACTGACCAGGCCCGACCGTGCTTACCTTCCGAGATCAGACGAGATCGGGCGTGTTCGCAGTGGTGTGGCCGTAAGCAATTGCTCCTGGCACCAGACAGGACCTTAAACAGGAGAAAAGATCATTTTTTTTACCCCAAATGAAAACAGCTTACAGCACCTTGTATTCCCAGGCGGTCTCCCATCCAGGTACTAACCAGACCCGATCGTGCTTAGCTTCCGAGATCAGACGAGATCGGGCGTGTTGACGGTGGTGTGACCGTAAGCAATTGCTCCTGGCACCAGACAGGACTTTAAACAGGAGAAAGGATGATTTTTTTTACCCCAAATGAAAATAGCTTACAGCACCTGGTATTCCCAGGCGGTCGCCCATCCAGGTACTAACCAGGCCCGACCTTGCTTAGCTTCCGAGATCAGACGAGATCGGGCGTATTCGCAGTGGTGTGGCCGTAAGCAATTGCTCCTTGCACCAGACAGGACTTTAAACAGGAGAAAGGATGATTTTTTTTACCCCAAATGAAAATAGATTACAGCACCTGGTATTCCCAGGCGGTCTCCCATCCAAGTACTAACCAGGCCCGACCGTGCTTAGCTTCCGAGATCAGACGAGATCGGGCGTGTTCACGGTGGTGTGACCGTAAGCAATTGCTCCTGGCACCAGACAGGACTTTAAACATGAGAAAGGATGATTTTTTTTACCCCAAATGAAAATAGCTTACAGCACCTGGTATTCCCAGGCGGTCTCCCATCCAGGTACTAACCAGGCCCGACCTTGCTTAGCTTCCGAGATCAGACGAGATCAGGCGTGTTCGCAGTGGTGTGGCCGTAAACAATTGCTCCCGGCACCAGAAAGGACTTTAAACAGGAGAAAGGATGATTTTTTTTACCCCAAATGAAAATAGCTTACAGCACCTGGTATTCCCAGGCGGTCTCCCATCCAGGTACTAACCAGGCCCGACCGTGCTTAGCTTCCGAGATCAGACGAGATCGGGCGTGTTCGCAGTGGTGTGGCCGTAAGCAATAGCTCCTGGCACCAGACAGGACTTTAAATAGGAGAAAGGATCATTTTTTTTACCCCAAATGAAAATAGATTACAGCACCTGGTATTCCCAGGCGGTCTCCCATCCAAGTACTAACCAGGCCCGACCGTGCTTAGCTTCCGAGATCCGACGAGATCGGGCGTGTTCACGGTGGTGTGGCCGTAAGCAATTGCTCCTGGCACCAGACAGGCCTTTAAACAGGAGAAAGGATGATTTTTTTTACCCCAAATGAAAATAGCTTACAGCACCTGGTATTCCCAAGCGGTCTCCCATCCAGGTACTAACCAGGCCCGACCGTGCTTACCTTCCGAGATCAGACGAGATCGGGCGTGTTCGCAGTGGTGTGGCCGTAAGCAATTGCTCCTGGCACCAGACAGGACCTTAAACAGGAGAAAGGATCATTTTTTTTACCCCAAATGAAAGTAGCTTACAGCACCTTGTATTCCCAGGCGGTCTCCCATCCAGGTACTAACCAGGCCCGACCGTGCTTAGCTTCCGAGATCAGACGAGATCGGGCGTGTTCACGGTGGTGTGACCGTAAGCAATTGCTCCTGGCACCAGACAGGACTTTAAACAGGAGAAAGGATGATTTTTTTTACCCCAAATGAAAATAGCTTACAGCACCTGGTATTCCCAGGCGGTCTCCCATCCAGGTACTAACCAGGCCCGACCTTGCTCATCCTTTCTCCTGTTTAAAGTCCTGTCTGGTGCCAGGAGCAATTGCTTACGGCCACACCACCG
>NC_140271.1:27589664-27592164 GCF_964030765.1 Micromesistius poutassou
CGGCCACACCACCGCGAACACTCCCGATCTCGTCTGATCTCGGAAGCTAAGCACGGTCGGGCCTGGTTAGAACCTGGATGGGAGACCGCCTCGGAATACCAGGTGCTGTAATCTATTTTCATTTGGGGTAAAAAAAATGATCCTTTCTCATGTTTAAAGTCCTGTCTGGTGCCAGGAACAATTGCTTACGGCGACACCACTGCGAACACGCCCGATCTCGTCTGATCTCGGAAGCTAAGCATGGTCGGGCCTGGTTAGTACCTGGATGGGAGACAGCCTGGGAATACCAGGTGCTGTAAGCTATTTTCATTTGGGGTAAAAAAAATCATCCTTTCTCCTGTTTAAAGTCCTGTCTGGTGCCAGGAGCTATTGCTTACGGCCACACCACTGCGAACACGCCCGATCTCGTCTGATCTCGGAAGCTAAGCACGGTCGGGCCTGGTTAGTACCTGGATGGGAGACCGCCTTGGAATACAAGGTGCTGTAAGCTATTTTCATTTGGGGTAAAAAAAATGATCCTTTCTCCTGTTTAAGGTCCTGTCTGGTGCCAGGAGCAATTGCTTACGGACACACCACTGCGAACACGCCCGATCTCGTCTGATCTCGGAAGGTAAGCACGGTCGGGCCTGGTTAGTACCTGGATGGGAGACCGCCTGGGAATACCAGGTGCTGTAAGCTATTTTCATTTGGGGTAAAAAAAATCATCCTTTCTCCTGTTTAAAGTCCTTTCTGGTGCCCGGAGAAATTGCTTACGGCCACACCACTGCGAACACGCCCGATCTCGTCTGATCTCGGAAGCTAAGCACGGTCGGCCCTGGTCAGTACCTGGATGGGAGACCGTCTGGGAATACCAGGTGCTGTAAGCTATTTTCATTTGGGGTTAAAAAAATCATCCTTTCTCCTGTTTAAAGTCATTTCTGGTGCCCGGAGCAATTGCTTACGGCCACACCACTGCGAACACGCCCGATCTCGTCTGATCTCGGAAGCTAAGCACGGTCGGGCCTGGTTAGTAGCTGGATGGGAGACCGTCTGGGAATATCAGGTGTTGTAAGCTATTTTCATTTGGGGTAAAAAAAATCATCCTTTCTCCTGTTTAAAGTCCTGTCTGGTGCCAGGAGCAATTGCTTACGGCCACACCATCAGGAACACGCCCGATCTCGTCTGATCTCGGAAGGTAAGAACGGTCGGACCTGGTTAGTACCTGGATGGGAGACCGCCTAGGAATACCAGGTGCTGTAAGCGATTTTATTTGGGGTAAAAAAAATCATCCTTTCTCCTGTTTAAAGTCCTGTCTGGTGCCAGGAGTAATTGCTTACGGCCACACCACTGCGACCACGCCCGATATCGTCTGATCTCGGAAGCTAAGCACGGTCGGGCCTGGTTAGTACTTGGATGGGAAACCGCCTGGGAATACCAGGTGCTGTAATCTATTTTCATTTGGGGTAAAAAAAATTATCCTTTCTCCTGTTTAAAGTCCTGTCTGGTGCCAGGAGCTTTTGCTTACGCCCACAGCACTGCGAACACGCCCGATCTCGTCTGATCTCGGAAGCTAAGCACGGTCGGGCCTGGTTAGTACCTGGATGGGAGACCGCCTGGGAATACAAGGTGCTGTAAGCTATTTTCATTTGGGGTAAAAAAAATGATCCTTTCTCCTGTTTAAAGTCCTGTTTGGTGCCGGGAGCAATTGCTTACGGCCACACCACTGCGAACCCGCCCAATCTCGTCTGATCTCGGAAGCTAAGCACGGTCGGGCCTGGTTAGTACCTGGATGGGAGACCGCCTGGGAATACCAGGTGCTGTAATCTATTTTCATTTGGGGTAAAAAAAATGATCCGTTCTCCTGTTTAAAGTCCTGTCTGGTGCCCGGAGCAATTGCTTACGGCCACACCACTGCGAACACGCCCAATCTCGTCTGATCTCGGAAGCTAAGCACGTCGGGCCTGGTTAGTACCTGGATGGGAGACCGCCTGGGAATACCAGGTGCTGTAAGCTATTTTCATTTGGGGTAAAAAAAAATCATCCTTTCTCCTGTTTAAAGTCCTGTCTGGTGCCAGGAGCAATTGCTTACGGCCACACCACCGTGAACACGCCCGATCTCGTCTGATCTCGGAAGCTAAGCACGGTCGGGCCTGGTAAGAACTTGGATGGGAGACCGCCTGGGAATACCAGGTGCTGTAATCTATTTTCATTTGGGGTAAAAAAAATGATCCTTTCTCCTGTTTAAAGTCCTGTCTGGTGACAGGAGCAATTGCTTACGGCCACACCACTGCGAACATGCCCGATCTCGTCTGATCTCGGAAGCTAAGCACGGTCGGGCCTGGTTAGTACTTGGATGGGAGACCGCCTGGGAATACCAGGTGCTGAAAGCTATTTTCATTTGGGGTAAAAAAAATCATCCTTTCTCCTGTTTAAAGTCCTGTCTGGTGCCAGGAGTAATTGCTTACGGCCACACCACCGTGAATACGCCCGATCTCGTCTGATCTCGGAAGCTAAGCACGGT
>NC_140271.1:27594664-27597164 GCF_964030765.1 Micromesistius poutassou
AAAAAATGATCCTTTCTCCTGTTTAAAGTCCTGTCTGGTGCCAGGAGCAATTGCTTACGGCCACACCACTGCGAACACGCCCGATCTCGTCTGATCTCGGAAGCTAAGCACGGTCGGGCCTGGTTAGTACCTGAATGGGAGACCGCCTGGGAATACCAGGTGCTGTAAGCTATTTTCATTTGGGGTAAAAAAAATGATCCTTTCTCCTGTTTAAAGTCCTGTCTGGTGACAGGAGCAATTGCTTACGGCCACACCACTGCGAACACGCCCGATCTCGTCTGATCTCGGAAGCTAAGCACGGTCGGGCCTGGTTAGTACCTGGATGGGAGACCGCCTGGGAATACCAGGTGCTGTAAGCTATTTTCATTTGGGGTAAAAAAAATGATCCTTTCTCCTGTTTAAAGTCCTGTCTGGTGCCAGGAGCAATTGCTTACGGCCACACCACTGCGAACACTCCCGATCTCGTCTGATTTCGGAAGCTAAGCACGGTCGGGCCTGGTTAGTACCTGGATGGGAGACCGCCTCGGAATACCAGGTGCTGTAATCTATTTTCATTTGGGGTAAAAAAAATGATCCTTTCTCCTGTTTAAAGTCCTGTCTGGTGCCAGGAGCAATTGCTTACGGCCACACCACTGCGAACACGCCCAATCTCGTCTGATCTCGGAAGCTAAGCACGGTCGGGCCTGGTTAGTACCTGGATGGGAGACCGCCTGGGAATACCAGGTGCTGTAATCTATTTTCATTTGGGGTAAAAAAAATGATCCTTTCTCCTGTTTAAGGTCCTGTCTGGTGCCAGGAGCAATTGCTTACGGCCACACCACTGCGAACACGCCCGATCTCGTCTGATCTCGGAAGCTAAGCACGGTCGGGCCTGTTTAGTACCTGGATGGGAGACCGCCTGGGAATACAAGGTGCTGTAAGCTATTTTCATTTGGGGTAAAAAAAATCATCCTTTCTCCTGTTTAAAGTCCTGTCTGGTGCCAGGAGTAATTGCTTACGGCCACACCACCGTGAACACGCCCGATCTCGTCTGATCTCGGAAGCTAAGCACGGTCGGGCCTGGTTAGTACTTGGATGGGAGACCGCTTGGGAATACCAGGTGCTGTAATCTATTTTCATTTGGGGTAAAAAAAATGATCCTTTCTCCTGTTTAAAGTCCTGTCTGGTGCCAGGAGTAATTGCTTACGGCCACACCACTGCGAACATGCCCGATCTCGTCTGATCTCGGAAGCTAAGCACGGTCGGGCCTGGTTAGTACTTGGATGGGAGACCGCCTGGGAATACCAGGTGCTGAAAGCTATTTTCATTTGGGGTAAAAAAAATCATCCTTTCTCCTGTTTAAAGTCCTGTCTGGTGCCAGGAGTAATTGCTTACGGCCACACCACCGTGAATACGCCCGATCTCGTCTGATCTCGGAAGCTAAGCACGGTCGGGCCTGGTTAGTACTTGGATGGGAAACCGCCTGGGAATACCAGGTGCTGTAATCTATTTTCATTTGGGGTAAAAAAAATGATCCTTTCTCCTGTTTAAAGTCCTGCCTGGTGCCAGTAGCAATTGCTTACGGCCACACCACTGCGAACACGCCCGATCTCGTCTGATCTCGGAAGCTAAGCACGGTCGGGCCTGGTTAGTACCTGGATGGGAGACCGCCTGGGAATACCAGGTGCTGTAAGCTATTTTCATTTGGGGTAAAAAAAATCATCCTTTCTCCTGTTTAAAGTCCTGTCTGGTGCCAGGCGTAATTGCTTACGGCCACACCACCGTGAACACGCCCGATCTCGTCTGATCTCGGAAGCTAAGCACGGTCGGGCCTGGTTAGTACTTGGATGGGAGACCGCCTGGGAATACCAGGTGCTGTAATCTATTTTCATTTGGGGTAAAAAAAATGATCCTTTCTCCTGTTTAAAGCCCTGTCTGGTGCCAGGAGCAATTGCTTACGGCCACACCACTGCGAATACGTCTGATCTCGGAAGCTAAGCACGGTCGGGCCTGGTTAGTACCTGGATGGGGGACCGCCTGGGAATACCAGGTGCTGTAAGCTATTTTCATTTGGGGTAAAAAAAATCATCCTTTCTCCTGTTTAAAGTCCTGTCTGGTGCCCGGAGCAATTGATTACGGCCACACCACCGTGAACACGCCCGATCTCGTCTGATCTTGGAAGCTAAGCACGGTCAGGCCTGGTTAGTACTTGGATGGGAGACCGCCTGGGAATACCAGGTGCTGTAATCTATTTTCATTTGGGGTAAAAAAAATGATCCTTTCTCCTGTTTAAAGTCCTGTCTGGTGCCAGGAGCAATTGCTTACGGCCACACCACTGCGAACACGCCCGATCTCGTCTGATCTCGGAAGCTAAGCACGGTCGGGCCTGGTTAGTACCTGAATGGGAGACCGCCTGGGAATACCAGGTGCTGTAAGCTATTTTCATTTGGGGTAAAAAAAATGATCCTTTCTCCTGTTTAAAGTCCTGTCTGGTGACAGGAGCAATTGCTTACGGCCACAC
>NC_140271.1:27604664-27607164 GCF_964030765.1 Micromesistius poutassou
GCTTACGGCCACACCACCGTGAACACGCCCGATCTCGTCTGATCTCGGAAGCTAAGCACGGTCGGGCCTGGTTAGTACCTGGATGGGAGACCGCCTGGGAATACCAGGTGCTGTAAGCTATTTTAATTTGGGGTAAAAAAAATCATCCTTTCTCATGTTTAAAGTCCTGTCTGGTGCCAGGAGCAATTGCTTACGGCCACACCACCGTGAACACGCCCGATCTCGTCTGATCTCGGAAGCTAAGCACGGTCGGGCCTGGTTAGTACTTGGACGGGAGACCGCCTGGGAATACCTGGTGCTGTAATCTATTTTCATTTGGGGTAAAAAAAATTATCCTTTCTCCTGTTTAAAGTCCTGTCTGGGGCCAGGAGCAATTGCTTACGGCCACACCACCGCGAACACGCCCGATCTCGTCTGATCTCGGAAGCTAAGCACGGTCGGGACTGGTTAGTACCTGGATGGGAGACCGCCTGGGAATACCAGGTGCTGTAACCTATTTTCATTTGGGGTAAAAAAAATCATCCTTTCTCCTGTTTAAAGTCCTGTCTGGTGCCAGGATCAATTGCTTACGGCCACACCACCGTGAACACGCCCGATCTCGCCTGATCTCGGAAGCTAAGCACGGTCGGGCCTGGTTAGTACCTGGATGGGAGACCGCCTGGGAATACCAGGTGCTGTAATCTATTTCCGTTTGGGGTAAAAAAAATGATCCTTTCTCCTGTTTAAAGTCCTGTCTGGTGCCAGGAGCAATTGCTTACGGCCACACCACTGCGAACACGCCCGATCTCGTCTGATCTCGGAAGCTAAGCACGGTCGGGCCTGGTTAGTACCTGGATGGGAGACCGCCTGGGAATACCAGGTGCTGTAAGCTATTTTCATTTGGGGTAAAAAAAATCATCCTTTCTCCTGTTTAAAGTCCTGTCTGGTGCCAGGAGAAATTGATTACGGCCACACCACTGCGAACAAGCCCGATCTCGTCTGATCTCGGAAGCTAAGCACGGTCGGGCCTGGATAGTACCTGGATGGGAGACCGCCTGGGAATACCAGGTGCTGTAAGCTATTTTCATTTGGGGTAAAAAAAATCATCCTTTCTCCTGTTTAAAGTCCTGTCTGGTGCCAGGAGCAATTGCTTACGGGCACACCACCGTGAACACTACCGATCTTGTCTAATGTAGGCAGCTAAGCACGGTCGTGCCTGGTTAGTATTTGGATGGGAGACCGCCTGGGAATACCAGGTGCTGTAATCTATTTTCATTTGGGGTAAAAAAAATGATCCTTTCTCCTGTTTAAAGTCCTGTCTGGTGCCAGCAGCAATTGCTTACGGCCACACCACTGCGAACACGCCCGATCTCGTCTGATCTCGGAAGCTAAGCACGGTCGGGCCTGATTAGTACCTGGATGGGAGACCGCCTGGGAATACCAGGTGCTGTAAGCTATTTACATTTGGGGTAAAAAAAATCATCCTTTCTCCTGTTTTAAGTCCTGTCTGGTGCCAGGAGAAATTGCTTACGGCCACACCACCGTGAACACGCCCGATCTCGTCTGATCTCGGAAGCTAAGCACGGTCGGGCCTGGTTAGTACCTGGATGGGACACCGCCTGGGATTACCAGGTGCTGTATTCATTTGGGGTAAAAAAAATCATCCTTTCTCCTGTTTAAAGTCCTGTCTGGTGCCGGGAGCAATTGCTTGCGGCCACACCACAGCGAACACGCCCGATCTCGTCAGATCTCGGAAGCTAAGCACGGTCGGGCCTGGTTAGTACTTGGATGGGAGACCGCCTGGGAATACCAGGTGCTGTAATCTATTTTCATTTGGGGTAAAAAAAATGATCCTTTCTCCTGTTTAAAGTCCTGTCTGGTGCCAGGAGCAATTGCTTACGGCCACACCACTGCGAACACGCCCGATCTCGTCTGATCTCGGAAGCTAAGCACGGTCGGGCCTGGTTAGTACCTGGATGGGGGACCGCCTGGGAATACCAGGTGCTGTAAGCTATTTTCATTTGGGGTAAAAAAAATGATCCTTTCTCCTATTTAAAGTCATGTCTGGTGCCAGGAGCAATTGCTTACGGCCACACCACCGGGAACACGCCCGATCTCGTCTGATCTCGGAAGCTAAGCACGGTCGGGGCTGGTTAGTACTTGGATGGGAGACCGCCTGGGAATACCAGGTGCTGTAATCTATTTTCATTTTGGGTAAAAAAAATGATCCTTTCTCCTGTTTAAAGCCCTGTCTGGTGCCAGGAGCAATTGCTTACGGCCACACCACTGCGAACACGCCCGATCTCGTCTGATCTCGGAAGCTAAGCACGGTCGGGCCTGGTTAGTACCTGGATGGGAGACCGCCTGGGAATACCAGGTGCTGTAAGATATTTTCATTTGGGGTAAAAAAAATCATCCTTTCTCCTGTTTTAAGTCCTGTCTGGTGCCAGGAGAAATTGCTTACGGCCACACCACCGTGAACACGCCCGATCTCGTCTGATCTCGGAAGCTAAGCACGGTC
>NC_140271.1:27609664-27612164 GCF_964030765.1 Micromesistius poutassou
AAAAATGATCCTTTCTCCTGTTTAAAGTCCTGTCTGGTGCCAGGAGCAATTGCTTACGGCCACACCACTGCGATCACGCCCGATCTCGTCTGATCTCGGAAGCTAAGCACGGTCGGGCCTGGTTAGTACCTGGATGGGAAACCGCCTGGGAATACCAGGTGCTGTAAGCTATTTTCATTTGGGGTAAAAAAAATCATCCTTTCTCCTGTTTAAAGTCCTGTCTGGTGCCAGGAGCAATTGCTTACGGCCACACCACTGCGATCACGCCCGATCTCGTCTGATCTCGGAAGCTAAGCACGGTCGGGCCTGGTTAGTACCTGGATGGGAAACCGCCTGGGAATACCAGGTGCTGTAAGCTATTTTCATTTGGGGTAAAAAAAATCATCCTTTCTCCTGTTTAAAGTCCTGTCTGGTGCCAGAAGCAATTGCTTACGGCCACACCACCGTGAACACGCCCGATCTCGTCTGATCTCGGAAGCTAAGCACGGTCGGGCCAGGTTAGTACTTGGATGGGAGACCGCCTGGGAATACCAGGTGCTGTAATCTATTTTCATTTGGGGTAAAAAAAAATGATCCTTTCTCCTGTTTAAAGTCCTGTCTGGTGCCAGGAGCAATTGCTTACGGCCACACCACTGCGAAAACGCCCGATCTCGTCTGATCTCGGAAGCTAAGCACGGTCGGGCCTGGTTAGTACCTGGATGGGAGACCGCCTGGGAATACCAGGTGCTGTAATTTAGTTTCATTTGGGGTAAAAAAAATCATCCTTTCTCATGTTTAAAGTCCTGTCTGGTGCCAGGAGCAATTGCTTACGGCCACACCACCGGGAACACGCCCGATCTCGTCTGATCTCGGAAGCTAAGCACGGTCGGGCCTGGTTAGTACTTGAATGGGAGACCGCCTGGGAATACCAGGTGCTGTAATATATTTTCATTTGGGGTAAAAAAAATGATCCTTTCTCCTGTTTAAAGTCCTGTCTGGTGCCAGGAGCAATTGCTTACGGCCACACCACTGCGAACACGCCCGATCTCGTCTGATCTCGGAAGCTAAGCACGGTCGGACCTGGTTAGTACCTGGATGGGAGACCGCCTGGGAGTACCAGGTACTGTAAGCTATTTTCATTTGGGGTAAAAAAAATGATCCTTTCTCCTGTTTAAAGTCCTGTCTGGTGCCAGGAGCAATTGCTTACGGCCACACCACTGTGAACACGCCCGATCTCGTCTGATCTCGGAAGCTAAGCACGGTCGAGTTTGGTTAGTACTTGGATGGGAGACCGCCTGGGAATACCAGGTGCTGTAATCTATTTTCATTTGGGGTAAAAAAAAAAGATCCTTTCTCCTGTTTAAAGTCCTGTCTGGTGCCAGGAGCAATTTCTTACGGCCACACCACTGCGAACACGCCCGATCTCGTCTGATCTCGGAAGCTAAGCACGGTCGGGCCTGGTTAGTACCTGGATGGGACACCGCCTGGGATTACCAGGTGCTGTATTCATTTGGGGTAAAAAAAATCATCCTTTCTCCTGTTTAAAGTCCTCTCTGGTGCCGGGAGCAATTGCTTGCGGCCACACCACAGCGAACACGCCCGATCTCGTCAGATCTCGGAAGCTAAGCACGGTCGGGCCTGGTTAGTACTTGGATGGGAGACCTCCTGGGAATACCAGGTGCTGTAATCTATTTTCATTTGGGGTAAAAAAAAATGATCCTTTCTCCTGTTTAAAGTCCTGTCTGGTGCCAGGAGCATTTGCTTACGGCCACACCACTGCGAACACGCCCGATCTCGTCTGATCTCGGAAGCTAAGCACGGTCGGGTCTGGTTAGTACCTGGATGGAGGACCGCCTGGGAATACCAGGTGCTGTAATCTATTTTCATTTTGGGTAAAAAAAATGATCCTTTCTCCTATTTAAAGTCATGTCTGGTGCCAGGAGCAATTGCTTACGGCCACACCACCGGGAACACGCCCGATCTCGTCTGATCTCGGAAGCTAAGCACGGTCGGGGCTGGTTAGTACCTGGATGGGAGACCGCCTGGGAATACCAGGTGCTGTAAGCTATTTTCATTTGGGGTAAAAAAAATCATCCTTTCTCCTGTTTAAAGTCCTGTCTGGTGCCAGGAGCAATTGCTTACGGCCACACCACCGGGAACACGCCCGATCTCGTCTGATCTCGGAAGCTAAGCATGGTCGGGCCTGGTTAGTACTTGGATGGGAGACCGCTTGGGAATACCAGGTGCTGTAATCTATTTTCATTTTGGGTAAAAAAAATGATCCTTTCTCCTGTTTAAAGCCCTGTCTGGTGCCAGGAGCAATTGCTTACGGCCACACCACTGCGAACACGCCCGATCTCGTCTGATCTCGGAAGCTAAGCACGGTCGGGCCTGGTTAGTACCTGGATGGGAGACCGCCTGGGAATACCAGGTGCTGTAAGCTATTTTCATTTGGGGTAAAAAAAATCATCCTTTCTCCTGTTTTAAGTCCTGTCTGGTGCCAGGAGAAATTGCTTACGGC
>NC_140271.1:27617164-27624664 GCF_964030765.1 Micromesistius poutassou
GTTTAAAGTCCTGTCTGGTGCCAGGAGCAATTGCTTACGGCCACACCACTGCGAACACGCCCGATCTCGTCTGATCTCGGAAGCTAAGCACGGTAGGGCCTGGTTAGTACCTGGATGGGAGACCGCCTCGGAATACTAGGTGCTGTAAGCTATTTTCATTTGGGGTAAAAAAAATCATCCTTTCTCCTGTTTAAAGTCCTGTCTGGTGCCAGGAGCAACTGCTTACGGCCACACCACCGGGAACACACCCGATCTCGTCTGATCTCGGAACCTAAGCACGGTCGGGCCTGGTTAGTACTTGGATGGGAGACCGCCTGGGAATACCAGGTGCTGTAATCTATTTTCATTTGGGGTAAAAAAAATGATCCTTTCTCCTGTTTAAAGTCCTGTCTGGTGCCAGGAGTAATTGCTTACGGCCACACCACTGCGAACACGCCCGATCTCGTCTGATCTCGGAAGCTAAGCACGGTCGGGCCTGGTTAGTACCTGGATGGGAGACCGCATGGGAATACCAGGTGCTGTAATCTATTTTCATTTGTGGTAAAAAAAATGATCCTTTCTCCTGTTTAAAGTCCTGTCTGGTGCCAGGAGCAATTGCTTACGGCCACACCACTGCAAACACGCCCGATCTCGTCTGGTCTCGGAAGCTAAGCACGGTCGGGCCTGCTTAGTACCTGGATGGGAGACCGCCTGGGAATACCAGGTGCTGTAAGCTATTTTCATTTGGGGTAAAAAAAATCATCCTTTCTCCTGTTTAAAGTCCTGTCTGGTGCCAGGAGCAATTGCTTGAGGCCACACCACTGCGAACACGCCCGATCTCGTCTGATCTCGGAAGCTAAGCACGGTCGGGCCTGGTTAGTACCTGGATGGGAGACCGCCTGGGAATACCAGGTGCTGTATTCATTTGGGGTAAAAAAAATCATCCTTTCTCCTGTTTAAAGTCCTGTCTGGTGCCAGGAGCAATTGCTTTCGGCCACACCACCGTGAACACGCCCGATCTCGTCTGATCTCGGAAGCTAAGCACGGTCGGGCCTGGTTAGTACTTGGATGGGAGACCGCCTGGGAATACCAGGTTCTGTAATCTATTTTCATTTGGGGTAAAAAAAATGATCCTTTCTCCTGTTTAAAGTCCTGTCTGGTGCCAGGAGCAATTGCTTACGGCCACACCACCGTGAACACGCCCGATCTCGTCTGGTCTCGGAAGCTAAGCACGGTCGGGCCTGGTTAGTACTTGGATGGGAGACCGCTTGGGAATACCAGGTGCTGTAATCTATTTTCATTTGGGGTAAAAAAAATGATCCTTTCTCCTGTTTAAAGTCCTGTCTGGTGCCAGTAGCAATTGCTTGCGGCCACACCACTGCGAACACGCCCGATCTCGTCTGATCTCGGAAGCTAAGCACGGTCGGGCCTGGTTAGTACCTGGATGGGAGACCGCCTGGGAATACCAGGTGCTGTAAGCTATTTTCATTTGGGGTAAAAAAAATTGTCCTTTCTCCTGTTTAAAGTCCTGTCTGGTGCCAGGAGTAATTGCTTACGGCCACACCACCGGGAACACGCCCGATCTCGTCTGATCTCGGAACCTAAGCACGGTCGGGCCTGGTTAGTACTTGGATGGGAGACCGCCTGGGAATACCAGGTGCTGTAATCTATTTTCATTTGGGGTAAAAAAAATGATCCTTTCTCCTGTTTAAAGTCCTGTCTGGTGCCAGGAGCAATTGCTTACGGCCACACCACCGGGAACACGCCCGATCTCGTCTGATCTCGGAAGCTAAGCACGGTCAGGCCTGGTTAGTACATGGATGGGAGACCGCCTGGGAATACCAGGTGCTGTAATCTATTTTCATTTGGGGTAAAAAAAAATGATCCTTTCTCCTGTTTAAAGTCCTGTCTGGTGCCAGGAGTAATTGCTTACGGCCACACCACTGCGAAAATGCCCGATCTCGTCTGATCTCGGAAGCTAAGCACGGTCGGGCCTGGTTAGTACCTGGATGGGAGACCGCCTGGGAATACCAGGTGCTGTAAGCTATTTTCATTTGGGGTAAAAAAAATCATCCTTTCTCCCGTTTAAAGTCCTGTCTGGTGCCAGGAGCAATTGATTACGGCCACACCACTGCGAACACACCCGATCTCGTCTGATCTCGGAAGCTAAGCACGGTCGGGCCTGGTTAGTACCTGGATGGGAGACCGCCTGGGAATACCAGGTGCTGTTTTCATTTGGGGTAAAAAAAATCATCCTTTCTCCTGTTTAAAGTCCTGTCTGGTGCCAGGAGCAATTGCTTACGGCCACACCACCGTGAACACGCCCGATCTCGTCTGATCTCGGAAGCTAAGCACGGTCGGGCCTGGTTAGTACTTGGATGGGAGACCGCCTGGGAATACCAGGTGCTGTAATCTATTTTCATTTGGGGTAAAAAAAAATCATCCTTTCTCCTGTTTAAAGTCCTGTCTGGTGCCAGGAGCAATTGCTTACGGCCACACCACTGCGAACGCGCCCGATCTCGTCTGATCACGGAAGCTAAGAACGGTCGGGCCTGGTTAGTACTTGGATGGGAGACCACCTGGGAATACCCGGTGCTGTAATCTATTTTCATTTGGGGTAAAAAAAAAAGATCCTTTCTCCTGTTTAAAGTCCTGTCTGGTGCCAGGAGCAATTGCTTACGGCCACACCACTGCGAACACGCCCGATCTTGTCTGATCTCGGAAGCTAAGCACGGTCGGGGCTGGTGATTACCTGGATGGGAGACAGAATGGGAATACCAGGTGCTGTAAGCTATTTTCATTTGGGGTAAAAAAAATCATCCTTTCTCCTGTTTAAAGTCCTGTCTGGTGCCAGGAGCAATTGCTTACGGCCACACCACCGTGAACACGCCCGATCTCGTCTGATCTCGGAAGCTAAGCACGGTCGGGGCTAGTTAGTACTTGGATGGGAGACCGCCTGGGAATACCAGGTGCTGTAATCTATTTTCATTTGGGGTAAAAAAAAATGATCCTTTCTCCTGTTTAAAGTCCTGTCTGGTGCCAGGAGTAATTGCTTACGGCCACACCACTGCGAACACGCCCGATCTCGTCTGATCTCGGAAGCTAAGCACGGTCGGGCCTGGTTAGTACCTGGATGGGAGACCGCATGGGAATACCAGGTGCTGTAATCTATTTTCATTTGTGGTAAAAAAAATGATCCTTTCTCCTGTTTAAAGTCCTGTCTGGTGCCAGGAGCAATTGCTTACGGCCACACCACTGCAAACACGCCCGATCTCGTCTGGTCTCGGAAGCTAAGCACGGTCGGGCCTGCTTAGTACCTGGATGGGAGACCGCCTGGGAATACCAGGTGCTGTAAGCTATTTTCATTTGGGGTAAAAAAAATCATCCTTTCTCCTGTTTAAAGTCCTGTCTGGTGCCAGGAGCAATTGCTTACGGCCACACCACCGGGAACACGCCCGATCTCGTCTGATCTCGGAACCTAAGCACGGTCGGGCCTGGTTAGTACTTGGATGGGAGACCGCTTGGGAATACCAGGTGCTGTAATCTAATTTCATTTGGGGTAAAAAAAAATGGTCCTGTCTGGTGCCAGGAGCAATTGCTTGAGGCCACACCACTGCGAACACGCCCGATCTCGTCTGATCTCGGAAGCTAAGCACGGTCGGGCCTGGTTAGTACCTGGATGGGAGACCGCCTGGGAATACCAGGTGCTGTATTCATTTGGGGTAAAAAAAATGATCCTTTCTCCTGTTTAAAGTCCTGTCTGGTGCCAATAGCAATTGCTTACGGCCACACCACTGTGAACACGCCCGATCTCGTCTGATCTCGGAAGCTAAGCACGGTCGGGCCTGGTTAGTACCTGGATGGGAGACCGCCTGGGAATACCAGGTGCTGTATTCATTTGGGGTAAAAAAAATCATCCTTTCTCCTGTTTAAAGTCCTGTCTGGTGCCAGGAGCAATTGCTTTCGGCCACACCACCGTGAACACGCCCGATCTCGTCTGATCTCGGAAGCTAAGCACGGTCGGGCCTGGTTAGTACTTGGATGGGAGACCGCCTGGGAATACCAGGTTCTGTAATCTATTTTCATTTGGGGTAAAAAAAATGATCCTTTCTCCTGTTTAAAGTCCTGTCTGGTGCCAGGAGCAATTGCTTACGGCCACACCACCGTGAACACGCCCGATCTCGTCTGGTCTCGGAAGCTAAGCACGGTCGGGCCTGGTTAGTACTTTGATGGGAGACCGCTTGGGAATACCAGGTGCTGTAATCTATTTTCATTTGGGGTAAAAAAAAATGATCCTTTCTCCTGTTTAAAGTCCTGTCTGGTGCCAGTAGCAATTGCTTGCGGCCACACCACTGCGAACACGCCCGATCTCGTCTGATCTCGGAAGCTAAGCACGGTCGGGCCTGGTTAGTACTTGGATGGGAGACCGCCTGGGAATACCAGGTGCTGTAATCTATTTTCATTTGGGGTAAAAAAAAATGATCCTTTCTCCTGTTTAAAGTCCTGTCTGGTGCCAGGAGCAATTGCTTACGGCCACACCACTGCGAACACGCCCGATCTCGTCTGATCTCGGAAGCTAAGCACGGTAGGGCCTGGTTAGTACCTGGATGGGAGACCGCCTCGGAATACTAGGTGCTGTAAGCTATTTTCATTTGGGGTAAAAAAAATCATCCTTTCTCCTGTTTAAAGTCCTGTCTGGTGCCAGGAGCAACTGCTTACGGCCACACCACCGGGAACACACCCGATCTCGTCTGATCTCGGAACCTAAGCACGGTCGGGCCTGGTTAGTACTTGGATGGGAGACCGCCTGGGAATACCAGGTGCTGTAATCTATTTTCATTTGGGGTAAAAAAAATGATCCTTTCTCCTGTTTAAAGTCCTGTCTGGTGCCAGGAGTAATTGCTTACGGCCACACCACTGCGAACACGCCCGATCTCGTCTGATCTCGGAAGCTAAGCACGGTCGGGCCTGGTTAGTACCTGGATGGGAGACCGCATGGGAATACCAGGTGCTGTAATCTATTTTCATTTGTGGTAAAAAAAATGATCCTTTCTCCTGTTTAAAGTCCTGTCTGGTGCCAGGAGCAATTGCTTACGGCCACACCACTGCAAACACGCCCGATCTCGTCTGGTCTCGGAAGCTAAGCACGGTCGGGCCTGCTTAGTACCTGGATGGGAGACCGCCTGGGAATACCAGGTGCTGTAAGCTATTTTCATTTGGGGTAAAAAAAATCATCCTTTCTCCTGTTTAAAGTCCTGTCTGGTGCCAGGAGCAATTGCTTACGGCCACACCACCGGGAACACGCCCGATCTCGTCTGATCTCGGAACCTAAGCACGGTCGGGCCTGGTTAGTACTTGGATGGGAGACCGCTTGGGAATACCAGGTGCTGTAATCTAATTTCATTTGGGGTAAAAAAAAATGGTCCTGTCTGGTGCCAGGAGCAATTGCTTGAGGCCACACCACTGCGAACACGCCCGATCTCGTCTGATCTCGGAAGCTAAGCACGGTCGGGCCTGGTTAGTACCTGGATGGGAGACCGCCTGGGAATACCAGGTGCTGTATTCATTTGGGGTAAAAAAAATGATCCTTTCTCCTGTTTAAAGTCCTGTCTGGTGCCAATAGCAATTGCTTACGGCCACACCACTGTGAACACGCCCGATCTCGTCTGATCTCGGAAGCTAAGCACGGTCGGGCCTGGTTAGTACCTGGATGGGAGACCGCCTGGGAATACCAGGTGCTGTATTCATTTGGGGTAAAAAAAATCATCCTTTCTCCTGTTTAAAGTCCTGTCTGGTGCCAGGAGCAATTGCTTTCGGCCACACCACCGTGAACACGCCCGATCTCGTCTGATCTCGGAAGCTAAGCACGGTCGGGCCTGGTTAGTACTTGGATGGGAGACCGCCTGGGAATACCAGGTTCTGTAATCTATTTTCATTTGGGGTAAAAAAAATGATCCTTTCTCCTGTTTAAAGTCCTGTCTGGTGCCAGGAGCAATTGCTTACGGCCACACCACCGTGAACACGCCCGATCTCGTCTGGTCTCGGAAGCTAAGCACGGTCGGGCCTGGTTAGTACTTTGATGGGAGACCGCTTGGGAATACCAGGTGCTGTAATCTATTTTCATTTGGGGTAAAAAAAATGATCCTTTCTCCTGTTTAAAGTCCTGTCTGGTGCCAGTAGCAATTGCTTGCGGCCACACCACTGCGAACACGCCCGATCTCGTCTGATCTCGGAAGCTAAGCACGGTCGGGCCTGGTTAGTACTTGGATGGGAGACCGCCTGGGAATACCAGGTGCTGTAATCTATTTTCATTTGGGGTAAAAAAAAATGATCCTTTCTCCTGTTTAAAGTCCTGTCTGGTGCCAGGAGCAATTGCTTACGGCCACACCACTGCGAACACGCCCGATCTCGTCTGATCTCGGAAGCTAAGCACGGTAGGGCCTGGTTAGTACCTGGATGGGAGACCGCCTCGGAATACTAGGTGCTGTAAGCTATTTTCATTTGGGGTAAAAAAAATCATCCTTTCTCCTGTTTAAAGTCCTGTCTGGTGCCAGGAGCAACTGCTTACGGCCACACCACCGGGAACACACCCGATCTCGTCTGATCTCGGAACCTAAGCACGGTCGGGCCTGGTTAGTACTTGGATGGGAGACCGCCTGGGAATACCAGGTGCTGTAATCTATTTTCATTTGGGGTAAAAAAAATGATCCTTTCTCCTGTTTAAAGTCCTGTCTGGTGCCAGGAGTAATTGCTTACGGCCACACCACTGCGAACACGCCCGATCTCGTCTGATCTCGGAAGCTAAGCACGGTCGGGCCTGGTTAGTACCTGGATGGGAGACCGCATGGGAATACCAGGTGCTGTAATCTATTTTCATTTGTGGTAAAAAAAATGATCCTTTCTCCTGTTTAAAGTCCTGTCTGGTGCCAGGAGCAATTGCTTACGGCCACACCACTGCAAACACGCCCGATCTCGTCTGGTCTCGGAAGCTAAGCACGGTCGGGCCTGCTTAGTACCTGGATGGGAGACTGCCTGGGAATACCAGGTGCTGTAAGCTATTTTCATTTGGGGTAAAAAAAATCATCCTTTCTCCTGTTTAAAGTCCTGTCTGGTGCCAGGAGCAATTGCTTACGGCCACACCACCGGGAACACGCCCGATCTCGTCTGATCTCGGAACCTAAGCACGGTCGGGCCTGGTTAGTACTTGGATGGGAGACCGCTTGGGAATACCAGGTGCTGTAATCTAATTTCATTTGGGGTAAAAAAAAATGGTCCTGTCTGGTGCCAGGAGCAATTGCTTGAGGCCACACCACTGCGAACACGCCCGATCTCGTCTGATCTCGGAAGCTAAGCACGGTCGGGCCTGGTTAGTACCTGGATGGGAGACCGCCTGGGAATACCAGGTGCTGTATTCATTTGGGGTAAAAAAAATGATCCTTTCTCCTGTTTAAAGTCCTGTCTGGTGCCAGGAGCAATTGCTTTCGGCCACACCACCGTGAACACGCCCGATCTCGTCTGATC
>NC_140271.1:27632164-27647164 GCF_964030765.1 Micromesistius poutassou
GAGCACGGTCGGGCCTGGTTAGTACTTGGATGGGAGACCGCCTGGGAATACCAGGTGCTGTAATCTATTTTCATTTGGGGTAAAAAAAATCATCCTTTCTCCTGTTTAAAGTCCTGTCTGGTGGCAGGAGCAATTGCTTACGGCCACACCCCCGGGAACACGCCCGATCTCATCTGATCTCGGAACCTAAGCACGGTCGGGCCTGGTTAGTACTTGGATGGGAGACCGCCTGGGAATACCAGGTGCTGTAATCTATTTTCATTTGGGGTAAAAAAAATGATCCTTTCTCCTGTTTAAAGTCCTGTCTGGTGCCAGGAGCAATTGCTTACGGCCACACCACCGTGAACACGCCCGATCTCGTCTGATCTCGGAAGCTAAGCACGGTCGGGCCTGGTGAGTACCTTTATGGGAGACCGCCTGGGAATACCAGGTGCTGTAAGCTATTTTCATTTGGGGTAAAAAAAATCATCCTTTCTCCTGTTTAAAGTCCTGTCTGGTGCCAGGAGCAAATGCTTACGGCCACACCACCGTGAACACGCCCGATCTCGTCTGATCTCGGAAGCTAAGCACGGTCGGGGCTGGTTAGTACTTGGATGGGAGACCGCCTGGGAATACCATGTGCTGTAATCTATTTTCATTTGGGGTAAAAAAAATGATCCTTTCTCCTGTTTAAAGTCCTGTCTGGTGCCAGGAGAAATTGCTTAAGGCCACACCACTGCGAACACGCCCAATCTCGTCTGATCTCGGAAGCTAAGCACGGTCGGGGCTGGTTAGTACTTGGATGGGAGACCGCCTGGGAATACCAGGTGCTGTAATCTATTTTCATTTGGGGTAAAAAAAATGATCCTTTCTCCTGTTTAAAGTCCTGTCTGGTGCCAGGAGCCATTGCTTACGGCCACACCACTGCGAACACGCCCAATCTCGTCTGATCTCGGAAGCTAAGCACGGTCGGGCCTGGTTAGTACCTGGATGGGAGACCGCCTGGGAATACCAGGTGCTGTAAGCTATTTTCATTTGGGGTAAAAAAAATCATCCTTTCTCCTGTTTAAAGTCCTGTCTGGTGCCAGGAGCAATTGCTTTCGGCCACACCACCGGGAACACGCCCGATCTCGTCTGGTCTCGGAACCTAAGCACGGTCGGGCCTGGTTAGTACTTGGATGGGAGACCGCCTGGGAATACCAGGTGCTGTAATCTATTTTCATTTGGGGTAAAAAAAATCATCCTTTCTCCTGTTTAAAGTCCTGTCTGGTGCCAGGAGCAAATGCTTACGGCCACACCACCGTGAACACGCCCGATCTCGTCTGATCTCGGAAGCTAAGCACGGTCGGGGCTGGTTAGTACTTGGATGGGAGACCGCCTGGGAATACCATGTGCTGTAATCTATTTTCATTTGGGGTAAAAAAAATTATCCTTTCTCCTGTTTAAAGTCCTGTCTGGTGCCAGGAGAAATTGCTTAAGGCCACACCACTGCGAACACGCCCAATCTCGTCTGATCTCGGAAGCTAAGCACGGTCGGGGCTGGTTAGTACTTGGATGGGAGACCGCCTGGGAATACCAGGTGCTGTAATCTATTTTCATTTGGGGTAAAAAAAATGATCCTTTCTCCTGTTTAAAGTCCTGTCTGGTGCCAGGAGCCATTGCTTACGGCCACACCACTGCGAACACGCCCAATCTCGTCTGATCTCGGAAGCTAAGCACGGTCGGGCCTGGTTAGTACCTGGATGGGAGACCGCCTGGGAATACCAGGTGCTGTAAGCTATTTTCATTTGGGGTAAAAAAAATCATCCTTTCTCCTGTTTAAAGTCCTGTCTGGTGCCAGGAGCAATTGCTTTCGGCCACACCACCGGGAACACGCCCGATCTCGTCTGGTCTCGGAACCTAAGCACGGTCGGGCCTGGTTAGTACTTGGATGGGAGACCGCCTGGGAATACCAGGTGCTGTAATCTATTTTCATTTGGGGTAAAAAAAAATGATCCTTTCTCCTGTTTAAAGTCCTGTCTGGTGCCAGGAGCAATTGTTTACGGCCACACCACTGCGAACACGCCCGATCTCGTCTGATCTCGGAAGCTAAGCACGGTCGGGCCTGGTAAGTACCTGGATGGGAGACCGCCTGGGAATACCAGGTGCTGTAATCTATTTTCATTTGGGGTAAAAAAAATGATCCTTTCTCCTGTTTAAAGTCCTGTCTGGTGCCAGGAGCAATTGCTTACGGCCACACCACTGCGAACATGCCCGATCTTGTCTGATCTCGGAAGCTAAGCACGGTCGGGCCTGGTTAGTACCTGGATGGGAGACCGCCTGGGAATACCAGGTGCTGTAAGCTATTTTCATTTGGGGTAAAAAAAATCATCCTTTCTCCTGTTTAAAGTCCTGTCTGGTGCCAGGAGCAATTGCTTACGGCCACACCACCGGGAACACGCCCGAACTCGTCTGATCTCGGAACCTAAGCACGGTCGGGCCTGGTTAGTACTTGGATGGGAGACCGCCTGGGAATACCAGGTGCTGTAATCTATTTTCATTTGGGGTAAAAAAAATGATCCTTTCTCCTGTTTAAAGTCCTGTCTGGTGCCAGGATCAATTGCTTACGGCCACACCACCGTGAACACGCCCGATCTCGTCTGATCTCGGAAGCTAAGCACGGTCGGGCCTGGTTAGTACTTGGAGGGGAGACCGCCTGGGAATACCAGGTGCTGTAATCTATTTTCATTTGGGGTAAAAAAAATGATCCTTTCTCCTGTTTAAAGTCCTGTCTGGTGCCAGGAGCAATTGCTTACAGCCACACCACTGCGAACACGCCCGATCTCGTCTGATCTCGGAAGCTAAGCACGGTCGGGCCTGGTTAGTACCTGGATGGGAGACCGCCTGGGAATACCAGGTGCTGTAAGCTATTTTCATTTGGGGTAAAAAAAATGATCCTTTCTCCTGTTTAAAGTCCTGTCTGGTGCCAGGAGCAATTGCTTACGGCCACACCACTGCGAACACGCCCGATCTCGTCTGATCTCGGAAGCTAAGCATGGTCAGGCCAGGTTAGTACTTGGATGGGAGACCGCCTGGGAATACCAGGTGCTGTAATCTATTTTCATTTGGGGTAAAAAAAATCATCCTTTCTCCTGTTTAAAGTCCTGTCTGGTGCCAGGAGGAATTGCTTACGGCCACACCACTGCGAACACGCCCGATCTCGTCTGATCTCGGAAGCTAAGCACGGTCGGGCCTGGTTAGTACCTGGATGGGAGACCGCCTGGGAATACCAGGTGCTGTATTCATTTGGGGTAAAAAAGATCATCCTTTCTCCTGTTTAAAGTCCTGTCTGGTGCCAGGAGCAATTGCTTACAGCCACACCACCGTGAACACGCCCGATCTCGTCTGATCTCGGAAGCTAAGCACGGTCGGGCCTGGTTAGTACTTGGATGGGAGACCGCCTGGGAATACCAGGTGCTGTAATCTATTTTCATTTGGGGTAAAAAAAATGATCCTTTCTCCTGTTTAAAGTCCTGTCTGGTGCCAGGAGCAATTGCTTACGGCCACACCACCGGGAACACGCCCGATCTCTTCTGATCTCGGAAGCTAAGCACGGTCGGGCCTTGTTAGTACTTGGATGGGAGACCGCCTGGGAATACCAGGTGCTGTAAGCTATTTTCATTTGGGGTAAAAAAAATCATCCTTTCTCCTGTTTAAAGTCCTGTCTGGTGCCAGGAGAAATTGCTTACGGCCACACCACCGGGAACACGCCCGATCTCGTCTGATCTCGGAAGCTGAGCACGTTCGGGCCTGGTTAGTACTTGGATGGGAGACCGCCTGGGAATACCAGGTGCTGTAATCTATTTTCATTTGGGTTAAAAAAAAAGATCCTTTCTCCTGTTTAAAGTCCTGTCTGGTGCCAGGAGTAATTGCTTACGGCCACACCACTGTGAACACGCCCGATCTCGTCTGATCTCGGAAGCTAAGCACGGTCGGGCCTGGTTAGTACCTGGATGGGAGACCGCCTGGGAATACCAGGTGCTGTAAGCTATTTTCATTTGGGGTAAAAAAAATCATCCTTTCTCCTGTTTAAAGTCCTGTCTGGTGCCAGGAGTAATTGCTTACGGCCACACCACTGTGAACACGCCCGATCTCGTCTGACCTCGGAAGCTAAGCACGGTCGGGCCTGGTTAGTACCTGGATGGGAGACCGCCTGGGAATACCAGGTGCTGTATTCATTGGGGGTAAAAAAAAATCATCCTTTCTCCTGTTTAAAGTCCTGTCTGGTGCCAGGAGCAATTGCTTACGGCCACACCACCGGGAACACGCCCGATCTCGTCTGATCTCGGAAGCTAAGCACGGTGGGGCCTGGTTAGTAATTGGATGGGAGACCGACTGGGAATACCAGGTGCTGTAATCTATTTTCATTTTGGGTAAAAAAAATTATCCTTTCTCCTGTTTAAAGTCCTGTCTGGTGCCAGGAGCAATTGCTTACGGCCACACCACTGCGAACACGCCCGATCTCGTCTGATCTCGGAAGCTAAGCACGGTCGGGCCTGGATAGTACCTGGATGGGAGACCGCCTGGGAATACCAGGTGCTGTAATCTATTTTCATTTGGGGTAAAAAAAAATGATCCTTTCTCCTGTTTAAAGTCCTGTCTGGTGCCAGGAGCATTTGCTTTCGGCCACACCACCGGGAACACGCCCGATCTCGTCTGGTCTCGGAACCTAAGCACGGTCGGGCCTGGTTAGTACTTGGATGGGAGACCGCCTGGGAATACCAGGTGCTGTAATCTATTTTCATTTGGGGTAAAAAAAATGATCCTTTCTCCTGTTTAAAGTCCTGTCTGGTGCCAGGAGCAATTGCTTACGGCCACACCACTGCGAACACGCCCGATCTCGTCTGATCTCGGAAGCTAAGCACGGTCGGGCCTGGTTAGTACCTGGATGGGAGACCGCCTGGGAATAACAGGTGCTGTAATCTATTTTCATTTGGGGTAAAAAAAATTATCCTTTCTCCTGTTTAAAGTCCTGTCTGGTGCCAGGAGCAATTGCTTACAGCCACACCACTGCGAACACGCCCGATCTCGTCTGATCTCGGAAGCTAAGCACGGTCGGGCCTGGTTAGTACCTGGATGGGAGACCGCCTGGGAATACCAGGTGCTGTAAGCTATTTTCATTTGGGGTAAAAAAAATGATCCTTTCTCCTGTTTAAAGTCCTGTCTGGTGCCAGGAGCAATTGCTTACGGCCACACCACTGCGAACACGCCCGATCTCGTCTGATCTCGGAAGCTAAGCACGGTCGGGCCTGGTTAGTACCTGGATGGGAGACCGCCTGGGAATACCAGGTGCTGTATTCATTTGGGGTAAAAAAGATCATCCTTTCTCCTGTTTAAAGTCCTGTCTGGTGCCAGGAGCAATTGCTTACAGCCACACCACCGTGAACACGCCCGATCTCGTCTGATCTCGGAAGCTAAGCACGGTCGGGCCTGGTTAGTACTTGGATGGGAGACCGCCTGGGAATACCAGGTGCTGTAATCTATTTTCATTTGGGGTAAAAAAAATGATCCTTTCTCCTGTTTAAAGTCCTGTCTGGTGCCAGGAGCAATTGCTTACGGCCACACCACCGGGAACACGCCCGATCTCTTCTGATCTCGGAAGCTAAGCACGGTCGGGCCTTGTTAGTACTTGGATGGGAGACCGCCTGGGAATACCAGGTGCTGTAAGCTATTTTCATTTGGGGTAAAAAAAATCATCCTTTCTCCTGTTTAAAGTCCTGTCTGGTGCCAGGAGAAATTGCTTACGGCCACACCACCGGGAACACGCCCGATCTCGTCTGATCTCGGAAGCTGAGCACGTTCGGGCCTGGTTAGTACTTGGATGGGAGACCGCCTGGGAATACCAGGTGCTGTAATCTATTTTCATTTGGGTTAAAAAAAAAGATCCTTTCTCCTGTTTAAAGTCCTGTCTGGTGCCAGGAGTAATTGCTTACGGCCACACCACTGTGAACACGCCCGATCTCGTCTGATCTCGGAAGCTAAGCACGGTCGGGCCTGGTTAGTACCTGGATGGGAGACCGCCTGGGAATACCAGGTGCTGTAAGCTATTTTCATTTGGGGTAAAAAAAATCATCCTTTCTCCTGTTTAAAGTCCTGTCTGGTGCCAGGAGTAATTGCTTACGGCCACACCACTGTGAACACGCCCGATCTCGTCTGACCTCGGAAGCTAAGCACGGTCGGGCCTGGTTAGTACCTGGATGGGAGACCGCCTGGGAATACCAGGTGCTGTATTCATTGGGGGTAAAAAAAAATCATCCTTTCTCCTGTTTAAAGTCCTGTCTGGTGCCAGGAGCAATTGCTTACGGCCACACCACCGGGAACACGCCCGATCTCGTCTGATCTCGGAAGCTAAGCACGGTGGGGCCTGGTTAGTAATTGGATGGGAGACCGACTGGGAATACCAGGTGCTGTAATCTATTTTCATTTTGGGTAAAAAAAATTATCCTTTCTCCTGTTTAAAGTCCTGTCTGGTGCCAGGAGCAATTGCTTACGGCCACACCACTGCGAACACGCCCGATCTCGTCTGATCTCGGAAGCTAAGCACGGTCGGGCCTGGATAGTACCTGGATGGGAGACCGCCTGGGAATACCAGGTGCTGTAATCTATTTTCATTTGGGGTAAAAAAAAATGATCCTTTCTCCTGTTTAAAGTCCTGTCTGGTGCCAGGAGCATTTGCTTTCGGCCACACCACCGGGAACACGCCCGATCTCGTCTGGTCTCGGAACCTAAGCACGGTCGGGCCTGGTTAGTACTTGGATGGGAGACCGCCTGGGAATACCAGGTGCTGTAATCTATTTTCATTTGGGGTAAAAAAAATGATCCTTTCTCCTGTTTAAAGTCCTGTCTGGTGCCAGGAGCAATTGCTTACGGCCACACCACTGCGAACACGCCCGATCTCGTCTGATCTCGGAAGCTAAGCACGGTCGGGCCTGGTTAGTACCTGGATGGGAGACCGCCTGGGAATAACAGGTGCTGTAATCTATTTTCATTTGGGGTAAAAAAAATGATCCTTTCTCCTGTTTAAAGTCCTGTCTGGTGCCAGGAGCAATTGCTTACGGCCACACCACTGCGAACATGCCCGATCTTGTCTGATCTCGGAAGCTAAGCACGGTCGGGCCTGGTTAGTACCTGGATGGGAGACCGCCTGGGAATACCAGGTGCTGTAAGCTATTTTCATTTGGGGTAAAAAAAATCATCCTTTCTCCTGTTTAAAGTCCTGTCTGGTGCCAGGAGCAATTGCTTACGGCCACACCACCGGGAACACGCCCGAACTCGTCTGATCTCGGAACCTAAGCACGGTCGGGCCTGGTTAGTACTTGGATGGGAGACCGCCTGGGAATACCAGGTGCTGTAATCTATTTTCATTTGGGGTAAAAAAAATGATCCTTTCTCCTGTTTAAAGTCCTGTCTGGTGCCAGAATCAATTGCTTACGGCCACACCACCGTGAACACGCCCGATCTCGTCTGATCTCGGAAGCTAAGCACGGTCGGGCCTGGTTAGTACTTGGAGGGGAGACCGCCTGGGAATACCAGGTGCTGTAATCTATTTTCATTTGGGGTAAAAAAAATGATCCTTTCTCCTGTTTAAAGTCCTGTCTGGTGCCAGGAGAAATTGCTTACGGCCACACCACCGGGAACACGCCCGATCTCGTCTGATCTCGGAAGCTGAGCACGTTCGGGCCTGGTTAGTACTTGGATGGGAGACCGCCTGGGAATACCAGGTGCTGTAATCTATTTTCATTTGGGTTAAAAAAAAAGATCCTTTCTCCTGTTTAAAGTCCTGTCTGGTGCCAGGAGTAATTGCTTACGGCCACACCACTGTGAACACGCCCGATCTCGTCTGATCTCGGAAGCTAAGCACGGTCGGGCCTGGTTAGTACCTGGATGGGAGACCGCCTGGGAATACCAGGTGCTGTAAGCTATTTTCATTTGGGGTAAAAAAAATCATCCTTTCTCCTGTTTAAAGTCCTGTCTGGTGCCAGGAGTAATTGCTTACGGCCACACCACTGTGAACACGCCCGATCTCGTCTGACCTCGGAAGCTAAGCACGGTCGGGCCTGGTTAGTACCTGGATGGGAGACCGCCTGGGAATACCAGGTGCTGTATTCATTGGGGGTAAAAAAAAATCATCCTTTCTCCTGTTTAAAGTCCTGTCTGGTGCCAGGAGCAATTGCTTACGGCCACACCACCGGGAACACGCCCGATCTCGTCTGATCTCGGAAGCTAAGCACGGTGGGGCCTGGTTAGTAATTGGATGGGAGACCGACTGGGAATACCAGGTGCTGTAATCTATTTTCATTTTGGGTAAAAAAAATTATCCTTTCTCCTGTTTAAAGTCCTGTCTGGTGCCAGGAGCAATTGCTTACGGCCACACCACTGCGAACACGCCCGATCTCGTCTGATCTCGGAAGCTAAGCACGGTCGGGCCTGGTTAGTACCTGGATGGGAGACCGCCTGGGAATACCAGGTGCTGTAATCTATTTTCATTTGGGGTAAAAAAAAATGATCCTTTCTCCTGTTTAAAGTCCTGTCTGGTGCCAGGAGCATTTGCTTTCGGCCACACCACCGGGAACACGCCCGATCTCGTCTGGTCTCGGAACCTAAGCACGGTCGGGCCTGGTTAGTACTTGGATGGGAGACCGCCTGGGAATACCAGGTGCTGTAATCTATTTTCATTTGGGGTAAAAAAAATGATCCTTTCTCCTGTTTAAAGTCCTGTCTGGTGCCAGGAGCAATTGCTTACGGCCACACCACTGCGAACACGCCCGATCTCGTCTGATCTCGGAAGCTAAGCACGGTCGGGCCTGGTTAGTACCTGGATGGGAGACCGCCTGGGAATACCAGGTGCTGTAAGCTATTTTCATTTGGGGTAAAAAAAATCATCCTTTCTCCTGTTTAAAGTCCTGTCAGGTGCCAGGAGCATTTGCTTACGGCCACACCACCGGGAACACGCCTGAACTCGTCTGATCTCGGAACCTAAGCACGGTCGGGCCTGGTTAGTACTTGGATGGGAGACCGCCTGGGAATACCAGGTGCTGTAATCTATTTTCATTTGGGGTAAAAAAAATGATCCTTTCTCCTGTTTAAAGTCCTGTCTGGTGCCAGGCTCAATTGCTTACGGCCACACCACCGTGAACACGCCCAATCTCGTCTGATCTCGGAAGCTAAGCACGGTCGGGCCTGGTTAGTACTTGGATGGGAGACCGGCTGGGAATACCAGGTGCTGTAATCTATTTTCATTTGGGGTAAAAAAAATGATCCTTTCTCCTGTTTAAAGTCCTGTCTGGTGCCAGGAGCAATTGCTTACGGCCACACCACCGAGAACACACCCGATCTCGTCTGATCTCGGAAGCTAAGCACGGTCGGGCCTGGTTAGTACTTGGATGGGAGACCGCCTGGGAATACCAGGTGCTGTAATCTATTTTCATTTTGGGTAAAAAAAAAGGTCCTTTCTCCTGTTTAAAGTCCTGTCTGGTGCCAGGAGCAATTGCTTACGGCCACACCACTGCGAACACGCCCGATCTTGTCTGATCTCGGACTCTAAGCACGGTCGGGCCTGGTGAGTACCTGGATGGGAGACAGACTGGGAATACCAGGTGCTGTAAGCTATTTTCATTTGGGGTAAAAAAAATCATCCTTTCTCCTGTTTAAAGTCCTGTCTGGTGCCAGGAGAAATTGCTTACGGCCACACCACCGTGAACACGCCCGATCTCGTCTGATCTCGGAAGCTAAGCACGGTCGGGGCTGGTTAGTACTTGGATGGGAGACCGCCTGGGAATACCAGGTGCTGTAATCTATTTTCATTTGGGGTAAAAAAAATGATCCTTTCTCCTGTTTAAAGTCCTTTCTGGTGCCAGGAGCAATTGCTTACTGCCACACCACTGCGAACACGCCCGATCTAGTCTGATCTCGGAAGCTAAGCACGGTCGGGCCTGGTTAGTACCTGGATGGGAGACCGCCTGGGAATACCAGGTGCTGTAAGCTATTTTCATTTGGGGTAAAAAAAATCATCCTTTCTCCTGTTTAAAGTCCTGTCTGGTGCCAGGAGCAATTGCTTACGGCCACACCACCGGGAACACGCCCGAACTCGTCTGATCTCGGAACCTAAGCACGGTCGGGCCTGGTTAGTACTTGGATGGGAGACCGCCTGGGAATACCAGGTGCTGTAATCTATTTTCATTTGGGGTAAAAAAAATGATCCTTTCTCCTGTTTAAAGTCCTGTCTGGTGCCAGAATCAATTGCTTACGGCCACACCACCGTGAACACGCCCGATCTCGTCTGATCTCGGAAGCTAAGCACGGTCGGGCCTGGTTAGTACTTGGAGGGGAGACCGCCTGGGAATACCAGGTGCTGTAATCTATTTTCATTTGGGGTAAAAAAAATGATCCTTTCTCCTGTTTAAAGTCCTGTCTGGTGCCAGGAGAAATTGCTTACGGCCACACCACCGGGAACACGCCCGATCTCGTCTGATCTCGGAAGCTGAGCACGTTCGGGCCTGGTTAGTACTTGGATGGGAGACCGCCTGGGAATACCAGGTGCTGTAATCTATTTTCATTTGGGTTAAAAAAAAAGATCCTTTCTCCTGTTTAAAGTCCTGTCTGGTGCCAGGAGTAATTGCTTACGGCCACACCACTGTGAACACACCCGATCTCGTCTGATCTCGGAAGCTAAGCACGGTCGGGCCTGGTTAGTACCTGGATGGGAGACCGCCTGGGAATACCAGGTGCTGTAAGCTATTTTCATTTGGGGTAAAAAAAATCATCCTTTCTCCTGTTTAAAGTCCTGTCTGGTGCCAGGAGTAATTGCTTACGGCCACACCACTGTGAACACGCCCGATCTCGTCTGACCTCGGAAGCTAAGCACGGTCGGGCCTGGTTAGTACCTGGATGGGAGACCGCCTGGGAATACCAGGTGCTGTATTCATTGGGGGTAAAAAAAAATCATCCTTTCTCCTGTTTAAAGTCCTGTCTGGTGCCAGGAGCAATTGCTTACGGCCACACCACCGGGAACACGCCCGATCTCGTCTGATCTCGGAAGCTAAGCACGGTGGGGCCTGGTTAGTAATTGGATGGGAGACCGACTGGGAATACCAGGTGCTGTAATCTATTTTCATTTTGGGTAAAAAAAATTATCCTTTCTCCTGTTTAAAGTCCTGTCTGGTGCCAGGAGCAATTGCTTACGGCCACACCACTGCGAACACGCCCGATCTCGTCTGATCTCGGAAGCTAAGCACGGTCGGGCCTGGTTAGTACCTGGATGGGAGACCGCCTGGGAATACCAGGTGCTGTAATCTATTTTCATTTGGGGTAAAAAAAAATGATCCTTTCTCCTGTTTAAAGTCCTGTCTGGTGCCAGGAGCATTTGCTTTCGGCCACACCACCGGGAACACGCCCGATCTCGTCTGGTCTCGGAACCTAAGCACGGTCGGGCCTGGTTAGTACTTGGATGGGAGACCGCCTGGGAATACCAGGTGCTGTAATCTATTTTCATTTGGGGTAAAAAAAATGATCCTTTCTCCTGTTTAAAGTCCTGTCTGGTGCCAGGAGCAATTGCTTACGGCCACACCACTGCGAACACGCCCGATCTCGTCTGATCTCGGAAGCTAAGCACGGTCGGGCCTGGTTAGTACCTGGATGGGAGACCGCCTGGGAATACCAGGTGCTGTAAGCTATTTTCATTTGGGGTAAAAAAAATCATCCTTTCTCCTGTTTAAAGTCCTGTCAGGTGCCAGGAGCATTTGCTTACGGCCACACCACCGGGAACACGCCTGAACTCGTCTGATCTCGGAACCTAAGCACGGTCGGGCCTGGTTAGTACTTGGATGGGAGACCGCCTGGGAATACCAGGTGCTGTAATCTATTTTCATTTGGGGTAAAAAAAATGATCCTTTCTCCTGTTTAAAGTCCTGTCTGGTGCCAGGCTCAATTGCTTACGGCCACACCACCGTGAACACGCCCAATCTCGTCTGATCTCGGAAGCTAAGAACGGTCGGGCCTGGTTAGTACTTGGATGGGAGACCGGCTGGGAATACCAGGTGCTGTAATCTATTTTCATTTGGGGTAAAAAAAATGATCCTTTCTCCTGTTTAAAGTCCTGTCTGGTGCCAGGAGCAATTGCTTACGGCCACACCACCGAGAACACACCCGATCTCGTCTGATCTCGGAAGCTAAGCACGGTCGGGCCTGGTTAGTACTTGGATGGGAGACCGCCTGGGAATACCAGGTGCTGTAATCTATTTTCATTTTGGGTAAAAAAAAAGGTCCTTTCTCCTGTTTAAAGTCCTGTCTGGTGCCAGGAGCAATTGCTTACGGCCACACCACTGCGAACACGCCCGATCTTGTCTGATCTCGGACTCTAAGCACGGTCGGGCCTGGTGAGTACCTGGATGGGAGACAGACTGGGAATACCAGGTGCTGTAAGCTATTTTCATTTGGGGTAAAAAAAATCATCCTTTCTCCTGTTTAAAGTCCTGTCTGGTGCCAGGAGAAATTGCTTACGGCCACACCACCGTGAACACGCCCGATCTCGTCTGATCTCGGAAGCTAAGCACGGTCGGGGCTGGTTAGTACTTGGATGGGAGACCGCCTGGGAATACCAGGTGCTGTAATCTATTTTCATTTGGGGTAAAAAAAATGATCCTTTCTCCTGTTTAAAGTCCTTTCTGGTGCCAGGAGCAATTGCTTACTGCCACACCACTGCGAACACGCCCGATCTAGTCTGATCTCGGAAGCTAAGCACGGTCGGGCCTGGTTAGTACCTGGATGGGAGACCGCCTGGGAATACTAGGTGCTGTAAGCTATTTTCATTTGGGGTAAAAAAAATGATCCTTTCTCCTGTTTAAAGTCCTGTCTGGTGCCAGGAGTAATTGCTTACGGCCACACCACTGCGAACACGCCCGATCTCGTCTGATCTCGGAAGCTAAGCACGGTCGGGCCTGGTTAGTACCTGGATGGGAGACCGCCTGGGAATACCAGGTGCTAAAAGCTATTTTCATTTGGGGTAAAAAAAATCATCCTTTCTCCTGTTTAAAGTCCTGTCTGGTGCCAGGAGCAATTGCTTACGGCCACACCACCGGGAACACGCCCGAACTCGTCTGATCTCGGAAGCTAAGCACGGTCGGGCCTGGTTAGTACCTGGATGGGAGACCGCTTGGGGATACCAGGTGCTGTAAGCTATTTTCATTTGGGGTAAAAGAAATCATCCTTTCTCCTGTTTAAAGTCCTGTCTGGTGCCAGGAGCAATTGCTTACGGCCACACCACCGTGAACACGCCCGATCTCGTCTGATCTCGGAAGCTAAGCACGGTCGGGCCTGGTTAGTACTTGGATGGGAGACCGCCTGGGAATACCAGGTGCTGTAATCTATTTTCATTTGGGGTAAAAAAAATGATCCTTTCTCCTGTTTAAAGTCCTATCTGGTGCCAGGAGCACTTGCTTACGGCCACACCACCGCGAAAACGCCCGATCTCGTCTGATCTCGGAAGCTAAGCACGGTCGAGCCTGGTTAGTACTTGGATGGGAGACCGCCTGGGAATACCAGGTGCTGTAATCTATTTTCATTTGGGGTAAAAAAAATGATCCTTTCTCCTGTTTAAAGTCCTATCTGGTGCCAGGAGCACTTGCTTACGGCCACACCACCGCGAAAACGCCCGATCTCGTCTGATCTCGGAAGCTAAGCACGGTCGGGCCTGGTTAGTACCTGGATGGGAGACCGCCTGGGAATACCAGGTGCTGTAATCTATTTTCATTTGGGGTAAAAAAAATCATCCTTTCTCCTGTTTAAAGTCCTGTCTGGTGCCAGGAGCAATTGCTTACGGCCACACCACCGGGAACACGCCCGATCTCGTCTGATCTCGGAACCTAAGCACGGTCGGGCCTGGTTAGTACTTGGATGGGAGACCGCCTGGGAATACCAGGTGCTGTAATCTATTTTCATTTGGGGTAAAAAAAATTATCCTTTCTCCTGTTTAATGTCCTGTCTGGTGCTAGGAGCAATTGCTTACGGCCACACCACCGTGAACACGTCCGATCTCGTCTGATCTCGGAAGCTAAGCACGGTCGGGCCTGGTGAGTACCTGGATGGGAGACCGCCTGGGAATACCAGGTGCTGTAAGCTATTTTCATTTGGGGTAAAAAAAATCATCCTTTCTCCTGTTTAAAGTCCTTTCTGGTGCCAGGAGCAATTGCTTACGGCCACACCACCGTGAACACGCCCGATCTCGTCTGATCTCGGAAGCTAAGCACGGTCGGGACTGGTTAGTACTTGGATGGGAGACCGCATGGGAATACCAGGTGCTGTAAGCTATTTTCATTTGGGGTAAAAAAAATGATCCTTTCTCCTGTTTAAAGTCCTGTCTGGTGCCAGGAGCAATTGCTTACGGCCACAGCACTGCGAACACGCCCGATCTCGTCTGATCTCGGAAGCTAAGCACGGTCGGGCCTGGTTAGTACCTGGATGGGAGACCGCCTGGGAATACTAGGTGCTGTAAGCTATTTTCATTTGGGGTAAAAAAAATCATCCTTTCTCCTGTTTAAAGTCCTGTCTGGTGCCAGGAGCAATTGCTTACGGCCACACCACCGGGAACACGCCCGATCTCGTCTGATCTCGGAAGCTAAGCACGGTCGGGCCTGGTTAGTACTTGGATGGGAGACCGACTGGGAATACCAGGTGCTGTAATCTATTTTCATTTTGGGTAAAAAAAATGATCCTTTCTCCTGTTTAAAGTCCTGTCTGGTGCCAAGAGCAATTACTTACGGCCACACCACTGCGAACACGCCCGATCTCGTCTGATCTCGGAAGCTAAGCACGGTCGGGCCTGGTTAGTACCTGGATGGGAGACCGCCTGGGAATACCAGGTGCTGTGATCTATTTTCATTTGGGGTAAAAAAAATGATCCTTTCTCCTGTTTAAAGTCCTGTCTGGTGCCAGGAGCAATTGCTTACGGCCACACCACTGCGAACACGCCCGATCTCGTCTGATCTC
>NC_140271.1:27652164-27699664 GCF_964030765.1 Micromesistius poutassou
CGGGAACACGCCCGATCTCGTCTGATCTCGGAAACTAAGCACGGTCGGGCCTGGTTAGTACTTGGATGGGAGACCGCCTGGGAATACCAGGTGCTGTAATCTATTTTCATTTGGGGTAAAAAAAATCATCCTTTCTCCTGTTTAAAGTCCTGTCTGGTGCTAGGAGTAATTGCTTACGGCCACACCACCGTGAACACGCCCGATCTCGTCTGATCTCGGAAGCTAAGCACGGTCGGGCCTGGTTAGTACCTGGATGGGAGACCGCCTGGGAATACCAGGTGCTATGAGGTATTTTCATTTGGGGTAAAAAAAATCATCCTTTCTCCTGTTTAAAGTCCTGTCTGGTGCCAGGAGTAATTGCTTACGGCCACACCACCGTGAACACGCCCGATCTCGTCTGATCTCGGAAGCTAAGCACGGTCGGGCCTGGTTAGTACTTGGATCGGAGACCGCCTGGGAATACCAGGTGCTGTAATCTATTTTCATTTGGGGTAAAAAAAATGATCCTTTCTCCTGTTTAAAGTCCTGTCTGGTGCCAGGAGCAAATGCTTACGGCCACACCACTGCGAACACGCCCGTTCTCGTCTGATCTCGGAAGCTAAGCACGGTCGGGCCTGGTTAGTACCTGGATGGGAGACCGCCTGGGAATACCAGGTGCTGTAAGCTATTTTCATTTGGGGTAAAAAAAATCATCCTTTCTCCTGTTTAAAGTCCTGTCTGGTGCCAGGAGCTATTGCTTACGGCCACACCACCGTGAACACGCCCGATCTCGTCTGATCTCGGAAGCTAAGCACGGTCGGGCCTGGTTAGTACTTGGATGGGAGACCGCCTGGGAATACCAGGTGCTGTAATCTATTTTCATTTTGGGTAAAAAAAATGATCCTTTCTCCTGTTTAAAGTCCTATCTGGTGCCAGGAGCAATTGCTTACGGCCACACCACCGGGAACACGCCCGATCTCGTCTGATCTCGGAACCTAAGCACGGTCGGGCCTGGTTAGTACTTGGATGGGAGACCGCCTGGGAATACCAGGTGCTGTAATCTATTTTCATTTGGGGTAAAAAAAATTATCCTTTCTCCTGTTTAAAGTCCTGTCTGGTGCCAGGAGCAATTGCTTACGGCCACACCACCGTGAACACGCCCGATCTCGTCTGATCTCGGAAGCTAAGCACGGTCGGGGCTGGTTAGTACTTGGATGGGAGACCGCCTGGGAATACCAGGTGCTGTAATCTATTTTCATTTGGGGTAAAAAAAATGATCCTTTCTCCTGTTTAAAGTCCTGTCTGGTGCCAGGAGCAATTGCTTACGGCCACACCACTGCGAACACGCCCGAACTCGTCTGATCTCGGAAGCTAAGCACGGTCGGGCCTGGTTAGTACCTGGTTGGGAGACCGCCTGGGAATACCAGGTGCTGTAATCTATTTTCATTTGGGGTAAAAAAAATCATCCTTTCTCCTGTTTAAAGTCCTGTCTGGTGCCAGGAGTAATTGCTTACGGCCACACCACTGCGAACACGCCTGATCTCGTCTGATCTCTGAAGCTAAGCACGGTCGGGCCTGGTTAGTACCTGGATGGGAGACCGCCTGGGAATACCAGGTGCTGTAAGCTATATTCATTTGGGGTAAAAAAAATCATCCTTTCTCCTGTTTAAAGTCCTGTCTGGTGCCAGGAGCAATTGCTTACGGCCACACCACCGTGAACACGCCCGATCTCGTCTGATCTCGGTAGCTAAGCACGGTCGGGCCTGGTTAGTACTTGGATGGGAGACCGCCTGGGAATGCCAGGTGCTTTAATCTATTTTCATTTGGGGTAAAAAAAATGATCCTTTCTCCTGTTTAAAGTCCTGTCTGGTGCCAGGAGCAATTGCTTACGGCCACACCACCGTGAACACGCCCGATCTCGTCTGATCTCGGAAGCTAAGCACGGTCGGGCCTGGTTAGTACTTGGATGGGAGACCGCCTGGGAATACCAGGTGCTGGATTTGTGTTTTCATTTGGGGTAAAAGAAATTATCCTTTCTCCTGTTTAAAGTCCTGTCTGGTGCCAGAAGCAATTGCTTACGGCCACACCACTGCGAACACGCCCGATCTCGTTTGATCTCGGAAGCTAAGCACGGTCGGGCCTGGTTAGTACCTGGATGGGAGACCGCCTGGGAATACCAGGTGCTGTAAGCTATTTTCATTTGGGGTAAAAAAAATCATCCTTTCTCCTGTTTAAAGTCCTGTCTGGTGCCAGGAGCAATTGCTTACGGCCACACCACCGGGAACACGCCCGATCTCGTCTGATCTCGGAAACTAAGCACGGTCGGGCCTGGTTAGTACTTGGATGGGAGACCGCCTGGGAATACCAGGTGCTGTAATCTATTTTCATTTGGGGTAAAAAAAATCATCCTTTCTCCTGTTTAAAGTCCTGTCTGGTGCTAGGAGTAATTGCTTACGGCCACACCACCGTGAACACGCCCGATCTCGTCTGATCTCGGAAGCTAAGCACGGTCGGGCCTGGTTAGTACCTGGATGGGAGACCGCCTGGGAATACCAGGTGCTATGAGGTATTTTCATTTGGGGTAAAAAAAATCATCCTTTCTCCTGTTTAAAGTCCTGTCTGGTGCCAGGAGTAATTGCTTACGGCCACACCACCGTGAACACGCCCGATCTCGTCTGATCTCGGAAGCTAAGCACGGTCGGGCCTGGTTAGTACTTGGATCGGAGACCGCCTGGGAATACCAGGTGCTGTAATCTATTTTCATTTGGGGTAAAAAAAATGATCCTTTCTCCTGTTTAAAGTCCTGTCTGGTGCCAGGAGCAAATGCTTACGGCCACACCACTGCGAACACGCCCGTTCTCGTCTGATCTCGGAAGCTAAGCACGGTCGGGCCTGGTTAGTACCTGGATGGGAGACCGCCTGGGAATACCAGGTGCTGTAAGCTATTTTCATTTGGGGTAAAAAAAATCATCCTTTCTCCTGTTTAAAGTCCTGTCTGGTGCCAGGAGCTATTGCTTACGGCCACACCACCGTGAACACGCCCGATCTCGTCTGATCTCGGAAGCTAAGCACGGTCGGGCCTGGTTAGTACTTGGATGGGAGACCGCCTGGGAATACCAGGTGCTGTAATCTATTTTCATTTTGGGTAAAAAAAATGATCCTTTCTCCTGTTTAAAGTCCTATCTGGTGCCAGGAGCAATTGCTTACGGCCACACCACCGGGAACACGCCCGATCTCGTCTGATCTCGGAACCTAAGCACGGTCGGGCCTGGTTAGTACTTGGATGGGAGACCGCCTGGGAATACCAGGTGCTGTAATCTATTTTCATTTGGGGTAAAAAAAATTATCCTTTCTCCTGTTTAAAGTCCTGTCTGGTGCCAGGAGCAATTGCTTACGGCCACACCACCGTGAACACGCCCGATCTCGTCTGATCTCGGAAGCTAAGCACGGTCGGGGCTGGTTAGTACTTGGATGGGAGACCGCCTGGGAATACCAGGTGCTGTAATCTATTTTCATTTGGGGTAAAAAAAATGATCCTTTCTCCTGTTTAAAGTCCTGTCTGGTGCCAGGAGCAATTGCTTACGGCCACACCACTGCGAACACGCCCGAACTCGTCTGATCTCGGAAGCTAAGCACGGTCGGGCCTGGTTAGTACCTGGTTGGGAGACCGCCTGGGAATACCAGGTGCTGTAATCTATTTTCATTTGGGGTAAAAAAAATCATCCTTTCTCCTGTTTAAAGTCCTGTCTGGTGCCAGGAGTAAATGCTTACGGCCACACCACTGCGAACACGCCTGATCTCGTCTGATCTCTGAAGCTAAGCACGGTCGGGCCTGGTTAGTACCTGGATGGGAGACCGCCTGGGAATACCAGGTGCTGTAAGCTATATTCATTTGGGGTAAAAAAAATCATCCTTTCTCCTGTTTAAAGTCCTGTCTGGTGCCAGGAGCAATTGCTTACGGCCACACCACCGTGAACACGCCCGATCTCGTCTGATCTCGGTAGCTAAGCACGGTCGGGGCTGGTTAGTACTTGGATGGGAGACCGCCTGGGAATGCCAGGTGCTTTAATCTATTTTCATTTGGGGTAAAAAAAATGATCCTTTCTCCTGTTTAAAGTCCTGTCTGGTGCCAGGAGCAATTGCTTACGGCCACACCACCGTGAACACGCCCGATCTCGTCTGATCTCGGAAGCTAAGCACGGTCGGGCCTGGTTAGTACTTGGATGGGAGACCGCCTGGGAATACCAGGTGCTGGATTTGTGTTTTCATTTGGGGTAAAAGAAATTATCCTTTCTCCTGTTTAAAGTCCTGTCTGGTGCCAGAAGCAATTGCTTACGGCCACACCACTGCGAACACGCCCGATCTCGTTTGATCTCGGAAGCTAAGCACGGTCGGGCCTGGTTAGTACCTGGATGGGAGACCGCCTGGGAATACAAGGTGCTGTAAGCTACTTTCATTTGGGGTAAAAAAAATCATCCTTTCTCCTGTTTAAAGTCCTGTCTGGTGCCAGGAGCAATTGCTTACGGCCACACCACCGTGAACATGCCCGATCTTGTCTGATCTCCGTAGCTAAGCACGGTCGGGCCTGGTTAGTACTTGGATGGGAGACCGCCTGGGAATACCAGGTGCTGTAATCTATTTTCATTTGGGGTAAAAAAAATGATCCTTTCTCCTGTTTAAAGTCCTGTCTGGTGCCAGGAGAAATTGCTTACGGCAACACCACTGCGAACACGCCCGATCTCGTCTGATCTCGGAAGCTAAGCACGGTCGGGCCTGGTTAGTACCTGGATGGGAGACCGCCTCGGAATACCAGGTGCTGTAAGCTATTTTCATTTGGGGTAAAAAAAAATCATCCTTTCTCCTGTTTAAAGTCCTGTCTGGTGCCAGGAGTAATTGCTTACGGCCACACCACCGTGAACACGCCCGATCTCGTCTGATCTCGGAAGCTAAGCATGGTCGGGCCTGGTTAGTACTTGGATGGGAGACCGCCTGGGAATACCAGGTGCTGTAATCTATTTTCATTTGGGGTAAAAAAAATGATCCTTTCTCCTGTTTAAAGTCCTGTCTGGTGCTAGGAGCAATTGCTTACGGCCACACCACTGCGAACACACCCGATCTCGTCTGATCTCGGAAGCAAAGCACGGTCAGGCCTGTTTAGTACCTGGATGGGAGACCGCCTGGGAATACCAGGTGCTGTAAGCTATTTTCATTTGGGGTAAAAAAAATCATCCTTTCTCATGTTTAAAGTCCTGTCTGGTGCTGGGAGCAATTGCTTACGGCCACACCACCGTGAACACGCCCGATCTCGTCTGATCTCGGAAGTTAAGCATGGTCGGGCCTGGTTAGTAATTGGATGGGAGACCGCCTGGGAGTACCAGGTGCTGTAATCTATTTTCATTTGGGGTAAAAAAAATGATCCTTTCTCCTGTTTAAAGTCCTGTCTGGTGCCAGGAGCAATTGCTTACGGCCACACCACTGCGAACACGCCTGATCTCGTCTGATCTCGGAAGCTAAGCACGGTCGGGCCTGGTTAGTACCTGGATGGGAGACCGCCTGGGAATACCAGGTGCTGTAAGCTTTTTTCATTTGGGGTAAAAAAAATCATCCTTTCTCCTGTTTAAAGTCCTGTCTGGTGCCCGGAGCAATTGCTTACGGCTACACCACCGTGAACACGCCCAATCTCGTCTGATCTCGGAAGCTAAGCACGGTCAGGCCTGGTTAGTACTTGGATGGGAGACCGCCTGGGAATACCAAGTGCTGTAATCTATATTCATTTGGGGTAAAAAAAATGATCCTTTCTCCTGTTTAAAGTCCTGTCTGGTGCCAGGAGCAATTGCTTACGGCCACACCACCGCGAACACGCCCGATCTCGTCTGATCTCGGAAGCTAAGCACGGTCGGGCCTGGTTAGTACCTGGATGGGAGACCGCCTGGGAATACCAGGTGCTGTAAGCTATTTTCATTTGGGGTAAAAAAAATCATCCTTTCTCCTGTTTAAAGTCCTGTCTGGTGCCAGGAGCAATTGCTAACGGCCACACCACTGCGAACACGCCCGATCTCGTCTGATCTCGGAAGCTAAGCACGGTCGGGCCTGGTTAGTACCTGGATGGGAGACCGCCTGGGAATACCAGGTGCTGTAAGCTATTTTCATTTGGGGTAAAAAAAATCATCCTTTCTCCTGTTAAAGAGGAAGAGATAAGAGACAGCAGTGAGAGAGGTCGTGTTTGAAAAAAGGATGAAAAAAATCATCCTTTCTCCTGTTAAAGAGGAAGAGATAAGAGACAGCAGTGAGAGAGGCCGTGTTTCCCGAAGCTCCGCTAGACAGTGGCAAAAAGTACTTAATTCATCGTTCAGGTCTACTTTATTTTACTTTATTTCATGATCATAATACTTAAGAATATATAGTTTGTTTCCGTCAACCTCAATTGCTCGATTCAACAATACTTTTTGGCACTTTGACTACCGGATCAGACCGCAGCAAAAGCCTTGGACTTTCCTATCGCCAACATGCCTCTGTACTCGGATGTCTCAGGCACAGAGACTGGGAAATGCACAGACTGCACCAAACTGCAACAGACAGTGGCTTTATTTGAAACGAGGCTAGCAGCATTAGAAAAATGCAAAGGACTTCTCCAGGATACAGTGCCGATGGGTGAGTTTGCTGAGCTAGCTCAGACAAATCCACAACAGGATGATCAAAGCTATACTGTATCCTTCCCGAAGCTGGACAAGAGAGAGACAATTCCAACTGCCTCTCATTGGCACAGAGTCGGCGCTAAGCCCAAACAACATTCCAAAGTGAATCAACAAGTTCACTCAACGCCAAATGCTAAGCTTCCCAAAGCTAAAATCAGCCGGATTAGCCAATCGCTGAAGTTTACCATGCCGATGAAGAACCGGTTCCTGCCACTCCAGGAGTCCACGAACGCGCCTGCCACCCATGCACCCCTAAGCCCCAAGATGCGTCCAAACGGATGGTGTGGACAAAGACCGACCATGACCCTGTCGCCAGAGAGGCCAGCTGCGCATGCATCTGCCACCCGTGCACCCCTGAGCCCCAGGATGCGTCCGGACGGACGGTGGGGACAGAGACGGAACAAGAACCAGTCACCACGGAGTCGAGCTGTGCATGCGTCTGCGACCGCCACTTCAAGCCAACAAGGGCCCATCTCACAGAAAGCAGATGAACCAGACACTCTGATTGTAGGAGACTCAACCATAAAGGATATAACCGGTAAGAAGATCAAAACATGCTACTTCCCAGATGTGATGGTTAGTGATGTCAACCAGAAACTAGCCACAATTATACTGGAAAACCCCAAAATCTCACAGATTATTGTGCATGCAGGACTTAATGATATTCGAAAAGAACAGTCAGAACTTCTGAAGAGGGATTTCACTGAACTATTGGACACACTGGACAAATTACACGTTAGGTCATTCATCAGTGGACCCATACCAGCCGTTGACAGGGGAATAAACAGATTCAGTCGTCTACTTGCACTGAATACATGGCTTTCAAGAGTCTGCAATGAAAGAGGAAGGGGCTTTATTGACAATTTCAACTTGTTCTGGGGGCGCAAATATCTTTTCAGAGCAGATGGCCTACACCCAAACAGGTTAGGCTCAAAACTGTTAAGGGACAATCTTCTCTTCTCACTCTCCCACCATGAGAAGAAGCGAGACTACAGCCTCCCCCACACATCTACTGTCCCACTATCTGACACACAGATAGCAGACAGACCACAGACCTTGAAGAGAGACAACAGCCTGCCCGACACCATCGACACCATGCCTCCCCCCTTTGCTGATGCTGGCTTGGCGAGGAACGGCCACCCCCCTCCTCTGCACTCCCCCATCGACGATGACCTCCAGCACTCACCCATCGATGATGACCTCCAGCTGTCCCCCATTGATGATGACCACCAGCCTCATCTCTCCCATAGCCACAACGACAACTCCAGTTCCACTGTCTCCTCCCTTTATGATTTTCCAGATGAATTTAAGAAACGGAGAAATGTTGGCATCAAACTTGCATCTGCGTCAATGATACCATCCCCATGTCATGACCACAGTCTGATAACAGCCAAGCGGAGGGCGCCCCAGCCCCCCCCTCCCTGTACTGATAGTAGTCCTGATTATTACTGAGACAAAAAAGGATTCAGCCGTAGACACAGCACAAAGGAAGTTTTGCATAATCTGTTGAACCCAAGGTTGCCTACATCAAAACATGGCAACTTTTGCATTCCTGCTGTAATCACTAAGAGAGTAAACAAAGGGAAACTTAGATGCACTGCTAACCTCTCAAATCTCATACCTATTCCCTCCAAACCAAAATCAACCTTAAAGCCTATCAATAACACCATCAGGATGGGTCTACTTAATGTTAGGTCTCTTAATAACAAATCTTTTTTAGTTAATGATTTCATTACCACTGCTCAACTGGATTTTATGTTTTTAACTGAAACATGGCTAGAACAAAATAACAGTGCAACCGTTCTGATAGAGACAGCTCCTCCCAACTATAACTTTTTTGATGTATGTAGATCTGGAAAAAGAGGTGGAGGGGTTGCTGCTATATTTAAAAATGTATTTCAGGGGAAACAGATGCTATTTGGTGATTTTCCATCATTCGAATACCTTTGTGCTGTATTGAAATGTTCCCCCAGAGTTCTCCTATTAATTATTTACTGGCCACCCACATACGCTGCAAATTTCTTCGATGACTTTACAGAATTATTGTCTAGCATCTCCACAGACTTTGACTGTCTAGTTATAACTGGTGACTTCAATTTTCATACTGATGATTTTAATGATAAGTGTGCAAAAAAACTTTTTACCATTTTGGACACATTTGAAATGTCTCAACATGTGAAAGAGGCTACTCATTGTAAGGGGCACACTCTAGACCTGGTTATCACAAAGGGTCTCAATGTTTCAGATCTCTCTGTGACTGATCCTTCACTGTCTGACCATTTCTGTGTTTTCTTTAATATATCTTTTATTCCCGACATACAGACAAAATCAAATACTGTCAAAAAACGGTATATCAATGAACATTCTAATGTACTTTTTAAAAAGGCCATCTCCTTGCTACCACCTCTCAACCCATGTTCTGCTGATGATCTTTTAGAAAACTTTAATTTGAAAATTTTGAAAGTCATAGATGTCATTGCACCTTATAAGGTTAAAACGATTTCTGGAAAGCAAAAGGCACCTTGGAGAAAAGCTGCTTTTGTAACAGCCCAGAAAAAAGAATGCAGGAAGGCTGAACGCATATGGCGTAAAACAAAACTTCATATACACCATGACATCTATAAAGAGAGCCTCCGTGCTTACAATTTAGACTTAAAAAGTGCTAGAGAAACATTTTTCTCCAATATCATTAAAACCAATACTAATAATGCCAAAACCCTATTTGCAACTGTTGACAGACTGACCAAGCCCCCAACACAAATTCCACCTGACCTTCATTCCACTCAGAAATGCAATGAGTTTGCAGCATTTTATACTGATAAAATTGAAGGCATCAGACGCGCCATCAATGTCTCCACTTTAAACAAAAATGCTGGACTACCACCATATTCAGGCAAAAGTAACGTGGCAATGACATGCTTTAATGTCACAGACTCTAAAACTCTTGTGGAAACTGTGACACAACTGAAGCCATCCACCTGTTGCCTTGATACTTTACCTACCAACCACTTTAAGAATGTTTTTGACTGCCTAGCAATAGACATATTGCAAATAGTTAACAACTCTCTCCAATCAGGCACTTTCCCAAAAGGCTTCAAAACTGCAGTTATCAAACCCCTTTTAAAAAAGCGGAGCCTAGATGCCTCTGTTATTAACAACTACAGACCAATATCAAATCTACCCTTCATAAGTAAAATCATTGAGAAAATTGTCCTCCAGCAACTTAGTGACTTCCTGGCATCAACTGGTTGCTATGACACCTTCCAATCCGGATTTCGACCCCTTCACAGCACTGAGACCGCCCTTATTAAAGTTGTAAACGACATCCGTCTTAACACAGACTCTGGCAAAATCTCAATACTAATGCTACTAGACCTCAGTGCTGCATTCGACACTGTAGACCATACAATACTTTTGGACAGATTAGAAAACTGGGTGGGGCTTTCAGGCAGGTTTTAAATTGGTTTAGGTCCTACCTACAAAATAGGAACTACTTTGTTTCCATTGGCGACTTTGTTTCAGAATCAACAAACGTGACATGTGGAGTCCCACAAGGTTCGATCTTAGGACCCTCTCTATTCAACATCTACATGCTCCCACTAGGGAAAATCATGCAAAATAACAATATTGACCATCACTGCTATGCTGATGACACGCAAATCTATGTATCTCTATCACCAAATGACTATCAGCCCATAGATCTGTTGTGCCAGTGCATTGAGCAAGTCAAAGACTGGATGTGCCAAAATTTCCTTCAACTAAATGAGGACAAAACCGAGATAATTGTATTTGGTGCTAAAACCGAAAGGCTTAAAGTTACCCAACACCTTCACTCTCTGTCCTTGAAAACCTCAATCAAAGCCAGAAATCTAGGGGTTATTATGGATTCAGATTTACATTTCGACAGTCACATCAAATCAGTTACAAAATCGGCATATTATCACCTTAAAAACGTAGCAAAACTTAGAGGGCTCATGTCTACCGAAGACTTACAAACACTTGTACATGCCTTTATCACTAGCAAGCTTGATTACTGCAATGGTCTCCTTACAGGTCTCCCAAAAAAAACTCTAAGGCAACTACAGCTTGTTCAGAATGCTGCTGCTAGAGTTCTAACAAAGACCAAAAAATTTGAACATATTACACCAATTCTCAAATCATTACACTGGCTCCCTGTATGTCAGAGAATTGATTTTAAAATCATGTTGCTAACCTACAAATCTCTACATGGTTTAGGGCCAAAATATTTAACTGATATGCTTCCACTACATAAGTCTTCTAGACTACTAAGATCCTCTGAGACCAATCTGTTAATTATCCCCAGAGTCAACACGAAACATGGGGAAGCAGGATTTAGTTACTATGCAACAAATAGCTGGAATAAACTCCCTGAGGATTTAAGACTTGCCCCAACTCTGACAGCTTTTAAAACAAGACTGAAGACTTTTATGTTTGCTTTAGCTTTCTGCTAAATCTTAAATCTACAATGTTTCTATTTTTATTTTATTAGTAACTTTGCCTTTCTAAAATGCATTTTTATTAACTCTGCCTTTCTAAAATGTTGTTTTTTAACTTTGCCTTTACTTTCTATCTATTTTACTTTTTACTTATCTATTATTTTATTTTATTGTATGACAATGTTTATATGTGAAGCACTTTGAGTCTGCCTTGTGTATGAAAAGTGCTATATAAATAAAGTTGCCTTGCCTTGCCTTGCCTTGTTTAAAGTCCTGTCTGGTGCCAGGAGCAATTGCTTACGGCCACACCACCGTGATCTCGTCTGATCCCGTTCAGGTGCGCAAGCAGGAAGTGAGCACAGAGCAGTTGAGTGTTTGTTGGGACCGTGTGTGCTTGATAGTGAGAAGGCACTTTTTTGTTGATAGTTTTATTGTTTCATTCATAGTTTGATAGTTTCATAGTTTGTTTCATTCCCCCTGCAGCCTGGCTGTTTGGGGGATTGTTTCATACTTTCTTGTTTAGATGGATAATCTGGTAAATGGGAAAATAGGTGGAAAGGCCACTTTGATTCATGTGGAACCCGATATTGATCATGCTTCTCGTGATTGGATGGATAATTTAGTAAATGAAAACATGGGAGCTACTACCAGTTTGACACATGTAGAACAGGTGAATGAGCCTGAGCATGTTGAAGTAAGAGAGAAAGGAATAACACAGACTAATTCCGTTAGTACAGAGGGAGAAAACATGGTGAATAGCAGGAGAGATAAAGAGGGTCTAAATGAAGTGATGAATGCGGGAGAGAGTGACGGTGGCTATAAAAAGGAGCTGACGTTGATTGTAGAGCTGGTCGGTGAAGACAATATAACTATGATGGAGCTATTGCGAGGAATCAAAGATAAGTGCGGGATTGTTCTGGCCTGCAGGGTCAAAAGTAAGATCATATACGAGATCACCATGCAGGAGGGAAAGGGCAAGACGAGGTTATTGGATGGGTTCAAAATCAAAAACACTCAGGTGACAGCTAAAGAAGTACGCAGCAATGAAATAGTTGTTTCATTTCTAAACTTGCCACCTTATATTTCTGACGCTGAAATAAGGCAGAAACTCTCAACGTGGGGCGTGAAGGCGATTTCGCCCATCAAAAGAAGGAAATGGCCTGGGACAGACGTGGCGGACGGGACAAGGTTCTGTAAAGTACAGTTCACTGAACTTGTACAGTCACTGCACTACTCAACAAAGTTTGAGACGCTAGACGGAGGGGAGTACTTCCGCGTAATTCACGACAGGCAGGTGAAGGTCTGCAGGCTGTGCATCCAGCCAGGACATATTGTGAGAGAATGCCCAGACTTCACCTGCTATAAATGCAAGCGCCAGGGACACTATGCTAGGGAGTGTGACCTGCAGGGAGCAAGACGCGGAGAGGAGCGGCCGGTGGATGCGGAGCCAGCCGGTGGCGGCGAGAGCGTGTCCCGGTCCGAGGAGGAGCAGCGACAGCGGGACGAGGACATCGCATGCTCTGATCCCATACCATTGGAGGGAGAGGAGAACACCGGAGCTGCCAACGGAGAGGAGATGACCCCAGACACCATTGGCAGCGGTGTGGATGGCGTGTCCAGGGGGACGGGTCGCACGACGAGAGGAGCATCCGGGCAAAGTGCTGAAGAAGGCGCTAGCGCAGCGCCCAAAACTCCATCAGCCCTGGCGAATGAGCGAGGAGGCGGTCGACCTGGGAAGGTGGAGACCCCGGGGTGCGGAGAGGCTCCGCGGGACGGGACGGCTGTGGCTGCTTCACCTGGAAAGGAGCCAGACGATTCGAACATGGAGGTGAAGGGGACGGGAACATCGGAGGAAGGAGAGTTGATGGATTGCGAAGCGGTGAGAGCCAGCAGGAAAAGAATGAACAAAAAGAAGGACAAAAGGGAGCCAAAAGAGCGGAAGGTATGACCCATCGAGCATCTATGGAAATCTGTGTTTTTCTTTGCATTACTATGGTCATTATAACATCCCTAAATGCGAATGGCCTGAGGAACATGATAAAGCTAGAAAGAACGATTGAACTGTGTAAATCGGACATGTTGTGCCTGCAGGAGACGCACTGGGATGATGGAATTGTGAAAAACCTTGGGAAACTTTGGAAAGGGCCCATATTTACAGATAATGGGAGTGCGAAGGCACGTGGAGTGGCGATCCTTGTCAGAGAGAGGTCTGTTAGTGGAGCAAAACAGACCTTTTGTGGAGGGAATGGAAGAGTGATAGCGATTGAATTTGTGCACAATAAAAACACATATAAATTAATCAATATATATGCACCAAACGTGGAGGAAATGAGGAAAGATTTTTTCAAGGACTTGGAGGTTCTGTGCACGGGAGGTTGTATGATGGTTGGTGACTATAATGTAAAATTATCAAGACTAGATTATTCAAATTACGTAAAATACAGGTATGATGGGTCAAGGAACTTTCTGAAAAACATGATGGCAGAACACAAAATGGTGGACATATGGAGGGAGGAAAATGCAGACAGTAAAGGGTTTTCGCGGAGGCAGGTGGTTATGGGGACCCTTAGACAGAGTCGAATAGACCTGGTCCTGGTTAAGGAAAACATTGTCAGCAAAATAAAGGAGGTGAAATATACTTTTACCACTCTTAGTGATCATGCAATCCTGTCACTGAGGTTAAGGGACGTATGTGTAAGGAATGTAGGTGGAGGAATGTGGTGCCTAAACAATAGCTTATTAGGAGAGGATTCATATAAAGAGATGATAGCTAAATGTATCAAAGAAGAAATAGAGAACATTTTAAACGGAGATAATATTTGTATTTGGTGGGAAAAATTGAAAGAAAAACTTTAGAAAGGAGCAGGTAGAGAAAGAGATACAAAATAAATTAAATGAAGAAGCAGGGAAAGCAGACAAAGATGCAAATTATAATATACAAAAGTATATGGAATTGAGAAGGGAACTAAAAGAGTGTGAGAAAAATAAATGTGATGGGGCGATAGTAAGGAGTAGAGTACAGTATGCTGTAGAGGGAGAAAGGTGCACAGCGTACTTTCTAAACCTAGAGAAAAAGAAACAGGAAAATAATTATATAAATGAACTACAGAATGAAAATGGAGAGAAGGTAAATGATTTGGTTAGCATCTTGAATACAGTGGAAGGCTTCTATAAAAACTTGTATAAAAAAGGGAATACAGAAAAAGAATGTATTGATGAGGTCTTGAGGGGTGTGGATGCAAGAATATCAGCAGACGAGCTAGACATGTGTGACAGAGAGATTACAGTAAAAGAAATACAAATAGCAATTACAAATGCAAAAAATAATAAAAGCCCTGGTTCAGATGGACTTAGTAGTGAATTCTACAAGGAGTTTGCTGACATACTGGCACCCATATTATTAAAGGTATACCAAAGCATGGAAGAGGGACAACTGGTTCCAGAATCTATGGCTACTGGGGTAATCACAATATTATTTAAAAATAAGGGGAGTAGATTAGAGTTAGGGAACTATAGGCCAATTAGCTTATTGAATAATGATTATAAGATATTAGCAAGGGTTTTAGCATATAGAATTAAGAAGGTAATGGGAGGAATAATAGCACCGACACAGGCATATAGTATCGAAGGGAGAGACATAGCAGATATAATAGGGACAGTTAGGGACGTTGTTAGGCACATGAAAGAACAGTCTGGGATAGTGTTGAGTGTAGATTTGAATAAGGCTTTTGATAGAGTGGAGCATGAGTTCTTGTTTCGGAGTATGAAAGAGTTTGGGTTTGGGGATAGAATAGTGAGTTGGATCAGGCTATTGTATAAGGAAGCTAAGAGTAGGGTCAAATGTAATGGACTGATGACAGACACCTTTGCTTTGGAGAGGTCAGTGAGGCAGGGCTGTCCCTTATCAGCACTGCTATATAGCATGTCTATTGAACCCTTTGCTGTCCTTATAAAAAAGGATAGTAATATAAAAGGAATACAAATACCAGGCGAGAAAATTAATATAATTCAACAATATGCAGATGACATGACAATAACAGTAGAAAATATGGAAAGTATCAATATAATTATGAAACACATGGGAACATATGGGAGGGCAGCAGGGGCCAAAGTGAATATAGGAAAATCTGAACTAATGTATATAGGTCAGGAGAGGGAGAAGGTAGACAGTATGATTGCATTTAGAGTGGTAGACTGCATTAAAGTTTTAGGAGTAAACATAGGTCCAAACGAAAAGGAAGCAAGAGATGTGACTTGGACAGTAGTGATAAATAAGATAAAATACACTTTAAATGCATGGAAGCAGAGAAAATTGAAATTAAAAGGTAAGGTAATAGTTGTTAACTCCTTAGTATTGTCCAAATGTGTGTATGTGTTGGGTGCACTAGATCTTCCGGTATGGGTTCTATCAGAGCTAAATCGGCTGATTTCAAATTTCTTGTGGGATGGTAAGGGTGTGAGGATAGCACACAAAACATTGATAGCAGGGTACAGTGAGGGAGGGTTAAAACTGGTGGACATTGACACAAAACGTAAAGCAATGAGGGTTAAAACAGTGAAGAAATATCTACATGATGTGAATGACTATGGGTGGAAACAATTCTTTAAAATGTATGTGCAAATTGCTGGTAGATGTGGAGAGCATAGTCTGCTTATGGTTTTGAAAGAAGCAATGTATGAAAAGGTTCCTTTTTTTTACAAAGAGGTGTTCAGAGCGTGGGGAGAGTTCCTGCCCAACATATCATACGACTGTAGTAACATAATTGAAGTAATGAATAAACCCATTTTTCTCAATCCCAAAATACAGCATAACAACAAAATGCTATACAATAACGTTTTCATGGACGCAGGAATTAGGCAAATAAAAGACATAGTATATGAGTTTGTGCCTGGGTTTCTGCCGGGGCAGGCAATGATAGACTGTGTAAGAGAATGGGATGAAGATGCTAGGAGAGATGTGATTTTAAAAATGTATGATATAATCAAGGGGAATTTGATTGAGAGAGAGTGTGTGAGGACAGGGGATGGACATTTACCTAAACTAGTGTTTGTTAAAAATGATGTAAGCAAAGAGTTCAAAGAATTAAAAGTAAAAAACATATATATAGAACTAATAGCAAAACAGTTGAAAAGGCCAGCAGCAGAACAAATGTGGGAGAGAGTTCTGCCAGGTATGAATGTACAGTTGATATGGAAAAACCTCAAAATCAAATATAATGCAATAGAATGTGAAAACAATGACTTCATGACCAGACACAACAGGATCTATGTTAACACAGTACTGCATCAGATTAACAGAGGAAACAGGAGAGAATGTGACGTGTGTGAAACTGAGCCAGAAGATTTATTACATATATATATCAGATGTAAATGTCTACGTAGTTTTGTGCCTAAGTTAAAAGATATGCTGTTTAAGAATTGGGAAAATGGTTTTGTAAAGGCACATGAATGGAACAAAATGTTGTTGTTTGGGGTAAATGGGAAAAGGAAAGATGTGAATGTTTGCTTGTTTAATTTTGTGTTAAGTCATGCAAGGTACGCTATTATGTCAAGAAGGAATCTTGCTCATTTTGAAGGGAAAAAAGTTAATGTGTGGGATTTGTTTGAATCTGTGGTCAGGAGGAATGTGGGTTTGACCTTTAAATATGGTGCTGAGGATTTTGCTAAATGCTTTATTGACGGGTGTAGTTTTATATCTGCAACATCGGAAGGGAAATTAGCATTTAATTTTTGAGTGTGCCTCTATGTGTATAAGGCGCACGTATTATTAAGCGATTTATTTTGTGCCTTGGTACCCCTTAACATGAATGTGATTGTTGTGTGTATGTCATTGTTTTATGTAAATATTTACATTTAAATTTATTTTGTATATTAAAAAAAAGACAAAAAAAAAAACACGCCCGATCTCGTCTGATCTCGGAAGCTAAGCACGGTCGGGCCTGGTTAGTACTTGGATGGGAGACCGCCTGGGAATACCAGGTGCTGTAATCTATTTTCATTTGGGGTAAAAAAAATGATCCTTTCTTCTGTTTAAAGTCCTGTCTGGTGCCAGGAGCAATTGCTTACGGCCACACCACTGCGAACACGCCCGATCTCGTCTCATCTCGGAAGCTAAGCACTGTCAGGCCTGGTTAGTACCTGGATGGGAGACCGCCTGGGAATACCAGGTGCTGTGAGCTATTTTCATTTGGGGTAAAAAAAATCATCCTTTCTCCTGTTTAAAGTCCTGTCTGGTGCCAGGAGTAATTGCTTACGGCCACACCCGGGGAACACGCCCGATCTCGACTGATCTCGGAAGCTAAGCACGGTCGGGCCTGGTTAGTACTTGGATGGGAGACCGCCTGGGAATACCAGGTGCTGTAATATATTTTCATTTGGGGTAAAAAAAATGATCCTTTCTCCTGTTTAAAGTCCTGTCTGGTGCCAGGAGCAATTGCTTACGGCCACACCACTGCGAACACGCCCAATCTCGTCTGATCTCGGAAGCTAAAAACGGTCGGGCCTGGTTATTACCTGGATGGGAGACCGAGTGGGAATACCAGGTGCTGTAAGCTATTTTCATTTGGGGTAAAAAAAATCATCCTTACTCCTGTTTAAAGTCCTGTCTGGTGCCAGGAGCAATTGCTTACGTCCACACCACCGTGAACAAGCCCGATCTCGTCTGATCTCGCAAGCTAAGCACGGTCGGGCCTGGTTAGTACCTGGATGGGAGACCGCCTGGGAATACCAGGTGCTGTAAGCTATTTTCATTTGGGGTAAAAAAAAATCATCCTTTTTCCTGTTTAAAGTCCTGTCTGGTGCCAGGAGCAATTTCTTACGGCCACACAACCGTGAAAACGCCCGATCTCGTCTGATCTCGGAAGCTAAGCACGGTCGGGCCTGGTTAGTACTTGGATGGGAGACCGCCTGGGAATACCAGGTGCTGTAATCTATTTTCATTTGGGGTAAAAAAAATGATCCTTTCTCCTGTTTAAAGTCCTGTCTGGTGCCAGGAGCAATTGCTTACGGCCACACCACTGCGAACAAGCCCGATCTCGTCTGATCTCGGAAGCTAAGCACGGTCGGGCCTGGTTAGTACCTGGATGGGAGACCGCCTGGGAATACCAGGTGCAGTAAGCTATTTTCATTTGGGGTAAAAAAAAATCATCCTTTCTCCTGTTTAAAGTCCTGTCTGGTGCCAGGAGTAAATGCTTACGGCCACACCACCGTGAACACGCCCGATCTCGTCTGATCTCGGAAGCTAAGCACGGTCGGGCCTGGTTAGTACCTGGATGGGAGACCGCCTGGGAATACCAGGTGCTGTAAGCTATTTTCATTTGGGGTAAAAAAAATGATCCTTTCTCCTGTTTAAAGTCCTGTCTGGTGCCAGGAGCAATTGCTTACGGCCACACCACTGCGAACACGACCGATCTCGTCTGATCTCGGAAGCTAAGCACGGTCGGGCCTGGTTAGTACCTGGATGGGAGACCGCCTGGGAATACCAGGTGCTGTAAGCTATTTTCATATGGGTTAAAAAAAAAATTATCCTTTCTCCTGTTTAAAGTCCTGTCTGGTGCCAGGAGCAATTGCTTACGGCCACACCACCGTGAACACGCCCGATCTCGTCTGATCTCGGAAGCTAAGCACGGTCGGGCCTGGTTAGTACCAGGATGGGAGACCGCCTGGGAATACCAGGTGCTGTAAGCTATTTTCATTTGGGGTAAAAAAAATGATCCTTTCTCCTGTTTAAAGTCCTGTCTGGTGCCAGGAGCAATTGCTTACGGCCACACCACTGCGAACACACCCGATCTCGTCTGATATCGGAAGCTAAGCACGGTCGGGCCTGGTTAGTACCTGGATGGGAGACCGCCTGGGAATACCAGGTGCTGTAAGCTATTTTCATTTGGTAAAAAAAATCATCCTTTCTCCTGTTTAAAGTCCTGTTTGGTGCCAGGAGCAATTGCTTACGGCCACACCACCGTGAACACGCCCGATCTCGTCTGATCTCGGAAGCTAAGCACGGTCGGGCCTGGTTAGTACTTGGATGGGAGACCGCCTGGGAATGCCAGGTGCCGTAATCTATTTTCATTTGGGGTAAAAAAAATGATCCTTTCTCCTGTTTAAAGTCCTGTCTGGTGCCAGGAGCAATTGCTTACGGCCACACCACTGCGAACACGCCCGATCTCGTCTGATCTCGGAAGCTAAGCACGGTCGGGCCTGGTTAGTACCTGGATGGGAGACCGCCTGGGAATACCAGGTGCTGTAAGCTATTTTCATTTGGGGTAAAAAAAATGATCCTTTCTCCTGTTTAAAGTCCTGTCTGGTGCCAGGAGCAATTGCTTACGGCCACACCACTGCGAACACGACCGATCTCGTCTGATCTCGGAAGCTAAGCACGGTCGGGCCTGGTTAGTACCTGGATGGGAGACCGCCTGGGAATACCAGGTGCTGTAAGCTATTTTCATATGGGTTAAAAAAAAAATTATCCTTTCTCCTGTTTAAAGTCCTGTCTGGTGCCAGGAGCAATTGCTTACGGCCACACCACCGTGAACACGCCCGATCTCGTCTGATCTCGGAAGCTAAGCACGGTCGGGCCTGGTTAGTGCTTGGATGGGCGACCGCCTGGGAATACCAGGTGCTGTAATCTATTTTCATTTGGGGTAAAAAAAATGATCCTTTCTCCTGTTTAAAGTCCTGTCTGGTGCCAGGAGCAAATGCTTACGGCCACACCACCGTGAAAACGCCCGATCTCGTCTGATCTCGGAAGCTAAGCACGGTCGGGCCTGGTTAGTACCTGGATGGGAGACCGCCTGGGAATACCAGGTGCTGTAAGCTATTTTCATTTGGGGTAAAAAAAATCATCCTTTCTCCTGTTTAAAGTCCTGTCTGGTGCTAGGAGAAATTGCTTACGGCCACACCACCGTGAACACGCCCGATCTCGTCTGATCTCGGAAGCTAAGCACGGTCGGGCCTGGTTAGTACTTGGATGGGAGATCGCCTGGGATTACCAGGTGCTGTATTCTATTTTCATTTGGGGTAAAAAAAATGATCCTTTCACCTGTTTAAAGTCCTGTCTGGTGCCAGGAGCAATTGCTTACGGCCACACCACTGCGAACACGCCCGATCTCGTCTGATCTCGGAAGCTAAGCACGGTCGGGCCTGGTTAGTACCTGGATGGGAGAATGCCTGGGAATACCAGGTGCTGTAAGCTATTTTCATTTGGGGTAAAAAAAATCATCCTTTCTCCTGTTTAAAGTCCTGTCTGGTGCTAGGAGAAATTGCTTACGGCCACACCACCGTGAACACGCCCGATCTCGTCTGATCTCGGAAGCTAAGCACGGTCGGGCCTGGTTAGTACTTGGATGGGAGATCGCCTGGGATTACCAGGTGCTGTATTCTATTTTCATTTGGGGTAAAAAAAATGATCCTTTCACCTGTTTAAAGTCCTGTCTGGTGCCAGGAGCAATTGCTTACGGCCACACCACTGCGAACACGCCCGATCTCGTCTGATCTCGGAAGCTAAGCACGGTCGGGCCTGGTTAGTACCTGGATGGGAGAATGCCTGGGAATACCAGGTGCTGTAAGCTATTTTCATTTGGGGTAAAAAAAATCATCCTTTCTCCTGTTTAAAGTCCTGTCTGGTGCCAGGAGCAATTGCTTACGGCCACACCACCGTGAACACGCCCGATCTCGTCTGATCTCGGAAGCTAAGCACAGTCGGGCCTGGTTAGTACTTGGATGGGAGACCGCCTGGGAATACCAGGTGCTGTAAGCTATTTACATTTGGAGCAAAAAAAATCATCCTTTCTCCTGTTTAAAGTCCTGTCTTTTGCCAGGAGCAATTGCTTACGGCCACACCACTGCGAACACGCCCGATCTCGTCTGATCTCAGAAGCTAAGCACGGTCGGGCCTGGTTAGTACTTGGATGGGAGACCGCCTGGGAATACCAGGTGCTGTAAGCTATTTACATTTGGAGCAAAAAAAATCATCCTTTCTCCTGTTTAAAGTCCTGTCTTTTGCCAGGAGCAATTGCTTACGGCCACACCACCGTGAACACGCCCGATCTCGGAAGCTAAGCACGGTCGGGCCTGGTTAGTACTTGGATGGGAGACCGCCTGGGAATGCCAGGTGCCGTAATCTATTTTCATTTGGGGTAAAAAAAATGATCCTTTCTCCTGTTTAAAGTCCTGTCTGGTGCCAGGAGCAATTGCTTACGGCCACACCACTGCGAACACGCCCGATCTCGTCTGATCTCGGAAGCTAAGCACGGTCGGGCCTGGTTAGTACCTGGATGGGAGACCGCCTGGGAATACCAGGTGCTGTAAGCTATTTTCATATGGGTTAAAAAAAAATTTATCCTTTCTCCTGTTTAAAGTCCTATCTGGTGCCAGGAGCAATTGCTTACAGCCACACCACCGTGAACACGCCCGATCTCGTCTGATCTCGGAAGCTAAGCACGGTCGGGCCTGGTTAGTACCAGGATGGGAGACCGCCTGGGAATACCAGGTGCTGTAAGCTATTTTCATTTGGGGTAAAAAAAATGATCCTTTCTCCTGTTTAAAGTCCTGTCTGGTGCCAGGAGCAATTGATTACGGCCACACCACTGCGAACAAGCCCGATCTCGTCTGATCTCGGAAGCTAAGCACGGTCGGGCCTGGTTAGTACCTGGATGGGAGACCGCCTGGGAATACCAGGTGCAGTAAGCTATTTTCATTTGGGGTAAAAAAAATGATCCTTTCTCCTGTTTAAAGTCCTGTCTGGTGCCAGGAGTAATTGATTACGGCCACACCACCGTGAACACGCCCGATCTCGTCTGATCTCGGAAGCTAAGCACGGTCGGGCCTGGTTATTACTTGGATGGGAGACCGCATGGGATTACCAGGTGCTGTAATCTATTTTCATTTGGGGTAAAAAAAATGATCCTTTCTCCTGTTTAAAGTCCTGTCTGGTGCCAGGAGCAATTGCTTACGGCCACACCACTGCGAATACGCCCGATCTCGTCTGATATCGGAAGCTAAGCACGGTCGGGCCTGGTTAGTACCTGGATGGGAGACCGCCTGGGAATACCAGGTGCTGTAAGCTATTTTCATTTGGTAAAAAAAATCATCCTTTCTCCTGTTTAAAGTCCTGTCTGGTGCCAGGAGCAATTGCTTACGGCCACACCACCGTGAACACGCCCGATCTCGTCTGATCTCGGAAGCTAAGCACGGTCGGGCCTGGTTAGTACTTGGATGGGAGACCGCCTGGGAATGCCAGGTGCCTTAATCTATTTTCATTTGGGGTAAAAAAAATGATCCTTTCTCCTGTTTAAAGTCCTGTCTGGTGCCAGGAGCAATTGCTTACGGCCACACCACTGCGAACACGCCCGATCTCGTCTGATCTCGGAAGCTAAGCACGGTCGGGCCTGGTTAGTACCTGGATGGGAGACCGCCTGGGAATACCAGGTGCTGTAAGCTATTTTCATATGGGTTAAAAAAAAAATTATCCTTTCTCCTGTTTAAAGTCCTGTCTGGTGCCAGGAGCAATTGCTTACGGCCACACCACCGTGAACACGCCCGATCTCGTCTGATCTCGGAAGCTAAGCACGGTCGGGCCTGGTTAGTACCAGGATGGGAGACCGCCTGGGAATACCAGGTGCTGTAAGCTATTTTCATTTGTGGTAAAAAAAATGATCCTTTCTCCTGTTTAAAGTCCTGTCTGGTGCCAAGAGCAATTGCTTACGGCCACACCACTGCGAACACGCCCGATCTCGTCTGATATCGGAAGCTAAGCACGGTCGGGCCTGGTTAGTACCTGGATGGGAGACCGCCTGGGAATACCAGGTGCTGTAAGCTATTTTCATTTGGGGTAAAAAAAATCATCCTTTCTCCTGTTTAAAGTACTGTCTGGTGCCAGGAGCAATTGCTTACGGCCACACCACTGCGAACACGCCCGATCTCGTCTGATCTCGGAAGCTAAGCACGGTTGGGCCTGGTTAGTACCTGGATGGGATACCGCCTGGGAATACCAGGTGCTGTAAGCTATTTTCATTTGGGGTAAAAAAAATCATCCTTTCTCCTGTTTAAAGTCCTGTCTGGTGCCAGGAGCAATTGCTTACGGCCACACCACCGTGAACACGCCCGATCTCATCTGATCTCGGAAGCTAAGCACGGTCGGGCCTGGTTAGTACTTGGATGGGAGACCGCCTGGGAATACCAGGTGCTGTAATCTATTTTCATTTGGGGTAAAAAAAATGATCCTTTCTCCTGTTTAAAGTCCTGTCTGGTGCCAGGAGTAATTGCTTACGGCCACACCACTGCGAACACGCCTGATCTCTTCTGATCTCGGAAGCTAAGCACGGTCGGGCCTGGTTAGTACCTGGATGGGAGACCGCCTGGGAATACCAGGTGCTGTAAGCTATTTTCATTTGGAGCAAAAAAAATCATCCTTTCTCCTGTTTAAAGTCCTGTCTGGTGCCAGGAGCAATTGCTTACGGCCACACCACTGCGAACACGCCCGATCTCGTCTGATCTCGGAAGCTAAGCAAGGTCGGGCCTGGTTAGTACCTGGATCGGAGACCACCTGGGAATACCAGGTGCTGTATGCTAATTTCATTTGGGGTAAAAAAAATCATCCTTTCTCCTGTTTAAAGTCCTGTCTGGTGCCAGGAGCAATTGCTTACGGGCACACCACTGCGAACACGCCCGATCTCGTCTGATCTCGGAAGCTAAGCACGGTCCGGCCTGGTTAGTACCTGGATGGGAGACCGCCTGGGAATACCAGGTGCTGTAAGATATTTTCATTTGGGGTAAAAAAAATCATCCTTTCTCCTGTTTAAAGTCCTGTCTGGTGCCAGGAGCAATTGCTTACGGCCACACCACCGTGGACACGCCCGATCTCGTCTGATCTCGGAAGCTAAGCACGGTCGGGCCTGGTTAGTACTTGGATGGGAGACCGCCTGGGAATACCAGGTGCTGTAATCTTTTTTCATTTGGGGTAAAAAAAATGATCCTTTCTCCTGTTTAAAGTCCTGTCTGGTGCCAGGAGTAATTGCTTACGGCCACACCACTGCGAACACGCCTGATCTCTTCTGATCTCGGAAGCTAAGCACGGTCGGGCCTGGTTAGTACCTGGATGGGAGACCGCCTGGGAATACCAGGTGCTGTAAGCTATTTTCATTTGGAGCAAAAAAAATCATCCTTTCTCCTGTTGAAAGTCCTGTCTGGTGCCAGGAGCAATTGCTTACGGCCACACCACTGCGAACACGCCCGATCTCGTCTGATCTCGGAAGCTAAGCAAGGTCGGGCCTGGTTAGTACCTGGATCGGAGACCACCTGGGAATACCAGGTGCTGTATGCTATTTTCATTTGGGGTAAAAAAAATCATCCTTTCTCCTGTTTAAAGTCCTGTCTGGTGCCAGGAGGAATTGCTTACGGCCACACCACTGCGAACACGCCCGATCTCGTCTGAACTCGGAAGCTAAGCACGGTCCGGCCTGGTTAGTACCTGCATGGGAGACCGCCTGGGAATACCAGGTGCTGTGAGATATTTTCATTTGGGGTAAAAAAAATCATCCTTTCTCCTGTTTAAAGTCCTGTCTGGTGCCAGGAGCAATTGCTTACGGCCACACCACCGTGAACACGCCCGATCTCGTCTGATCTCGGAAGCTAAGCACGGTCAGGCCTGGTTAGTACTTGGATGGGAGACCGCCTGGGATTACCAGGTGCTGTATTCTATTTTCATTTGGGGTAAAAAAAATGATCCTTTCACCTGTTTAAAGTCCTGTCTGGTGCCAGGAGCAATTGCTTACGGCCACACCACTGCGAACACGCCCGATCTCGTCTGATCTCGGAAGCTAAGCACGGTCGGGCCTGGTTAGTACCTGGATGGGAGAATGCCGGGGAATACCAGGTGCTGTAAGCTATTTTCATTTGGGGTAAAAAAAATCATCCTTTCTCCTGTTTAAAGTCCTGTCTGGTGCCAGGAGCAATTGCTTACGGCCACACCACTGCGAACACGCCCGATCTCGTCTGATCTCGGAAGCTAAGCACGGTCCGGCCTGGTTAGTACCTGGATGGGAGACCGCCTGGGAATACCAGGTGCTGTAAGATATTTTCATTTGGGGTAAAAAAAATCATCCTTTCTCCTGTTTAAAGTCCTGTCTGGTGCCAGGAGCAATTGCTTACGGCCACACCACCGTGAACACGCCCGATCTCGTCTGATCTCGGAAGCTAAGCACGGTCGGGCCTGGTAGTACTTGGATGGGAGACCGCCTGGGAATACCAGGTGCTGTAATCTTTTTTCATTTGGGGTAAAAAAAATGATCCTTTCTCCTGTTTAAAGTCCTGTCTGGTGCCAGGATTAATTGCTTACGGCCACACCACTGCGAACACGCCTGATCACTTCTGATCTCGGAAGCTAAGCACGGTCGGGCCTGGTTAGTACCTGGATGGGAGACCGCCTGGGAATACCAGGTGCTGTAAGCTATTTTCATTTGGGGTAAAAAAAATCATCCTTTCTCCTGTTTAAAGTCCTGTCTGGTGCCAGGAGCAATTGCTTACGGCCACACCACCGTGAACACGCCCGATCTCGTCTGATCTCGGAAGCTAAGCACGGTCGGGCCTGGTTAGTACTTGGATGGGAGACCGCCTGGGAATACCAGGTGCTGTAATCTATTTTCATTTGGGGTAAAAAAAATGATCCTTTCTCCTGTTTAAAGTCCTGTCTGGTGCCAGGAGTAATTGCTTACGGCCACACCACTGCGAACACGCCTGATCTCTTCTGATCTCGGAAGCTAAGCACGGTCGGGCCTGGTTAGTACCTGGATGGGAGACAGCCTGGGAATACCAGGTGCTGTAAGCTATTTTCATTTGGAGCAAAAAAAATCATCCTTTCTCCTGTTTAAAGTCCTGTCTGGTGCCAGGAGCAATTGCTTACGGCCACACCACTGCGAACACGCCCGATCTCGTCTGATCTCGGAAGCTAAGCAAGGTCGGGCCTGGTTAGTACCTGGATCGGAGACCACCTGGGAATACCAGGTGCTGTATGCTAATTTCATTTGGGGTAAAAAAAATCATCCTTTCTCCTGTTTAAAGTCCTGTCTGGTGCCAGGAGCAATTGCTTACGGGCACACCACTGCGAACACGCCCGATCTCGTCTGATCTCGGAAGCTAAGCACGGTCCGGCCTGGTTAGTACCTGGATGGGAGACCGCCTGGGAATACCAGGTGCTGTAAGATATTTTCATTTGGGGTAAAAAAAATCATCCTTTCTCCTGTTTAAAGTCCTGTCTGGTGCCAGGAGCAATTGCTTACGGCCACACCACCGTGGACACGCCCGATCTCGTCTGATCTCGGAAGCTAAGCACGGTCGGGCCTGGTTAGTACTTGGATGGGAGACCGCCTGGGAATACCAGGTGCTGTAATCTTTTTTCATTTGGGGTAAAAAAAATGATCCTTTCTCCTGTTTAAAGTCCTGTCTGGTGCCAGGAGTAATTGCTTACGGCCACACCACTGCGAACACGCCTGATCTCTTCTGATCTCGGAAGCTAAGCACGGTCGGGCCTGGTTAGTACCTGGATGGGAGACCGCCTGGGAATACCAGGTGCTGTAAGCTATTTTCATTTGGAGCAAAAAAAATCATCCTTTCTCCTGTTGAAAGTCCTGTCTGGTGCCAGGAGCAATTGCTTACGGCCACACCACTGCGAACACGCCCGATCTCGTCTGATCTCGGAAGCTAAGCAAGGTCGGGCCTGGTTAGTACCTGGATCGGAGACCACCTGGGAATACCAGGTGCTGTATGCTATTTTCATTTGGGGTAAAAAAAATCATCCTTTCTCCTGTTTAAAGTCCTGTCTGGTGCCAGGAGGAATTGCTTACGGCCACACCACTGCGAACACGCCCGATCTCGTCTGAACTCGGAAGCTAAGCACGGTCCGGCCTGGTTAGTACCTGCATGGGAGACCGCCTGGGAATACCAGGTGCTGTGAGATATTTTCATTTGGGGTAAAAAAAATCATCCTTTCTCCTGTTTAAAGTCCTGTCTGGTGCCAGGAGCAATTGCTTACGGCCACACCACCGTGAACACGCCCGATCTCGTCTGATCTCGGAAGCTAAGCACGGTCGGGCCCAGTTAGTACTTGGATGGGAGACCGCCTGGGATTACCAGGTGCTGTATTCTATTTTCATTTGGGGTAAAAAAAATGATCCTTTCACCTGTTTAAAGTCCTGTCTGGTGCCAGGAGCAATTGCTTACGGCCACACCACTGCGAACACGCCCGATCTCGTCTGATCTCGGAAGCTAAGCACGGTCGGGCCTGGTTAGTACCTGGATGGGAGAATGCCGGGGAATACCAGGTGCTCTAAGCTATTTTCATTTGGGGTAAAAAAAATCATCCTTTCTCCTGTTTAAAGTCCTGTCTGGTGCCAGGAGCAATTGCTTACGGCCACACCACTGCGAACACGCCCGATCTCGTCTGATCTCGGAAGCTAAGCACGGTCCGGCCTGGTTAGTACCTGGATGGGAGACCGCCTGGGAATACCAGGTGCTGTAAGATATTTTCATTTGGGGTAAAAAAAATCATCCTTTCTCCTGTTTAAAGTCCTGTCTGGTGCCAGGAGCAATTGCTTACGGCCACACCACCGTGAACACGCCCGATCTCGTCTGATCTCGGAAGCTAAGCACGGTCGGGCCTGGTAGTACTTGGATGGGAGACCGCCTGGGAATACCAGGTGCTGTAATCTTTTTTCATTTGGGGTAAAAAAAATGATCCTTTCTCCTGTTTAAAGTCCTGTCTGGTGCCAGGATTAATTGCTTACGGCCACACCACTGCGAACACGCCTGATCTCTTCTGATCTCGGAAGCTAAGCACGGTCGGGCCTGGTTAGTACCTGGATGGGAGACCGCCTGGGAATACCAGGTGCTGTAAGCTATTTTCATTTGGAGCAAAAAAAATCATCCTTTCTCCTGTTGAAAGTCCTGTCTGGTGCCAGGAGCAATTGCTTACGGCCACACCACTGCGAACACGCCAGATCTCGTCTGATCTCGGAAGCTAAGCAAGGTCGGGCCTGGTTAGTACCTGGATCGGAGACCACCTGGGAATACCAGGTGCTGTATGCTATTTTCATTTGGGGTAAAAAAAATCATCCTTTCTCCTGTTTAAAGTCCTGTCTGGTGCCAGGAGGAATTGCTTACGGCCACACCACTGCGAACACGCCCGATCTCGTCTGATCTCGGAAGCTAAGCACGGTCCGGCCTGGTTAGTACCTGGATGGGAGACCGCCTGGGAATACCAGGTGCTGTGAGATATTTTCATTTGGGGTAAAAAAAATCATCCTTTCTCCTGTTTAAAGTCCTGTCTGGTGCCAGGAGCAATTGCTTACGGCCACACCACCGTGAACACGCCCGATCTCGTCTGATCTCGGAAGCTAAGCACGGTCGGGCCTGGTTAGTACTTGGATGGGAGACCGCCTGGGATTACCAGGTGCTGTATTCTATTTTCATTTGGGGTAAAAAAAATGATCCTTTCACCTGTTTAAAGTCCTGTCTGGTGCCAGGAGCAATTGCTTACGGCCACACCACTGCGAACACGCCCGATCTCGTCTGATCTCGGAAGCTAAGCACGGTCGGGCCTGGTTAGTACCTGGATGGGAGAATGCCTGGGAATACCAGGTGCTGTAAGCTATTTTCATTTGGGGTAAAAAAAATCATCCTTTCTCCTGTTTAAAGTCCTGTCTGGTGCCAGGAGCAATTGCTTACGGCCACACCACCGTGAACACGCCCGATCTCGTCTGATCTCGGAAGCTAAGCACAGTCGGGCCTGGTTAGTACTTGGATGGGAGACCGCCTGGGAATACCAGGTGCTGTAAGCTATTTTCATTTGGAGCAAAAAAAATCATCCTTTCTCCTGTTTAAAGTCCTGTCTGGTGCCAGGAGCAATTGCTTACGGCCACACCACTGCGAACACGCCCGATCTCGTCGGATCTCAGAAGCTAAGCACGGTCGGGCCTGGTTAGTACCTGGATGGGAGACCGCCTGGGAATACCAGGTGCTGTAATCTATTTTCATTTGGGGTAAAAAAAATGATCTTTTCTCCTGTTTAAAGTCCTGTCTGGTGCCAGGAGCAAATGCTTACGGCCACACCACTGTGAACAGGCCCGATCTCGTTGGAGCGTGGAAGCTAAGCACGGTCAGGCCTGGTTAGTTCTTGGATGGGAGACCGCCTGGGATTACCAGGTGCTGTAAGCTATTTTCATTTGGGGTAAAAAAAATGATCCTTTCTCCTGTTTAAAGTCCTGTCTGGTGCCAGGAGCAATTGCTTACGGCCACACCACTGCGAACACGCCCGATCTCGACTGATCTCGGAAGCTAAGCACGGTTGGGCCTGGTTAGTACCTGGATGGGAGACCGCGTGGGAATACCAGGTGCTGTAAGCTATTTTCATTTGGGGTAAAAAAAATGATCCTTTCTCCTGTTTAAAGTCCTGTCTGGTGCCAGGAGCAATTGCTAACGGGCACACCACCGTGAACACGCCCGATCTCGTCTGATCTCGGAAGCTAAGCACGTTCGGGCCTGGTTAGTACTTGGATGGGAGACCGCCTGGGAATACCAGGTGCTGTAAGCTATTTTCATTTGGGGTAAAAAAAAATCATCCTTTCTCCTGTTTAAAGTCCTGTCTGGACTTTCTCCTGTTTAAAGTCCTGTCTGGTGCCAGGAGCAATTGCTTACGGCCACACCACCGTGAACACGCCCGATCTCGTCTGATCGCCGAAGCTAAGCACGGTCGGGCCTGGTTAGTACTTGGACGGGAGACCGCCTGGGAATACCAGGTGAAGTAAGTTATTTTCATTTGGGGTAAAAAAAATCATCTTTTCTCCTGTTTAAAGTCCTGTCTGGTGCCAGGAGCAGTTGCTTACGGCCACACCACCGTGAACACGCCCGATCTCGTCTGATCTCGGAAGCTAAGCATGGTCGAGCCTGTTTAGTACTTGGATGGGAGACCGCCTGGGAATACCAGGTGCGGTAAGAGATTTTCATTTGGGGTAAAAAAAATCATCTTTTCTCATGTTTAAAGTCCTGTCTGGTGCCAGGAGAAAATGCTTACGGCCACACCACTGTGAACAGGCCTGATCTCGTCGGAGCGCGGAAGCTAAGCACGGTCAGGCCTGGTTAGTTCTTGGATGGGAGACCGCCTGGGATTACCAGATGCTGTAAGCTATTTTCATTTGGGGTAAAAAAAATGATCCTTTCTCCTGTTTAAAGTCCTGTCTGGTGCCAGGAGCAATTGCTTACGGCCACACCACTGCGAACACGCCCGATCTCGTCGGATCTCGGAAGCTAAGCACGGTCGGGCCTGGTTAGTACTTGGATGGGAGACCGCCTGGGAATACCAGGTGCTGTAATCTATTTTCATTTGGGGTAAAAAAAATGATCCTTTCTCCTGTTTAAAGTTCTGTCCGGTCCCAGGAGCAATTGCTTACGGCCACATCACTGCGAACACGCCCGATCTCGTCTGATCTCGGAAGCTAAGCACGGTCGGGCCTGGTTAGTATTTGGATGGGAGACCGCCTGGGAATACCAGGTGCTGTAATCTATTTTCATTTGGGGTAAAAAAAATCATCCTTTCTCCTGTTTAATGTCCTGTCTGGTGCCAGGAGCAATTGCTTACGGCCACACCACCGTGAACACGCCCGATCTCTTCTGATCTCGGAAGCTAAGCACGGTCGGGCCTGGTTAGTACCTGGATGGGAGACCGCCTGGGAATACCAGGTGTTGTAAGCTATTTTCATTTGGAGCAAAAAAAATCATCCTTTCTCCTGTTTAAAGTCCTGTCTGTTGCCAGGAGCAATTGCTTACGGCCACACCACCGTGAACACGCCCGATCTCGTCTGATCTCGGAAGCTAAGCACGGTCGGGCATGGTTAGTACTTGGATGGGAGACCGCCTGGGAATACCAGGTGCTGTAATCTATTTTCATTTGGGGTAAAAAAAATGATCCTTTCTCCTGTTTAAAGTCCTGTCTGGTGCCAAGAGTAATTGCTTACGGCCACACCACTGCGAACACGCCCGATCTCGTCTGATATTGGAAGCTAAGCACGGTCGGGCCTGGTTAGTACCTGGATGGGAGACCGCCTGGGAATACCAGGTGCTGTAAGCTATTTTCATTTGGGGTAAAAAAAATCATCCTTTCTCCTGTTTAAAGTCCTGTCTGGTGCCAGGAGCAATTGCTAACGGCCACACCACCGTGAACACGCCCGATCTCGTCTGATCTCGGGAGCTAAGCACGGTCGAGCCTGGTTAGTACTTGGATGGGAGACCGCCTGGGAATACCAGGTGCCGTAAGCTATTTTCATATGGGGTAAAAAAAAATCATCCTTTCTCCTGTTTAAAGTCCTGTCTGGTGCCAGGAGTAATTGCTTACGGCCACCCCACCGTGAACACGCCCAATCTCGTCTGATCTCGGAAGCTAAGCACGGTCGGGCCTGGTTAGTACTTGGATGGGAGACCGCCTGGGAATACCAGGTGCTGTAAGCTATTTTCATTTGGGGTAAAAAAAATGATCCTTTCTCCTGTTTAAAGTCCTGTCTGGTGCCAGGAGCAATTGCTAACGGGCACACCACCGTGAACACGCCCGATCTCGTCTGATCTCGGAAGCTAAGCACGGTCGGGCCTGGTTAGTACTTGGATGGGAGACCGCCTGGGAATACCAGGTGCTGTAAGCTATTTTCATTTGGGGTAAAAAAATTCATCCTTTCTCATGTTTAAAGTCCTTTCTGGTGCCAGGAGCAATTGCTTACGGCCACACCACCGTGAACACGCCCGATCTCGTCTGATCTCGGAAGCTAAGCACGGTCGGGCCTGGTTAGTACTTGGATGGGAGACCGCCTGGGAATACCAGGTGCTGTAAGCTATTTTCATTTGGGGTAAAAAAAAATCATCCTTTCTCCTGTTTAAAGTCCTGTCTGGTGCCAGGAGCAATTGCTTACGGCCACACCACCGTGAACACGCCCGATCTCGTCTGATCGCAGAAGCTAAGCACGGTCGGGCCTGGTTAGTACTTGGATGGGAGACCGCCTGGGAATACCAGGTGAAGTAAGTTATTTTCATTTGGGGTAAAAAAAATCATCTTTTCTCCTGTTTAAAGTCCTGTCTGGTGCCAGGAGCAGTTGCTTACGGCCACACAACCGTGAACACGCCCGATCTCGTCTGATCTCGGAAGCTAAGCACGGTCGGGCCTGGTTAGTACTTGGATGGGAGACCGCCTGGGAATACCAGGTGCTGTAAGCTATTTTCATTTGGGGTAAAAAAAATCATCCTTTCTCCTGTTTAAAGTCCTTTCTGGTGCCAGGAGCAATTGCTTACGGCCACACCACCGTGAACACACCAGATCTCGTCTGATCTCGGAAGCTAAGCACGGTCGGGCCTGGTTAGTACTTGGATGGGAGACCGCCTGGGAATACAAGGTGCTGTAAGCTATTTTCATTTGGGGTAAAAAAAATCATCCTTTCTCCTGTTTAAAGTCCTGTCTGGTGCCAGGAGCAATTGCTTACGGCCACACCACTGCGAACACGCCCGATCTCGTCTGATCTCGGAAGCTAAGCACGGTCGGGCCTGGTTAGTACCTGGATGGGAGACCGCCTGGGAATACCAGGTGCTGTAAGCTGTTTTCATTTGGGGTAAAAAAAATCATCCTTTCTCCTGTTTAAAGTCCTGTCTGGTGCCAGGAGCAATTGCTTACGGCCACACCACTGCGAACACGCCCGATCTCGTCTGATCTCGGAAGCTAAGCACGGTCGGGCCTGGTTAGTACCTGGATGGGAGACCGCCTGGGAATACCAGGTGCTGTAAGCTGTTTTCATTTGGGGTAAAAAAAATGATCCTTTCTCCTGTTTAAAGTCCTGTCTGGTGCCAGGAGCAATTGCTTACGGCCACACCACCGTGAACACACCAGATCTCGTCTGATCTCGGAAGCTAAGCACGGTCGGGCCTGGTTAGTACTTGGACGGGAGACCGCCTGGGAATACCAGGTGAAGTAAGTTATTTTCATTTGGGGTAAAAAAAATCATCTTTTCTCCTGTTTAAAGTCCTGTCTGGTGCCAGGAGCAGTTGCTTACGGCCACACCACCGTGAACACGCCCGATCTCGTCTGATCTCGGAAGCTAAGCATGTTCGAGCCTGTTTAGTACTTGGATGGGAGACCGCCTGGGAATACCAGGTGCGGTAAGAGATTTTCATTTGGGGTAAAAAAAATCATCTTTTCTCATGTTTAAAGTCCTGTCTGGTGCCAGGAGCAAATGCTTACGGCCACACCACTGTGAACAGGCCCGATCTCGTCGGAGCGCGGAAGCTAAGCACGGTCAGGCCTGGTTAGTTCTTGGATGGGAGACCGCCTGGGATTACCAGGTGCTGTAAGCTATTTTCATTTGGGGTAAAAAAAATGATCCTTTCTCCTGTTTAAAGTCCTGTCTGGTGCCAGGAGCAATTGCTTACGGCCACACCACTGCGAACACGCCCGATCTCGTCGGATATCGGAAGCTAAGCACGGTCGGGCCTGGTTAGTACTTGGATGGGAGACCGCCTGGGAATACCAGGTAATGTAAGCTATTTTCATTTGGGGTAAAAAAAATCATCCTTTCTCCTGTTTAAAATCCTGTCTGGTGCCAGGAGCAATTACTTACGGCCACACCACAGTGAACACGCCCGATCTCGTCTGATATTGGAAGCTAAGCATGGTCGTGCTGGTTAGTACTTGGATGGGAGACCGGCTGGGAATACCAGGTGCTATAAGCTATTTTCATTTGCGGTAAAAAAAAAATCATCCTTTCTCCTGTTTAAAGTCCTGTCTGGTGCCAGGAGCAATTGCTTACGGCCACACCACCGTGAACACGCCCGATCTCGTCTGATCGCAGAAGCTAAGCACGGTCGGGCCTGGTTAGTACTTGGACGGGAGACCGCCTGGGAATACCAGGTGAAGTAAGTTATTTTCATTTGGGGTAAAAAAAATCATCTTTTCTCCTGTTTAAAGTCCTGTCTGGTGCCAGGAGCAGTTGCTTACGGCCACACCACCGTGAACACGCCCGATCTCGTCTGATCTCGGAAGCTAAGCACGGTCGGGCCTGGTTAGTACTTGGATGGGAGACCGCCTGGGAATACCAGGTGCTGTAAGCTATTTTCATTTGGGGTAAAAAAAATCATCCTTTCTCCTGTTTAAAGTCCTTTCTGGTGCCGGGAGCAATTGCTTACGGCCACACCACCGTGAACACGCCCGATCTCGACTGATCTCGGAAGCTAAGCACGGTCGGGCCTGGTTAGTACTTGGATGGGAGACCGCCTGGGAATACCAGGTGCTGTAAGCTATTTTCATTTGGGGTAAAAAAAAATCATCCTTTCTCCTGTTTAAAGTCCTGTCTGGTGCCAGGAGCAATTGCTTACGGCCACACCACCGTGAACACGCCCGATCTCGACTGATCTCGGAAGCTAAGCACGGTCGGGCCTGGTTAGTACTTGGATGGGAGACCGCCTGGGAATACCAGGTGCTGTAAGCTATTTTCATTTGGGGTAAAAAAAAATCATCCTTTCTCCTGTTTAAAGTCCTGTCTGGTGCCAGGAGCAATTGCTTACGGCCACACCACCGTGAACACGCCCGATCTCGTCTGATCGCCGAAGCTAAGCACGGTCGGGCCTGGTTAGTACTTGGACGGGAGACCGCCTGGGAATACCAGGTGAAGTAAGTTATTTTCATTTGGGGTAAAAAAAATCATCTTTTCTCCTGTTTAAAGTCCTGTCTGGTGCCAGGAGCAGTTGCTTACGGCCACACCACCGTGAACACGCCCGATCTCGTCTGATCTCGGGAGCTAAGCATGGTCGAGCCTGTTTAGTACTTGGATGGGAGACCGCCTGGGAATACCAGGTGCGGTAAGAGATTTTCATTTGGGGTAAAAAAAATCATCTTTTCTCATGTTTAAAGTCCTGTCTGGTGCCAGGAGAAAATGCTTACGGCCACACCACTGTGAACAGGCCCGATCTCGTCGGAGCGCGGAAGCTAAGCACGGTCAGGCCTGGTTAGTTCTTGGATGGGAGACTGCCTGGGATTACCAGGTGCTGTAAGCTATTTTCATTTGGGGTAAAAAAAATGATCCTTTCTCCTGTTTAAAGTCCTGTCTGGTGCCAGGAGCAATTGCTTACGGCCACACCACTGCGAACACGCCCGATCTCGTCGGATCTCGGAAGCTAAGCACGGTCGGGCCTGGTTAGTACTTGGATGGGAGACCGCCTGGGAATACCAGGTGCTGTAATCTATTTTCATTTGGGGTAAAAAAAATGATCCTTTCTCCTGTTTAAAGTTCTGTCTGGTCCCAGGAGCAATTGCTTACGGCCACATCACTGCGAACACGCCCGATCTCGTCTGATCTCGGAAGCTAAGCACGGTCGGGCCTGGTTAGTATTTGGATGGGAGACCGCCTGGGAATACCAGGTGCTGTAATCTATTTTCATTTGGGGTAAAAAAAATCATCCTTTCTCCTGTTTAATGTCCTGTCTGGTGCCAGGAGCAATTGCTTACGGCCACACCACCGTGAACACGCCCGATCTCTTCTGATCTCGGAAGCTAAGCACGGTCGGGCCTGGTTAGTACCTGGATGGGAGACCGCCTGGGAATACCAGGTGTTGTAAGCTATTTTCATTTGGAGCAAAAAAAATCATCCTTTCTCCTGTTTAAAGTCCTGTCTGTTGCCAGGAGCAATTGCTTACGGCCACACCACCGTGAACACGCCCGATCTCGTCTGATCTCGGAAGCTAAGCACGGTCGGGCCTGGTTAGTACTTGGATGGGAGACCGCCTGGGAATACCAGGTGCTGTAATCTATTTTCATTTGGGGTAAAAAAAATGATCCTTTCTCCTGTTTAAAGTCCTGTCTGGTGCCAAGAGTAATTGCTTACGGCCACACCACTGCGAACACGCCCGATCTCGTCTGATATTGGAAGCTAAGCACGGTCGGGCCTGGTTAGTACCTGGATGGGAGACCGCCTGGGAATACCAGGTGCTGTAAGCTATTTTCATTTGGGGTAAAAAAAATCATCCTTTCTCCTGTTTAAAGTCCTGTCTGGTGCCAGGAGCAATTGCTAACGGCCACACCACCGTGAACACGCCCGATCTCGTCTGATCTCGGAAGCTAAGCACGGTCGAGCCTGGTTAGTACTTGGATGGGAGACCGCCTGGGAATACCAGGTGCCGTAAGCTATTTTCATATGGGGTAAAAAAAAATCATCCTTTCTCCTGTTTAAAGTCCTGTCTGGTGCCAGGAGTAATTGCTTACGGCCACCCCACCGTGAACACGCCCAATCTCGTCTGATCTCGGAAGCTAAGCACGGTCGGGCCTGGTTAGTACTTGGATGGGAGACCGCCTGGGAATACCAGGTGCTGTAAGCTATTTTCATTTGGGGTAAAAAAAATGATCCTTTCTCCTGTTTAAAGTCCTGTCTGGTGCCAGGAGCAATTGCTAACGGGCACACCACCGTGAACACGCCCGATCTCGTCTGATCTCGGAAGCTAAGCACGGTCGGGCCTGGTTAGTACTTGGATGGGAGACCGCCTGGGAATACCAGGTGCTGTAAGCTATTTTCATTTGGGGTAAAAAAATTCATCCTTTCTCATGTTTAAAGTCCTTTCTGGTGCCAGGAGCAATTGCTTACGGCCACACCACCGTGAACACGCCCGATCTCGTCTGATCTCGGAAGCTAAGCACGGTCGGGCCTGTTTAGTACTTGGATGGGAGACCGCCTGGGAATACCAGGTGCTGTAAGCTATTTTCATTTGGGGTAAAAAAAAATCATCCTTTCTCCTGTTTAAAGTCCTGTCTGGTGCCAGGAGCAATTGCTTACGGCCACACCACCGTGAACACGCCCGATCTCGTCTGATCGCAGAAGCTAAGCACGGTCGGGCCTGGTTAGTACTTGGATGGGAGACCGCCTGGGAATACCAGGTGAAGTAAGTTATTTTCATTTGGGGTAAAAAAAATCATCTTTTCTCATGTTTAAAGTCCTGTCTGGTGCCAGGAGCAAATGCTTACGGCCACACCACTGTGAACAGGCCCGATCTCGTCGGAGCGCGGAAGCTAAGCACGGTCAGGCCTGGTTAGTTCTTGGATGGGAGACCGCCTGGGATTACCAGGTGCTGTAAGCTATTTTCATTTGGGGTAAAAAAAATGATCCTTTCTCCTGTTTAAAGTCCTGTCTGGTGCCAGGAGCAATTGCTTACGGCCACACCACTGCGAACACGCCCGATCTCGTCGGATATCGGAAGCTAAGCACGGTCGGGCCTGGTTAGTACTTGGATGGGAGACCGCCTGGGAATACCAGGTAATGTAAGCTATTTTCATTTGGGGTAAAAAAAATCATCCTTTCTCCTGTTTAAAATCCTGTCTGGTGCCAGGAGCAATTACTTACGGCCACACCACAGTGAACACGCCCGATCTCGTCTGATATTGGAAGCTAAGCATGGTCGTGCTGGTTAGTACTTGGATGGGAGACCGGCTGGGAATACCAGGTGCTATAAGCTATTTTCATTTGCGGTAAAAAAAAAATCATCCTTTCTCCTGTTTAAAGTCCTGTCTGGTGCCAGGAGCAATTGCTTACGGCCACACCACCGTGAACACGCCCGATCTCGTCTGATCGCAGAAGCTAAGCACGGTCGGGCCTGGTTAGTACTTGGACGGGAGACCGCCTGGGAATACCAGGTGAAGTAAGTTATTTTCATTTGGGGTAAAAAAAATCATCTTTTCTCCTGTTTAAAGTCCTGTCTGGTGCCAGGAGCAGTTGCTTACGGCCACACCACCGTGAACACGCCCGATCTCGTCTGATCTCGGAAGCTAAGCACGGTCGGGCCTGGTTAGTACTTGGATGGGAGACCGCCTGGGAATACCAGGTGCTGTAAGCTATTTTCATTTGGGGTAAAAAAAATCATCCTTTCTCCTGTTTAAAGTCCTTTCTGGTGCCGGGAGCAATTGCTTACGGCCACACCACCGTGAACACGCCCGATCTCGACTGATCTCGGAAGCTAAGCACGGTCGGGCCTGGTTAGTACTTGGATGGGAGACCGCCTGGGAATACCAGGTGCTGTAAGCTATTTTCATTTGGGGTAAAAAAAAATCATCCTTTCTCCTGTTTAAAGTCCTGTCTGGTGCCAGGAGCAATTGCTTACGGCCACACCACCGTGAACACGCCCGATCTCGACTGATCTCGGAAGCTAAGCACGGTCGGGCCTGGTTAGTACTTGGATGGGAGACCGCCTGGGAATACCAGGTGCTGTAAGCTATTTTCATTTGGGGTAAAAAAAAATCATCCTTTCTCCTGTTTAAAGTCCTGTCTGGTGCCAGGAGCAATTGCTTACGGCCACACCACCGTGAACACGCCCGATCTCGTCTGATCGCCGAAGCTAAGCACGGTCGGGCCTGGTTAGTACTTGGACGGGAGACCGCCTGGGAATACCAGGTGAAGTAAGTTATTTTCATTTGGGGTAAAAAAAATCATCTTTTCTCCTGTTTAAAGTCCTGTCTGGTGCCAGGAGCAGTTGCTTACGGCCACACCACCGTGAACACGCCCGATCTCGTCTGATCTCGGGAGCTAAGCATGGTCGAGCCTGTTTAGTACTTGGATGGGAGACCGCCTGGGAATACCAGGTGCGGTAAGAGATTTTCATTTGGGGTAAAAAAAATCATCTTTTCTCATGTTTAAAGTCCTGTCTGGTGCCAGGAGAAAATGCTTACGGCCACACCACTGTGAACAGGCCCGATCTCGTCGGAGCGCGGAAGCTAAGCACGGTCAGGCCTGGTTAGTTCTTGGATGGGAGACTGCCTGGGATTACCAGGTGCTGTAAGCTATTTTCATTTGGGGTAAAAAAAATGATCCTTTCTCCTGTTTAAAGTCCTGTCTGGTGCCAGGAGCAATTGCTTACGGCCACACCACTGCGAACACGCCCGATCTCGTCGGATCTCGGAAGCTAAGCACGGTCGGGCCTGGTTAGTACTTGGATGGGAGACCGCCTGGGAATACCAGGTGCTGTAAGCTATTTTCATTTGGGGTAAAAAAAAATCATCCTTTCTCCTGTTTAAAGTCCTGTCTGGTGCCAGGAGCAATTACTTACGGCCACACCACAGTGAACACGCCCGATCTCGTCTGATATTGGAAGCTAAGCATGGTCGTGCTGGTTAGTACTTGGATGGGAGACCGGCTGGGAATACCAGGTGCTGTAAGCTATTTTCATTTGGGGTAAAAAAAATGATCCTTTCTCCTGTTTAAAGTCCTGTCTGGTGCCAGGAGCAATTGCTTACGGCCACACCACCGTGAACACGCCCGATCTCGTCTGATCGCCGAAGCTAAGCACGGTCGGGCCTGGTTAGTACTTGGACGGGAGACCGCCTGGGAATACCAGGTGAAGTAAGTTATTTTCATTTGGGGTAAAAAAAATCATCTTTTCTCCTGTTTAAAGTCCTGTCTGGTGCCAGGAGCAGTTGCTTACGGCCACACCACCGTGAACACGCCCGATCTAGTCTGATCTCGGAAGCTAAGCATGGTCGAGCCTGTTTAGTACTTGGATGGGAGACCGCCTGGGAATACCAGGTGCGGTAAGAGATTTTCATTTGGGGTAAAAAAAATCATCTTTTCTCATGTTTAAAGTCCTGTCTGGTGCCAGGAGCAAATGCTTACGGCCACACCACTGTGAACAGGCCCGAACTCGTCGGAGCGCGGAAGCTAAGCACGGTCAGGCCTGGTTAGTTCTTGGATGGGAGACCGCCTGGGATTACCAGGTGCTGTAAGCTATTTTCATTTGGGGTAAAAAAAATGATCCTTTCTCCTGTTTAAAGTCCTGTCTGGTGCCAGGAGCAATTGCTTACGGCCACACCACTGCGAACACGCCCGATCTCGACTGATCTCGGAAGCTAAGCACGGTTGGGCCTGGTTAGTACCTGGATGGGAGACCGCCTGGGAATACCAGGTGCTGTAAGCTATTTTCATTTGGGGTAAAAAAAATCATCCTTTCTCCTGTTTAAAGTCCTGTCTGGTGCCAGGAGCAATTGCTTACGGCCACACCACCGTGAACACGCCCGATCTCGTCTGATCTCGGAAGCTAAGCACGGTCGGGCCTGGTTAGTACTTGGATGGGAGACCACTTGGGTATACCAGGTGCTGTAATCTATTTTCATTTGGGGTAAAAAAAATGATCCTTTCTCCTGTTTAAAGTCCTGTCTGGTGCCAGGAGTAATTGCTTACGGCCACACCACTGCGAACACGCCTGATCTCTTCTGATCTCGGAAGCTAAGCACGGTCGGGCCTGGTTAGTACCTGGATGGGAGACCGCCTGGGAATACCAGGTGCTGTAAGCTATTTTCATTTGGGGTAAAAAAAATCATCTTTTCTCCTGTTTAAAGTCCTGTCTGGTGCCAGGAGCAATTGCTTACGGCCACACCACCGTGAACACGCCCGATCTCGTCTGATCTCGGAAGCTAAGCACGGTCGGGCCTGGTTAGTACTTGGATGGGAGACCGCCTGGGAATACCAGGTGCTGTAAGCTATTTTCATTTGGGGTAAAAAAAATCATCCTTTCTCCTGTTTAAAGTCCTTTCTGGTGCCAGGAGCAATTACTTACGGCCACACCACCGTGAACACGCCCGATCTCGACTGATCTCGGAAGCTAAGCACGGTCGGGCCTGGTTAGTACTTGGATGGGAGACCGCCTGGGAATACCAGGTGCGGTAAGAGATTTTCATTTGGGGTAAAAAAAATCATCTTTTCTCATGTTTAAAGTCCTGTCTGGTGCCAGGAGCAAATGCTTACGGCCACACCACTGTGAACAGGCCCGATCTCGTCGGAGCGCGGAAGCTAAGCACGGTCAGGCCTGGTTAGTTCTTGGATGGGAGACAGCCTGGGATTACCAGGTGCTGTAAGCTATTTTCATTTGGGGTAAAAAAAATGATCCTTTCTCCTGTTTAAAGTCCTGTCTGGTGCCAGGAGCAATTGCTTACGGCCACACCACTGCGAACACGCCCGATCTCGTCGGATCTCGGAAGCTAAGCACGGTCGGGCCTGGTTAGTACTTGGTTGGGAGACCGACTGGGAATAGCAGGTGCTGTAAGCTATTTTCATTTGGGGTAAAAAAAATGATCCTTTCTCCTCTTTAAAGTCCTGTCTGGTGCCAGGAGCAATTGCTTACGGCCACACCACAGTGAACACGCCCGATCTCGTCTGATATTGGAAGCTAAGCATGGTCGTGCTGGTTAGTACTTGGATGGGAGACCGGCTAGGAATACCAGGTGCTATAAACTATTTTCATTTGCGGTAAAAAAAAATCATCCTTTCTCCTGTTAAAAGTCCTTTCTGGTGCCAGGAGCAATTGCTTACGGCCACACCACTGCGAACACGCCCGATCTCGTCTGATCTCGGAAGCTAAGCACGATCCGGCCTGGTTAATACCTGGATGGGAGACCGCCTGGGAATACCAGGTGCTGTAAGATATTTTCATTTGGGGTAAAAAAAATCATCCTTTCTCCTGTTTAAAGTCCTGTCTGGTGCCAGGAGCAATTGCTTACGGCCACACCACCGTGAACACGCCCGATCTAGTCTGATCTCGGAAGCTAATCACGGTCGGGCCTGGTTAGTACTTGGATGGGAGACCGCCTGGGAATACCAGGTGCTGTAATCTATTTTCATTTGGGGTAAAAAAAATGATCCTTTCTCCTGTTTAAAGTCCTGTCTGGTGCCAAGAGCAATTGCTTACGGCCACACCACTGCAAACACGCCCGATCTCGTCTGATATTGGAAGCTAAGCGCGGTCGGGCCTGGTTAGTACCTGGATGGGAGACCGCCTGGGAATACCAGGTGCTGTAAGCTATTTTCATTTGGGGTAAAAAAAATGATCCTTTCTCCTGTTTAAAGTCCTGTCTGGTGCCAGGAGCAATTGCTTACGGCCACACCACCGTGAACACGCCCGATCTCGTCTGATCGCCGAAGCTAAGCACGGTCGGGCCTGGTTAGTACTTGGACGGGAGACCGCCTGTGAATACCAGGTGAAGTAAGTTATTTTCATTTGGGGTAAAAAAAATCATCTTTTCTCCTGTTTAAAGTCCTGTCTGGTGCCAGGAGCAGTTGCTTACGGCCACACCACCGTGACCACGCCCGATCTCGTCTGATTTCGGAAGCTAAGCATGGTCGAGCCTGTTTAGTACTTGGATGGGAGACCGCCTGGGAATACCAGGTGCGGTAAGAGATTTTCATTTGGGGTAAAAAAAATAATCTTTTCTCATGTTTAAAGTCCTGTCTGGTGCCAGGAGCAAATGATTACGGCCACACCACTGTGATCACAGGCCCGATCTCGTCGGAGCGTGGAAGCTAAGCACGGTCAGGCCAGGTTAGTTCTTGGATGGGAGACCGCCTGGGAATACCAGGTGCTGTAATCTATTTTCATTTGGGGTAAAAAAAATCATCCTTTCTCCTGTTTAATGTCCTGTCTGGTGCCAGGAGCAATTGCTTACGGCCACACCACCGTGAACACGCCCGATCTCTTCTGATCTCGGAAGCTAAGCACGGTCGGGCCTGGTTAGTACCTGGATGGGAGACCGCCTGGGAATACCAGGTGTTGTAAGCTATTTTCATTTGGAGCAAAAAAAATCATCCTTTCTCCTGTTTAAAGTCCTGTCTGTTGCCAGGAGCAATTGCTTACGGCCACACCACCGTGAACACGCCCGATCTCGTCTGATCTCGGAAGCTAAGCACGGTCGGGCCTGGTTAGTACTTGGATGGGAGACCGCCTGGGAATACCAGGTGCTGTAATCTATTTTCATTTGGGGTAAAAAAAATGATCCTTTCTCCTGTTTAAAGTCCTGTCTGGTGCCAAGAGTAATTGCTTACGGCCACACCACTGCGAACACGCCCGATCTCGTCTGATATTGGAAGCTAAGCACGGTCGGGCCTGGTTAGTACCTGGATGGGAGACCGCCTGGGAATACCAGGTGCTGTAAGCTATTTTCATTTGGGGTAAAAAAAATCATCCTTTCTCCTGTTTAAAGTCCTGTCTGGTGCCAGGAGCAATTGCTAACGGCCACACCACCGTGAACACGCCCGATCTCGTCTGATCTCGGAAGCTAAGCACGGTCGAGCCTGGTTAGTACTTGGATGGGAGACCGCCTGGGAATACCAGGTGCCGTAAGCTATTTTCATATGGGGTAAAAAAAAATCATCCTTTCTCCTGTTTAAAGTCCTGTCTGGTGCCAGGAGTAATTGCTTACGGCCACCCCACCGTGAACACGCCCAATCTCGTCTGATCTCGGAAGCTAAGCACGGTCGGGCCTGGTTAGTACTTGGATGGGAGACCGCCTGGGAATACCAGGTGCTGTAAGCTATTTTCATTTGGGGTAAAAAAAATGATCCTTTCTCCTGTTTAAAGTCCTGTCTGGTGCCAGGAGCAATTGCTAACGGGCACACCACCGTGAACACGCCCGATCTCGTCTGATCTCGGAAGCTAAGCACGGTCGGGCCTGGTTAGTACTTGGATGGGAGACCGCCTGGGAATACCAGGTGCTGTAAGCTATTTTCATTTGGGGTAAAAAAATTCATCCTTTCTCATGTTTAAAGTCCTTTCTGGTGCCAGGAGCAATTGCTTACGGCCACACCACCGTGAACACGCCCGATCTCGTCTGATCTCGGAAGCTAAGCACGGTCGGGCCTGGTTAGTACTTGGATGGGAGACCGCCTGGGAATACCAGGTGCTGTAAGCTATTTTCATTTGGGGTAAAAAAAAATCATCCTTTCTCCTGTTTAAAGTCCTGTCTGGTGCCAGGAGCAATTGCTTACGGCCACACCACCGTGAACACGCCCGATCTCGTCTGATCGCAGAAGCTAAGCACGGTCGGGCCTGGTTAGTACTTGGATGGGAGACCGCCTGGGAATACCAGGTGAAGTAAGTTATTTTCATTTGGGGTAAAAAAAATCATCTTTTCTCATGTTTAAAGTCCTGTCTGGTGCCAGGAGCAAATGCTTACGGCCACACCACTGTGAACAGGCCCGATCTCGTCGGAGCGCGGAAGCTAAGCACGGTCAGGCCTGGTTAGTTCTTGGATGGGAGACCGCCTGGGATTACCAGGTGCTGTAAGCTATTTTCATTTGGGGTAAAAAAAATGATCCTTTCTCCTGTTTAAAGTCCTGTCTGGTGCCAGGAGCAATTGCTTACGGCCACACCACTGCGAACACGCCCGATCTCGTCGGATATCGGAAGCTAAGCACGGTCGGGCCTGGTTAGTACTTGGATGGGAGACCGCCTGGGAATACCAGGTAATGTAAGCTATTTTCATTTGGGGTAAAAAAAATCATCCTTTCTCCTGTTTAAAATCCTGTCTGGTGCCAGGAGCAATTACTTACGGCCACACCACAGTGAACACGCCCGATCTCGTCTGATATTGGAAGCTAAGCATGGTCGTGCTGGTTAGTACTTGGATGGGAGACCGGCTGGGAATACCAGGTGCTATAAGCTATTTTCATTTGCGGTAAAAAAAAAATCATCCTTTCTCCTGTTTAAAGTCCTGTCTGGTGCCAGGAGCAATTGCTTACGGCCACACCACCGTGAACACGCCCGATCTCGTCTGATCGCAGAAGCTAAGCACGGTCGGGCCTGGTTAGTACTTGGACGGGAGACCGCCTGGGAATACCAGGTGAAGTAAGTTATTTTCATTTGGGGTAAAAAAAATCATCTTTTCTCCTGTTTAAAGTCCTGTCTGGTGCCAGGAGCAGTTGCTTACGGCCACACCACCGTGAACACGCCCGATCTCGTCTGATCTCGGAAGCTAAGCACGGTCGGGCCTGGTTAGTACTTGGATGGGAGACCGCCTGGGAATACCAGGTGCTGTAAGCTATTTTCATTTGGGGTAAAAAAAATCATCCTTTCTCCTGTTTAAAGTCCTTTCTGGTGCCGGGAGCAATTGCTTACGGCCACACCACCGTGAACACGCCCGATCTCGACTGATCTCGGAAGCTAAGCACGGTCGGGCCTGGTTAGTACTTGGATGGGAGACCGCCTGGGAATACCAGGTGCTGTAAGCTATTTTCATTTGGGGTAAAAAAAAATCATCCTTTCTCCTGTTTAAAGTCCTGTCTGGTGCCAGGAGCAATTGCTTACGGCCACACCACCGTGAACACGCCCGATCTCGACTGATCTCGGAAGCTAAGCACGGTCGGGCCTGGTTAGTACTTGGATGGGAGACCGCCTGGGAATACCAGGTGCTGTAAGCTATTTTCATTTGGGGTAAAAAAAAATCATCCTTTCTCCTGTTTAAAGTCCTGTCTGGTGCCAGGAGCAATTGCTTACGGCCACACCACCGTGAACACGCCCGATCTCGTCTGATCGCCGAAGCTAAGCACGGTCGGGCCTGGTTAGTACTTGGACGGGAGACCGCCTGGGAATACCAGGTGAAGTAAGTTATTTTCATTTGGGGTAAAAAAAATCATCTTTTCTCCTGTTTAAAGTCCTGTCTGGTGCCAGGAGCAGTTGCTTACGGCCACACCACCGTGAACACGCCCGATCTCGTCTGATCTCGGGAGCTAAGCATGGTCGAGCCTGTTTAGTACTTGGATGGGAGACCGCCTGGGAATACCAGGTGCGGTAAGAGATTTTCATTTGGGGTAAAAAAAATCATCTTTTCTCATGTTTAAAGTCCTGTCTGGTGCCAGGAGAAAATGCTTACGGCCACACCACTGTGAACAGGCCCGATCTCGTCGGAGCGCGGAAGCTAAGCACGGTCAGGCCTGGTTAGTTCTTGGATGGGAGACTGCCTGGGATTACCAGGTGCTGTAAGCTATTTTCATTTGGGGTAAAAAAAATGATCCTTTCTCCTGTTTAAAGTCCTGTCTGGTGCCAGGAGCAATTGCTTACGGCCACACCACTGCGAACACGCCCGATCTCGTCGGATCTCGGAAGCTAAGCACGGTCGGGCCTGGTTAGTACTTGGATGGGAGACCGCCTGGGAATACCAGGTGCTGTAAGCTATTTTCATTTGGGGTAAAAAAAAATCATCCTTTCTCCTGTTTAAAGTCCTGTCTGGTGCCAGGAGCAAATACTTACGGCCACACCACAGTGAACACGCCCGATCTCGTCTGATATTGGAAGCTAAGCATGGTCGTGCTGGTTAGTACTTGGATGGGAGACCGGCTGGGAATACCAGGTGCTGTAAGCTATTTTCATTTGGGGTAAAAAAAATGATCCTTTCTCCTGTTTAAAGTCCTGTCTGGTGCCAGGAGCAATTGCTTACGGCCACACCACCGTGAACACGCCCGATCTCGTCTGATCGCCGAAGCTAAGCACGGTCGGGCCTGGTTAGTACTTGGACGGGAGACCGCCTGGGAATACCAGGTGAAGTAAGTTATTTTCATTTGGGGTAAAAAAAATCATCTTTTCTCCTGTTTAAAGTCCTGTCTGGTGCCAGGAGCAGTTGCTTACGGCCACACCACCGTGAACACGCCCGATCTAGTCTGATCTCGGAAGCTAAGCATGGTCGAGCCTGTTTAGTACTTGGATGGGAGACCGCCTGGGAATACCAGGTGCGGTAAGAGATTTTCATTTGGGGTAAAAAAAATCATCTTTTCTCATGTTTAAAGTCCTGTCTGGTGCCAGGAGCAAATGCTTACGGCCACACCACTGTGAACAGGCCCGAACTCGTCGGAGCGCGGAAGCTAAGCACGGTCAGGCCTGGTTAGTTCTTGGATGGGAGACCGCCTGGGATTACCAGGTGCTGTAAGCTATTTTCATTTGGGGTAAAAAAAATGATCCTTTCTCCTGTTTAAAGTCCTGTCTGGTGCCAGGAGCAATTGCTTACGGCCACACCACTGCGAACACGCCCGATCTCGACTGATCTCGGAAGCTAAGCACGGTTGGGCCTGGTTAGTACCTGGATGGGAGACCGCCTGGGAATACCAGGTGCTGTAAGCTATTTTCATTTGGGGTAAAAAAAATCATCCTTTCTCCTGTTTAAAGTCCTGTCTGGTGCCAGGAGCAATTGCTTACGGCCACACCACCGTGAACACGCCCGATCTCGTCTGATCTCGGAAGCTAAGCACGGTCGGGCCTGGTTAGTACTTGGATGGGAGACCACTTGGGTATACCAGGTGCTGTAATCTATTTTCATTTGGGGTAAAAAAAATGATCCTTTCTCCTGTTTAAAGTCCTGTCTGGTGCCAGGAGTAATTGCTTACGGCCACACCACTGCGAACACGCCTGATCTCTTCTGATCTCGGAAGCTAAGCACGGTCGGGCCTGGTTAGTACCTGGATGGGAGACCGCCTGGGAATACCAGGTGCTGTAAGCTATTTTCATTTGGGGTAAAAAAAATCATCTTTTCTCCTGTTTAAAGTCCTGTCTGGTGCCAGGAGCAATTGC
>NC_140271.1:27704664-27709664 GCF_964030765.1 Micromesistius poutassou
AGTAAGTTATTTTCATTTGGGGTAAAAAAAATCATCTTTTCTCCTGTTTAAAGTCCTGTCTGGTGCCAGGAGCAGTTGCTGACGGCCACACCACCGTGAACACGCCCGATCTCGTCTGATCTCGGAAGCTAAGCACGGTCGGGCCTGGTTAGTACTTGGATGGGAGACCGCCTGGGAATACCAGGTGCTGTAAGCTATTTTCATTTGGGGTAAAAAAAATCATCCTTTCTCCTGTTTAAAGTCCTTTCTGGTGCCAGGAGCAATTGCTTACGGCCACACCACTGCGAACACGCCCGATCTCGTCTGATCTCGGAAGCTAAGCACGATCCGGCCTGGTTAATACCTGGATGGGAGACCGCCTGGGAATACCAGGTGCTGTAAGATATTTTCATTTGGGGTAAAAAAAATCATCCTTTCTCCTGTTTAAAGTCCTGTCTGGTGCCAGGAGCAATTGCTTACGGCCACACCACCGTGAACACGCCCGATCTAGTCTGATCTCGGAAGCTAAGCACGGTCGGGCCTGGTTAGTACTTGGATGGGAGACCGCCTGGGAATACCAGGTGCTGTAAGCTATTTTCATTTGGGGAAAAAAAAATGATCCTTTCTCCTGTTTAAAGTCCTGTCTGGTGCCAGGAGCAATTGCTTACGGCCACACCACCGTGAACACACCAGATCTCGTCTGATCTCGGAAGCTAAGCACGGTCGGGCCTGGTTAGTACTTGGACGGGAGACCGCCTGGGAATACCAGGTGAAGTAAGTTATTTTCATTTGGGGTAAAAAAATCATCTTTTCTCCTGTTTAAAGTCCTGTCTGGTGCCAGGAGCAGTTGCTTACGGCCACACCACTGTGAACACGCCCGATCTCGTCTGATCTCGGAAGCTAAGCATGGTCGAGCCTGTTTAGTACTTGGATGGGAGACCGCCTGGGAATACCAGGTGCGGTAAGAGATTTTCATTTGGGGTAAAAAAAATCATCTTTTCTCATGTTTAAAGTCCTGTCTGGTGCCAGGAGCAAATGCTTACGGCCACACCACTGTGAACAGGCCCGATCTCGTCGGAGCGCGGAAGCTAAGCACGGTCAGGCCTGGTTAGTTCTTGGATGGGAGACCGCCTGGGATTACCAGGTGCTGTAAGCTATTTTCATTTGGGGTAAAAAAAATGATCCTTTCTCCTGTTTAAAGTCCTGTCTGGTGCCAGGAGCAATTGCTTACGGCCACACCACTGCGAACACGCCCGATCTCGACTGATCTCGGAAGGTAAGCACGGTTGGGCTTGGTTAGTACCTGGATGGGAGACCGCGTGGGAATACCAGGTGCTGTAAGCTATTTTCATTTGGGGTAAAAAAAATGATCCTTTCTCCTGTTTAAAGTCCTGTCTGGTGCCAGGAGCAATTGCTAACGGGCACACCACCGTGAACACGCCCGATCTCGTCTGATCTCGGAAGCTAAGCACGGTCGGGCCTGGTTAGTACTTGGATGGGAGACCGCCTGGGAATACCAGGTGCTGTAAGCTATTTTCATTTGGGGTAAAAAAATTCATCCTTTCTCATGTTTAAAGTCCTTTCTGGTGCCAGGAGCAATTGCTTACGGCCACACCACCGTGAACACGCCCGATCTCGTCTGATCTCGGAAGCTAAGCACGGTCGGGCCTGGTTAGTACTTGGATGGGAGACCGCCTGGGAATACCAGGTGCTGTAAGCTATTTTCATTTGGGGTAAAAAAAAATCATCCTTTCTCCTGTTTAAAGTCCTGTCTGGTGCCAGGAGCAATTGCTTACGGCCACACCACCGTGAACACGCCCGATCTCGTCTGATCGCAGAAGCTAAGCACGGTCGGGCCTGGTTAGTACTTGGACGGGAGACCGCCTGGGAATACCAGGTGAAGTAAGTTATTTTCATTTGGGGTAAAAAAAATCATCCTTTCTCATGTTTAAAGTCCTTTCTGGTGCCAGGAGCAATTGCTTACGGCCACACCACCGTGAACACGCCCGATCTCGTCTGATCTCGGAAGCTAAGCACGGTCGGGCCTGGTTAGTACTTGGATGGGAGACCGCCTGGGAATACCAGGTGCTGTAAGCTATTTTCATTTGGGGTAAAAAAAAATTCATCCTTTCTCCTGTTTAAAGTCCTGTCTGGTGCCAGGAGCAGTTGCTTACGGCCACACCACCGTGAACACGCCCGATCTCGTCTGATCTCGGAAGCTAAGCACGGTCGGGCCTGGTTAGTGCTTGGATGGGAGACCGCCTGGGAATACCAGGTGCTGTAAGCTATTTTCATTTGGGGTAAAAAAAATCATCCTTTCTCCTGTTTAAAGTCCTTTCTGGTGCCAGGAGGAATTGCTTACGGCCACACCACCGTGAACACGCCCGATCTCGACTGATCTCGGAAGCTAAGCACGGTCGGGCCTGGTTAGTACTTGGATGGGAGACCGCCTGGGAATACCAGGTGCTGTAAGCTATTTTCATTTGGGGTAAAAAAAAATCATCCTTTCTCCTGTTTAAAGTCCTGTCTGGTGCCAGGAGCAATTGCTTACGGCCACACCACCGTGAACACGCCCGATCTCGTCTGATCGCAGAAGGTAAGCACGGTCGGGCCTGGTTAGTACTTGGACGGGAGACCGCCTGGGAATACCAGGTGAAGTAAGTAATTTTCATTTGGGGTAAAAAAAATCATCTTTTCTCCTGTTTAAAGTCCTGTCTGGTGCCAGGAGCATTTGCTTACGGCCACACCACCGTGAACACGCCTGATCTCGTCTGATCTCGGAGGCTAAGCACGGTCGGGCCTGGTTAGTACTTGGATGGGAGACCGCCTGGGAATACCAGGTGCTGTAAGCTATTTTCATTTGGGGTAAAAAAAATCATCCTTTCTCCTGTTTAAAGTCCTTTCTGGTGCCAGGAGCAATTGCTTACGGCCACACCACCGTGAACACGCCCGATCTCGACTGATCTCGGAAGCTAAGCACGGTCGGGCCTGGTTAGTACTTGGATGGGAGACCGCCTGGGAATACCAGGTGCTGTAAGCTATTTTCATTTGGGGTAAAAAAAAATCATCCTTTCTCCTGTTTAAAGTCCTTTCTGGTGCCAGGAGCAATTGCTTACGGCCACACCACCGTGAACACGCCCGATCTCGTCTGATCGCCGAAGCTAAGCACGGTCGGGCCTGGTTAGTACTTGGACGGGAGACCGCCTGGGAATACCAGGTGAAGTAAGTTTATTTCATTTGGGGTAAAAAAAATCATCTTTTCTCCTGTTTAAAGTCCTGTCTGGTGCCAGGAGCAGTTGCTTACGGCCACACCACCGTGAACACGCCCGATCTCGTCTGATCTCGGAAGCTAAGCATGGTTGAGCCTGTTTAGTACTTGGATGGGAGACCGCCTGGGAATACCAGGTGCGGTAAGAGATTTTCATTTGGGGTAAAAAAAATCATCTTTTCTCATGTTTAAAGTCCTGTCTGGTGCCAGGAGAAAATGCTTACGGCCACACCACTGTGAACAGGCCCGATCTCGTCGGAGCGCGGAAGCTAAGCACGGTCAGGCCTGGTTAGTTCTTGGATGGGAGACCGCCTGGGATTACCAGGTGCTGTAAGCTATTTTCATTTGGGGTAAAAAAAATGATCCTTTCTCCTGTTTAAAGTCCTGTCTGGTGCCAGGAGCAATTGCTTACGGCAACACCACTGCGAACACGCCCGATCTCGTCGGATCTCGGAAGCTAAGCACGGTCGGGCCTGGTTAGTACTTGGATGGGAGACCGCCTGGGAATACCAGGTGCTGTAAGCTATTTTCATTTGGGGTAAAAAAAAATCATCCTTTCTCCTGTTTAAAGTCCTGTCTGGTGCCAGGAGCAATTGCTTACGGCCACACCACAGTGAACACGCCCGATCTCGTCTGATATTGGAAGCTAAGCATGGTCGTGCTGGTTAGTACTTGGATGGGAGACCGGCTGGGAATACCAGGTGCTGTAAGCTATTTTCATTTGGGGTAAAAAAAATGATCCTTTCTCCTGTTTAAAGTCCTGTCTGGTGCCAGGAGCAATTGCTTACGGCCACACCACCGTGAACACGCCCGATCTCGTCTGATCGCCGAAGCTAAGCACGGTCGGGCCTGGTTAGTACTTGGACGGGAGACCGCCTGGGAATACCAGGTGAAGTAAGTTATTTTCATTTGGGGTAAAAAAAATCATCTTTTCTCCTGTTTAAATTCCTGTCTGGTGCCAGGAGCAGTTGCTTACGGCCACACCACCGTGAACACGCCCGATCTCGTCTGATCTCGGAAGCTAAGCATGGTCGATCCTGTTTAGTACTTGGATGGGAGACCGCCTGGGAATACCAGGTGCGGTAAGAGATTTTCATTTGGGGTAAAAAAAATCATCTTTTCTCATGTTTAAAGTCCTGTCTGGTGCCAGGAGCAAATGCTTACGGCCACACCACTGTGAACAGGCCCGAACTCGTCGGAGCGCGGAAGCTAAGCACGGTCAGGCCTGGTTAGTTCTTGGATGGGAGACCGCCTGGGATTAGCAGGTGCTGTAAGCAATTTTCATTTGGGGTAAAAAAAATGATCCTTTCTCCTGTTTAAAGTCCTGTCTGGTGCCAGGAGCAATTGCTTACGGCCACACCACTGCGAACACGCCCGATCTCGACTGATCTCGGAAGCTAAGCACGGTTGGGCCTGGTTAGTACCTGGATGGGAGACCGCCTGGGAATACCAGGTGCTGTAAGCTATTTTCATTTGGGGTAAAAAAAATCATCCTTTCTCCTGTTTAAAGTCCTGTCTGGTGCCAGGAGCAATTGCTTACGGCCACACCACCGTGAACACGCCCGATCTCGTCTGATCTCGGAAGCTAAGCACGGTTGGGCCTGGTTAGTACTTGGATGGGAGACCACCTGGGTATACCAGGTGCTGTAATCTATTTTCATTTGGGGTAAAAAAAATGATCCTTTCTCCTGTTTAAAGTCCTGTCTGGTGCCAGGAGTAATTGCTTACGGCCACACCACTGCGAACACGCCTG
>NC_140271.1:27714664-27747164 GCF_964030765.1 Micromesistius poutassou
AATGATCCTTTCTCCTGTTTAAAGTCCTGTCTGGTGCCAGGAGCATTTGCTCACGGCCACACCACCGTGATCACGCCCGATCTCGTCTGATCGCCGAAGCTAAGCACGGTCGGGCCTGGTTAGTACTTGGACGGGAGACCGCCTGGGAATACCAGGTGAAGTAAGTTATTTTCATTTGGGGTAAAAAAAATCATCTTTTCTCCTGTTTAAAGTCCTGTCTGGTGCCAGGAGCAGTTGCTTACGGCCACACCACCGTGAACACGCCCGATCTCGTCTGATCTCGGAAGCTAAGCATGGTCGAGCCTGTTTAGTACTTGGATGGGAGACCGCCTGGGAATACCAGGTGCGGTAAGAGATTTTCATTTGGGGTAAAAAAAATCATCTTTTCTCATGTTTAAAGTCCTGTCTGGTGCCAGGAGCAATTGCTTACGGCCACACCACTGTGAACAGGCCCGATCTCGTCGGAGCGCGGAAGCTAAGCACGGTCAGGCCTGGTTAGTTCTTGGATGGGAGACCGCCTGGGATTACCAGGTGCTGTAAGCTATTTTCATTTGGGGTAAAAAAAATGATCCTTTCTCCTGTTTAAAGTCCTGTCTGGTGCCAGGAGCAATTGCTTACGGCCACACCACTGCGAACACGCCCGATCTCGTCTGATCTCGGAAGCTAAGCACGGTCTGGCCTGGTTAGTACTTGGATGGGAGACCGCCTGGGAATACCAGGTGCTGTAAGCTATTTTCATTTGGGGTAAAAAAAATGATCCTTTCTCCTGTTTAAAGTCCTGTCTGGTGCCAGGAGCAATTGCTAACGGGCACACCACCGTGAACACGCCCGATCTCGTCTGATCTCGGAAGCTAAGCACGGTCGGGCCTGGTTAGTACTTGGATGGGAGACCGCCTGGGAATACCAGGTGCTGTAAGCTATTTTCATTTGGGGTAAAAAAATTCATCCTTTCTCCTGTTTAAAGTCCTTTCTGGTGCCCGGAGCAATTGCTTACGGCCACACCACCGTGAACACGCCCGATCTTGTCTGATCTTGGAAGCTAAGCACGGTCGGGCCTGGTTAGTACTTGGATGGGAGACCGCCTGGGAATACCAGGTGCTGTAAGCTATTTTCATTTGGGGTAAAAAAAATCATCCTTTCTCCTGTTTAAAGTCCTGTCTGGTGCCAGGAGCAGTTGCTTACGGCCACACCACCGTGAACACGCCCGATCTCGTCTGATCTCGGAAGCTAAGCATGGTCGAGCCTGTTTAGTACTTGGATGGGAGACCGCCTGGGAATACCAGGTGCGGTAAGATATTTTCATTTGGGGTAAAAAAAATCATCTTTTCTCACGTTTAAAGTCCTGTCTGGTGCCAGGATCAAATGCTTACGGCCACACCACAGTGAACAGGCCCGATCTCGTCGGAGCGCGGAAGCTAAGCACGGTCAGGCCTGGTTAGTTCTTGGATGGGAGACCGCCTGGGATTAGCAGGTGCTGTAAGCTATTTTCATTTGGGGTAAAAAAAATGATCCTTTCTCCTGTTTAAAGTCCTGTCTGGTGCCAGGAGCAATTGCTTACAGCCACACCACTGCGAACACGCCCGATCTCGTCGGATCTCGGAAGCTAAGCACGGTCGGGCCTGGTTAGTACTTGGATGGGAGACCGCCTGGGAATACCAGGTGCTGTAAGCTGTTTTCATTTGGGGTAAAAAAATCATCCTTTCTCCTGTTTAAAGTCCTGTCTAGTGCCAGGAGCAATTGCTTACGGCCACACCACAGTGAACACGCCCGATCTCGTCTGATATTTGAAGCTAAGCATGGTCGTGCTGGTTAGTACTTGGATGGGAGACCGGCTGGGAATACCAGGTGCTATAAGCTATTTTCATTTGCGGTAAAAAAAAATCATCCTTTCTCCTGTTTAAAGTCCTGTCTGGTGCCAGGAGCAATTGCTTACGGCCACACCACTGTGAACACGCCCGATCTCGTCTGATCTCGGAAGCTAAGCACTGTCGGGCCTGGTTAGTACTTGGATGGGAGACCGCCTGGGAATACCAGGTGCTGTAAGCTATTTTCATTTGGGGTAAAAAAAAATCATCCTTTCTCCTGTTTAAAGTCCTGTCTGGTGCCAGGAGCAATTGCTTACGGCCACACCACCGTGAACACGCCCGATCTCGTCTGATCGCAGAAGCTAAGCACGGTCGGGCCTGGTTAGTACTTGGATGGGAGACCGCCTGGGAATACCAGGTGAAGTAAGTTATTTTCATTTGGGGTAAAAAAAATCATCTTTTCTCCTGTTTAAAGTCCTGTCTGGTGCCTGGAGCAGTTGCTTACGGCCACACCACCGTGAACACGCCCGATCTCGTCTGATCTCGGAAGCTAAGCACGGTCGGGCCTGGTTAGTACTTGGATGGGAGACCGCCTGGGAATACCAGGTGCTGTAAGCGATTTTCATTTGGGGTAAAAAAAATCATCTTTTCTCCTGTTTAAAGTCCTGTCTGGTGCCAGGAGCAGTTGCTTACGGCCACACCACCGTGAACACGCCCGATCTCGTCTGATCTCGGAAGCTAAGCATGGTCGAGCCTGTTTAGTACTTGGATGGGAGACCGCCTGGGAATACCAGGTGCGTTAAGAGATTTTCATTTGGGGTAAAAAAAATCATCTTTTCTCATGTTTAAAGTCCTGTCTGGTGCCAGGAGCAAATGCTTACGGCCACACCACTGTGAACAGGCCCGATCTCGTCGGAGCGCGGAAGCTAAGCACGGTCAGGCCTGGTTAGTTCTTGGATGGGAGACCGCCTGGGATTACCAGGTGCTGTAAGCTATTTTCATTTGGGGTAAAAAAAATCATCTTTTCTCCTGTTTAAAGTGCTGTCTTTTGACAGGAGCAGTTGCTTACGGCCACACCACCGTGAACACGCCCGATCTCGTCTGATCTCGGAAGCTAAGCATGGTCGAGCCTGTTTAGTACTTGGATGGGAGACCGCCTGGGAATACCAGGTGCGGTAAGAGATTTTCATTTGGGGTAAAAAAAATCATCTTTTCTCATGTTAAAATCCTGTCTGGTGCCAGGAGTAATTGCTTACGGCCAAACCACTGCGAACACGCCTGATCTCTTCTGTTCTAGGAAGCTAAGCACGGTCGGGCCTGGTTAGTACCTGGATGGGAGACCGCCTGGGAATACCAGGTGCTGTAAGCAATTTTATTTGGGGTAGAAAAAATCATCCTTTCTCCTGTTTAAAGTCCTGTCTGGTGCCAGGAGCAATTGCTTACGGCCACACCACCGTGAACACGCCCGATCTCGTCTGATCTCGGAAGCTAAGCACGGTCGGGCCTGGTTAGTACTTGGATGGGAGACCGCCTGGGAATACCAGGTGCTGTAATCTATTTTCATTTGGGGTAAAAAAAATCATCCTTTCTCCTGTTTAAAGTCCTGTCTGGTGCCAGGAGCAATCGCTTACGGACACACCACCGTGAACACGCCCGATCTCGTCTAATCTCGGAAGCTAAGCACGGGCGGGCCTGGTTAGTACTTGGATGGGAGACCGCCTGGGAATACCAGGTGCTGTAATCTATTTTCATTTGGGGTAAAAAAAATGATCCTTTCTCCTGTTTAAAGTCCTGTCTGGTGCCAGGAGTAATTGCTTACGGCCACACCACTGCGAACACACCTGATCTCTTCTGATCTCGGAAGCTAAGCACGGTCGGGCCTGGTTAGTACCTGGATGGGAGACTGCCTGGGAATACCAGGTGCTGTAAGCTATTTTCATTTGGAGCAAAAAAAATCATCCTTTCTCCTGTTTAAAGTCCTGTCTGGTGCCAGGAGCAATTGCTTACGGCCACACCACCGTGAACACGCCCGATCTCGTCTGATCTTGGAAGCTAAGCACGGTCGGGCCTGGTTAGTACTTGGATGGGAGACCGCCTTGGAATACCAGGTGCTGTAATCTATTTTCATTTGGGGTAAAAAAAATCATCCTTTCTCCTGTTTAAAGTCCTGTCTGGTGCCAGGAGCAATCGCTTACGGCCACACCACCGTGAACACGCCCGATCTCGTCTGATCTCGGAAGCTAAGCACCGTCGGGCCTGGTTAGTACTTGGATGGGAGACCGCCTGGGAATACCAGGTGCTGTAATCTATTTTCATTTGGGGTAAAAAAAATGATCCTTTCTCCTGTTTAAAGTCCTGTCTGGTGCCAGGAGCAATTGCTTACGGCCACACCACTGCGAACACGCCCGATCTCGTCTGATCTCGGAAGCTAAGCAAGGTCGGGCCTGGTTAGTACCTGGATCGGAGACCGCCTGGGAATACCAGGTGCTGTATGCTATTTTCATTTGGGGTAAAAAAAATCATCCTTTCTCCTGTTTAAAGTCCTGTCTGGTGCCAGGAGCAATTGCCTACGGCCACACCACTGCGAACACGCCCGATCTCGTCTGATCTCGGAAGGTAAGCACGGTCCGGCCTGGTTAGTACCTGGATGGGAGACCGCCTGGGAATACCAGGTGCTGTAAGATATTTTCATTTGGGGTAAAAAAAATCATCCTTTCTCCTGTTTAAAGTCCTGTCTGGTGCCAGGAGCAATTGCTTACGGCCACACCACCGTGAACACGCCCGATCTCGTCTGATCTCGGAAGCTAAGCACGGTCGGGCCTGGTTAGTACTTGGATGGGAGACCGCCTGGGAATACCAGGTGCTGTAATCTATTTTCATTTGGGGTAAAAAAAATGATCCTTTCTCCTGTTTAAAGTCCTGTCTGGTGCCAAGAGCAATTGCTTACGGCCAAACCACTGCGAAAACGCCCGATCTAGTCTGATATTGGAAGCTAAGCACGGTCGGGCCTGGTTAGTACCTGGATGGGAGACCGCCTGGGAATACCAGGTGCTGTAAGCTATTTTCATTTGGGGTAAAAAAAATCATCCTTTCTCCTGTTTAAAGTCCTGTCTGGTGCCAGGAGGAATTGCTTACGGCCACATCACCGTGAACACGCCCGATCTCGTCTGATCTCGGAAGCTAAGCACGGTCGGGCCTGGTTAGTACTTGGATGGGAGACCGCCTGGGAATACCAGGTGCTGTAATCTATTTTCATTTTGGGTAAAAAAAATCATCCTTTCTCCTGTTTAAAGTCCTGTCTGGTGCCAGGAGCAATTGCTTACGGCCACACCACTGCGAACACGCCCGATCTCGTCTGATCTCGGAAGCTAAGCACGGTCCGGCCTGGTTAATACCTGGATGGGAGACCGCCTGGGAATACCAGGCGCTGTAAGCTATTTTCATTTGGGGTAAAAAAAATCATCCTTTCTCCTGTTTAAAGTCCTGTCTGGTGCCAGGAGCAATTGCTTACGGCCACACCACCGTGAACACGCCCGATCTCGTCTGATCTCGGAAGCTAAGCACGGTCGGGCCTGGTTAGTACTTGGATGGGAGACCGCCTGGGAATACCAGGTGCTGTAATCTATTTTCATTTGGGGTAAAAAAAATGATCCTTTCTCATGTTTAAAGTCCTGTCTGGTGCCAGGAGCAATTGCTTACGGCCAGACCACTGCGAACACGCCCGATCTCGTCTGATCTCGGAAGCTAAGCACGGTCGGGCCTGGTTAGTACCAGGATGGGAGACAGCCTGGGAATACCAGGTGCGGTAAGCTATTTTCATTTGGGGTAAAAAAAATCATCCTTTCTCCTGTTTAAAGTCCTGTCTGGTGCCAGGAGTAATTGCTTACGGCCACACCACCGTGAACACGCCCGATCTCGTCTGATCTCGAAAGCTAAGCACGGTCGGGCCTGGTTAGTACTTGGATGGGAGACCGCCTGGGAATACCAGGTGCTGTAAGCTATTTTCATTTGGGGTAAAAAAATTCATCCTTTCTCTTGTTTAAAGTCCTTTCTGGTGCCAGGAGCAATTGCTTACGGCCACACCACCGTGAACACGCCCGATCTCGTCTGATCTCGGAAGCTAAGCACGGACGGGCCTGGTTAGTACTTGGATGGGAGACCGCCTGGGAATACCAGGTGCTGTAAGCTATTTTCATTTGGGGTAAAAAAAAATCATCCTTTCTCCTGTTTAAAGTCCTGTCTGGTGCCAGGAGCAATTGCTTACGGCCACACCACCGTGAACACGCCCGATCTCGTCTGATCGCATAAGCTAAGCACGGTCGGGCCTGGTTAGTACTTGGACAGGAGACCGCCTGGGAATACCAGGTGCTGTAAGTTATTTTCATTTGGGGTAAAAAAAATTATCTTTTCTCCTGTTTAAAGTCCTGTCTGGTGCCAGGAGCAGTTGCTTACGGCCACACCACCGTGAACACGCCCGATCTCGTCTGATCTCGGAAGCTAAGCATGGTCGAGCCTGTTTAGTACTTGGATGGGAGACCGCCTGGGAATACCAGGTGTGGTAAGAGATTTTCATTTGGGGTAAAAAAAATCATCTTTTCTCATGTTTAAAGTCCTGTCTGGTGCCAGGAGTAAATGCTTACGGCCACACCACTGTGAACAAGCCCGATCTCGTCGGAGTGCGGAAGCTAAGCACGGTCAGGCCTGGTTAGTTCTTGGATGGGAGACCGCCTGGGATTACCAGGTGCTGTAAGCTATTTTCATTTGGGGTAAAAAAAATGATCCTTTCTCCTGTTTAAAGTCCTGTCTGATGCCAGGAGCATTTGCTTACGGCCACACCACTGCGAACACGCCCGATCTCGTCTGATCTCGGAAGCTAAGCACGGTCGGGCCTGGTTAGTACCTGGATGGGAGACCGCCTGGGAATACCAGGTGCTGTAAGCTATTTTCATTTGGGGTAAAAAAAATCATCCTTTCTCCTGTTTAAAGTCCTTTCTGGTGCCCAGAGCAATTGCTTACGGCCACACCACTGCGAACACGCCTGATCTCGTCTGATCTCTGAAGCTAAGCAAGGTCGAGCCTGTTTAGTACTTGGATGGGAGACCGCCTGGGAATACCAGGTGCGGTAAGAGATTTTCATTTGGGGTAAAAAAAATCATCTTTTCTCATGTTTAAAGTCCTGTCTGGTGCCAGGAGCAAATGCTTACGGCCACACCACTGTGAACAGGCCCGATCTCGTTGGAGCGCGGAAGCTAAGCACGGTCATGCCTGGTTAGTTCTTGGATGGGAGACCGCCTGGGATTACCAGGTGCTGTAAGCTATTTTCATTTGCGGTAAAAAAAAATCATCCTTTCTCCTGTTTAAAGTCCTGTCTGGTGCCAGGAGCAATTGCTTAAGGCCACACCACCGTGAACACGCCCGATCTCGTCTGATCTCGGAAGCTAAGCACGGTCGGGCCTGGTTAGTACTTGGATGGGAGACCGCCTGGGAATACCAGGTGCTGTAAGCTATTTTCATTTGGGGTAAAAAAAAACCATCCTTTCTCCTGTTTAAAGTCCTGTCTGGTGTCAGGAGCAATTGCTTACGGCCACACCACCGTGAACACGCCCGATGTCGACTGATCTCGGAAGCTAACCACGGTCGGGCCTGGTTAGTACTTGGATGGGAGACCGCCTGGGAATACCAGGTGCTGTAAGCTATTTTCATTTGGGGTAAAAAAAATCATCCTTTCTCCTGTTTAAAGTCCTTTCTGGTGCCCAGAGCAATTGCTTACGGCCACACCACTGCGAACACGCCTGATCTCGTCTGATCTCTGAAGCTAAGCAAGGTCGAGCCTGTTTAGTACTTGGATGGGAGACCGCCTGGGAATACCAGGTGCGGTAAGAGATTTTCATTTGGGGTAAAAAAAATCATCTTTTCTCATGTTTAAAGTCCTGTCTGGTGCCAGGAGCAAATGCTTACGGCCACACCACTGTGAACAGGCCCGATCTCGTTGGAGCGCGGAAGCTAAGCACGGTCATGCCTGGTTAGTTCTTGGATGGGAGACCGCCTGGGATTACCAGGTGCTGTAAGCTATTTTCATTTGCGGGAAAAAGAAAATCATCCTTTCTCCTGTTCAAAGTCCTGTCTGGTGTCAGGAGCAATTGCTTACGGCCACACCACCGTGAACACGCCCGATGTCGACTGATCTCGGAAGCTAACCACGGTCGGGCCTGGTTAGTACTTGGATGGGAGACCGCCTGGGAATACCAGGTGCTGTAAGCTATTTTCATTTGGGGTGAAAAAAATCATCCTTTCTCCTGTTTAAAGTCCTGTCTGGTGCCAGGAGTAATTGCTTACGGCCACACCACCGTGAACACGCCTGATCTCGGAAGCTAAGCACGGTCGGGCCTGGTTAGTACTTGGATGGGAGACCGCTTGGAACTTACAACTGGGACGGAACAACTGGGAACTTATGACTGGGAACTTACAAATGGGACGGAACAACTTGGAACTTACAACTGGGAACCTACAACTGGGAACTTACAACTGGGAACTTACAACTGGGACGGAACAACTGGGAACTTATGACTGGGAACTTACAAATGGGACGGAACAACTGGGAACTTACGACTGGGAACCTACAACTGGGAACTTACAACTGGGAACTTACAACTGGGACGGAACGACTGGGAACTTACAACTGGGAACTTACAACTGGGAACTTACGACTGGAACGGAACAACTGGGAACTTACAACATGGGACGGAACAACTTCCGACTGGGAAATTACAACCGGAACTTACAACTGGGAACTTACAACCGGAACGGAACAACTGGGAACTTACAACTTACAACTGGGAACTTACGACTGGGACGGAACAACTGGGAACTTACGACTGGGACGGAACAACTGGGAACTTACAACTGGGAACTTACTACTGGTACGGAACAACTGGGAACTTACCACTGCGAACACGCCCAATCTCGTCTGATCTCGGAAGCGAAGCACGGTCGGGCCTGGTTAGTACTTGGATGGGAGACCGCCTGGGAATACCAGGTGCTGTAATCTATTTTCATTTGGGGTAAAAAAAATCATCCTTTCTCCTGTTTAAAGTCCTGTCTGGTGCCAGCAGTAATTGCTTACGGCCACCCCACCGTGAACACGCCCAATCTCGTCTGTTCTCGGAAGCTAAGCACGGTCGGGCCTGGTTAGTACTTGGATTGGAGACCGCCTGGGAATACCAGGTGCTTTAAGCTATTTTCATTTGGGGTAAAAAAAATCATCCTTTCTCCTGTTTAAAGTCCTGTCTGGTGCCAGGATCAATTGCTTACTGCCACACCACCGGGAACACGCCCGATCTCGTCTGATCTCGGAAGCTAAGCACGGTCGGGCCTGGTTAGTACCTGGATGGGAGACCGCCTGGGAATACCAGGTGCTGTAATCTATTTTCATTTGGGGTAAAAAAAATGATCCTTTCTCCTGTTTAAAGTCCTGTCTGGTGCCAGGAGCAATTGCTTACGGCCACACCACCGTGAACACGCCCGATCTCGTCTGATCTCGGAAGCTAAGCACGGTCGGGCCTGGTTAGTACCTGGATGGGAGACCGCCTGGGAATACCAGGTGCTGTAAGCTATTTTCATTTGGAGCAAAAAAAATCATCCTTTCTCCTGTTTAAAGTCCTGTCTGGTGCCAGGAGCAATTGCTTACGGCCACACCACCGCGAACACGCCCGATCTCGTCTGATCCCGGAAGCTAAGCACGGTCGGGCCTGGGAATACCAGGTGCTGTAATCTATTATCATATGGGGTAAAAAAAATGATCCTTTCTCCTGTTTAAAGTCCTGTCTGGTGCCAGGAGCAATTACTTACGGCCACACCACCGTGAACACGCCCGATCTCGTCTGGTCTCGGAAGCTAAGCACGGTCGGGCCTGGTTAGTACTTGGATCGGAGACCGCCTGGGAATACCAGGTGCTGTATTCTATTTTCATTTGGGGTAAAAAAAATGATCCTTTCTCCTGTTTAAAGTCCTGTCTGGTGCCAGGAGCAATTGCTTACGGTCACACCACTGCAAACACGCCCGATCTCGTCTGATCTCAGAAGCTAAGCACGGTCGGGCCTGGTTAGTACCTGGATGGGAGACCGCCTGGGAATACCAGGTGCTGTAAGATATTTTCATTTGGGGTAAAAAAAATCATCCTTTCTCCTGTTTAAAGTCCTGTCTGGTGCCAGGAGTATTTGCTTACGGCCACACCACCGTGAACACGCCCGATCTCGTCTGATCTCGCAAGCTAAGCACGGTCGGGCCTGGTTAGTACTTGGATGGGAGACCGCCTGGGAATACCAGGTGCTGTAATCTATTTTCATTTGGGGTAAAAAAAATGATCCTTTCTCATGTTTAAAGTCCTGTCTGGTGCCAGGAGCAATTGCTTACGGCCACACCACCGTGAACACGCCCGATCTCGTCTGATCTCGGAAGCTAAGCACGGTCAGGGCCTGGTTAGTACTTGGATGGGAGACCGCCTGGGAATATCAGGTGCTGTAATCTATTTTCATTTGCGGTAAAAAAAATGATCCTTTCTCCTGTTTAAAGTCCTGTCTGGTGCCAGGAGCAATTACTTACGGCCACACCACTGCGAACACGCCCGATCTCGTCTGATCTCGGAAGCTAAGCACGGTCGGGCCTGGGTAGTACCTGGATGGGAGACCGCCTGGGAATACCAGGTGCTGTAAGCTATTTTCATTTGGGGTAAAAAAAATCATCCTTTCTCCTGTTTAAAGTCCTGTCTGGTGCCAGGAGCAATTGCTAACGGCCACACCACCGTGAACACGCCCGATCTCGTCTGATCTCGGAAGCTAAGCACGGTCGGGCCTGGGTAGTACCTGGATGGGAGACCGCCTGGGAATACCAGGTGCTGTAAGCTATTTTCATTTGGGGTAAAAAAAATCATCCTTTCTCCTGTTTAAAGTCCTGTCTGGTGCCAGGAGCAATTGCTAACGGCCACACCACCGTGAACACGCCCGATCTCGTCTGATCTCGGAAGCTAAGCACGGTCGGGCCTGGTTAGTACTTGGATGGGAGACCGCCTGGGAATACCAGGTGCTGTAATCGATTTTCATTTGGGGTAAAAAAAATGATCCTTTCTCCTGTTTAAAGTCCTGTCTGGTGCCAGGAGCAATTGCTTACGGCCACACCACCGTGAACACGCCCGATCTCGTCTGATCTCGGAAGCTAAGCACGGTCGAGCCTGGGTAGTACTTGGATGGGAGACCGCCTGGGAATACCAGGTGCTGTAAGCTATTTTCATTTGGGATGAAATAAATCATCTTTTCTCCTGTTTAAAGACCTGTCTGGTGCCAGGAGCAATTGCTTACGGCCACACCACCGTGAACACGCCCGATCTCGTCTGATCTCGGAAGCTAAGCACGGTCGGGCCTGTTTAGTACTTGGATGGGAGACCGCCTGGGAATACCAGGTGCTGTAAGCTATTTTCATTTGGGGTAAAAAAATTCATCCTTTCTCCTGTTTAAAGTCCTTTCTGGTGCCAGGAGCAATTGCTTACGGCCACACCACCGTGAACATGCCCGATCTCGTCTGATCGCCGAAGCTAAGCACGGTCGGGCCTGGTTAGTACTTGGACGGGAGACCGCCTGGGAATACCAGGTGAAGTAATTTATTTTCATTTGGGGTAAAAAAAATCATCTTTTCTCCTGTTTAAAGTCCTGTCTGGTGCCAGGAGCAGTTGCTTACGGCCACACCACGGTGAACACGCCCGATCTCGTCTGATCTCGGAAGCTAAGCATGGTCGAGCCTGTTTAGTACTTGGATGGGAGACCGCCTGGAAATACCAGGTGCTGTAAGCTATTTTCATTTGGGGTAAAAAAAATCATCCTTTCTCCTGTTTAAAGTCCTGTCTGGTGCCAGGAGCAATTGCTTACGGCCACACCACAGTGAACACGCCCGATCTCGTCTGATCTCGGAAGCTAAGCATGGTCGTGCTGGTTAGTACTTGGATGGCAGACCGCCTGGGAATACCAGGTGCTGTAAGCTATTTTCATTTGCGGTAAAAAAAAATCATCCTTTCTCCTGTTTAAAGTCCTGTCTGGTGCCAGGAGCAATTGCTTACGGCCACACCACCGTGAACACGCCCGATGTCGTCTGATCTCGGAAGCTAAGCATGGTCGGGCCTGGTTAGTACTTGGATGAGAGACCGCCTGGGAATACCAGGTGCTGTAAGCTATTTTCATTTGGGGTGAAAAAAATCATCCTTTCTCCTGTTTAAAGTCCTGTCTGGTGCCAGGAGTAATTGCTTACGGCCACACCACCGTGAACACGCCCGATCTCGTCTGATCTCGGAAGCTAAGCACGTCGGGCCTGGTTAGTACTTGGATGGGAGACCGCTTGGAACTTACAACTGGGACGGAACAACTGGGAAATTACAACTGAGAACGGAACAACTGGAACGAAACAACTGGGAACTTACAACTGGGACGGAACGACTGGGAACTTACAACTGGGGCGGAACAACTGCGAACTTACAACTGGGACGGAACAACTGGGAACTTACAACTGGAACGGAACAACTGGGAAGTTACAACTGGAACGGAACAACTGGGAACTTACGACTGGGAAATTACGACTGGGAACTTACGACTGGGAAATTACGACTGGGAACTTATGACTGGAACGGAACGACTGGGAACTTACAACTGGGAACTTACAACTGGGACGGAACAACTGGGAACTTACAACATGGGACGGAACAACTTACGACTGGGAAATTACAACTGGGAACTTACTAGTACGGAACAACGGGGAACTTACAACTGGGACGGAACAACTGGGAAATTACGACGGGGAACTTACAACTGGAACGGAACAACTGGGAAATTACAACTGGGAACTTACAACCGGAACGGAACTTACAACCGGGACAGAACAACTGGGAACTTACAACTTACAACTGGGAACTTACAACTTGGAACTTACAACTGGGAACTTACGACTGGTACGGAACAACTGGGAACTTACAACTGGGACGGAACAACTGGGAACTTACGACTGGGACGGAACAACTGGGAAATTACAACTGGGAACTTACCACTGCGAACACGCCCGATCTCGTCTGATCTCGGAAGCTAAGCACGGTCGGGCCTGGGTAGTACCTGGATGGGAGACCGCCTGGGAATACCAGGTGCTGTAAGCTATTTTCATTTGGGGTAAAAAAAATCATCCTTTCTCCTGTTTAAAGTCCTGTCTGGTGCCAGGAGCAATTGCTTACGGCCACACCACCGTGAACACGCCCGATCTCGTCTGATCTCGGAAGCTAAGCACGGTCGAGCCTGGGTAGTACTTGGATGGGAGACCGCCTGGGAATACCAGGTGCTGTAAGCTATTTTCATTTGGCATGAAATAAATCATCTTTTCTCCTGTTTAAAGACCTGTCTGGTGCCAGGAGCAATTGCTTACGGCCACACCACCGTGAACACGCCCGATCTCGTCTGATCTCGGAAGCTAAGCACGGTCGGGCCTATTTAGTACTTGGATGGGAGACCGCCTGGGAATACCAGGTGCTGTAAGCTATTTTCATTTGGGGTAAAAAAATTCATCCTTTCTCCTGTTTAAAGTCCTTTCTGGTGCCAGGAGCAATTGCTTACGGCCACACCACCGTGAACATGCCCGATCTCGTCTGATCGCCGAAGCTAAGCACGGTCGGGCCTGTTTAGTACTTGGACGGGAGACCGCCTGGGAATACCAGGTGAAGTAAGTTATTTTCATTTTGGGTAAAAAAAATCATCTTTTCTCCTGTTTAAAGTCCTGTCTGGTGCCAGGAGCAGTTGCTTACGGCCACACCACCGTGAACACGCCCGATCTCGTCTGATCTCGGAAGCTAAGCATGGTCGAGCCTGTTTAGTACTTGGATGGGAGACCGCCTGGAAATACCAGGTGCGGTAAGAGATTTTCATTTGGGGTAAAAAAAATCATCTTTTCTCATGTTTAAAGTCCTGTCTGGTGCCAGGAGCAAATGCTTACGGCCACACCACTGTGAACAGGCCCGATCTTGTCGGAGCGCGGAAGCTAAGCACGGTCAGGCCTGGTTAGTACTTGGATGGGAGACCGCCTGGGAATACCAGGTGCTGTAAGCTTTTTTCATTTGGGGTAAAAAAAATGATCCTTTCTCCTGTTTAAAGTCCTGTCTGGTGCCAGGAGCAATTGCTTACGGCCACACCACTGCGAACACGCCCGATCTCGGAAGCTATGCACGGTCGGGCCTGGTTAGTACTTGGATGGGAGACCGCCTGGGAGTACCAGGTGCTGTAAGCTATTTTCATTTGGGGTAAAAAAAATCATCCTTTCTCCTGTTTAAAGTCCTGTCTGGTGCCAGGAGTAATTGCTTACGGCCACACCACCGTGAACACGCCCGATCTCGTCTGATCTCGGAAGCTAAGCACGTCGGGCCTGGTTAGTACTTGGATGGGAGACCGCTTGGAACTTACAACTGGGACGGAACAACTGGGAACTTACAACTGAGAACTTACAACTGGGACGGAGCACCTGGGAACTTACGACTGGGAACTTACAACTGGGAACCTACAACTGGGAACCTACAACTGGAACGGAACAACTGGAACGAAACAACTGGGAACTTACAACTGGGACGGAACGACTGGGAACTTACAACTGGGGCGGAACAACTGGGAACTTACAACTGGAACGGAACAACTGGGAAGTTACAACTGGAACGGAACGACTGGGAAATTACGACTGGGAACTTATGACTGGAAGGGAACGACTGGGAACTTACAACTGGAACGGAACAACTGGGAACTTACGACTGGGAACTTACAACTAGGACGGAACAACTGGGAACTTACAACATGGGACGGAACAACTTACGACTGGGAAATTACAACTGGGAACTTACTACGGGGAACTTACAACTGGGACGGAACAACGGGGAACTTACAACTGGGACGGAACAACTGGGAAATTACGACGGGGAACTTACAACTGGGAAATTACGACTGGGAACTTACAACTGGGAACTTACAACCGGAACGGAACTTACAACCGGGACGGAACAACTGGGAACTTACAACTTACAACTTACAACTGGGAACTTACAACTTGGAACTTACAACTGGGAACTTACGACTGGTACGGAACAACTGGGAACTTACAACTGGGACGGAACAACTGGGAACTTACGACTGGGACGGAACAACTGGGAAATTACAACTGGGAACTTACTACTGGTACGGAACAACTGGGAACTTACCACTGCGAACACGCCCAATCTCGTCTGATCTCGGAAGCGAAGCACGGTCGGGCCTGGTTAGTACTTGGATGGGAGACCGCCTGGGAATACCAGGTGCTGTAAGCTATTTTCATTTGGGGTAAAAAAAATCATCCTTTCTCCTGTTTAAAGTCCTGTCTGGTGCCAGGAGTAATTGCTTACGGCCAAACCACCGTGAACACGCCCGATCTCGTCTGATCTCCGAAGCTAAGCACGGTCGGGCCTGGTTAGTACTTGGATGGGAGACCGCCTGGGAATACCAGGTGAAGTAAGTTATTTTCATTTGGGATGAAAAAAATCATCTTTTCTCCTGTTTAAAGACCTGTCTGGTGCCAGGAGCAATTGCTTATGGCCACACCACCGTGAACAGGCCCGATCTCGTCGGAGCGCGGAAGCCAAGCAAGGTCAGGCCTGGTTAGTTCTTGGATGGGAGACCGCCTGGAAATACCAGGTGCCGTAAGCTATTTTCATATGGGGTAAAAAAAAATCATCCTTTCTCCTGTTTAAAGTCCTGTCTGGTGCCAGGAGTAATTGCTAACGGCCACCCCACCGTGAACACGCCCAATCTCGTCTGATCTCGGAAGCTAAGCACGGTCGGGCCTGGTTAGTACTTGGATGGGAGACCGCCTGGGAATACCAGGTGCTGTAAGCTATTTTCATTTGGGGTAAAAAAAATGATCCTTTCTCCTGTTTAAAGTCCTGTCTGGTGCCAGGAGCAATTGCTTACGGCCACACCACTGCGAACATGCCCGATCTCGTCTGATCTAGGAAGCTAAGCACGGTCGGGCCTGGTTAGTACCTGGATGGGAGACCGCCTGGGAATACCAGGTGAAGTAAGCTATTTTCATTTGGGGTAAAAAAAAATCATCCTTTCTCCTGTTTAAAGTCCTGTCTGGTGCCAGGAGTAATTTCTTACGGCCACACCACCGTGAATACGCCCGATCTCGTCTGTTCTCGGAAGCTAAGCACGGTCGGGCCTGGTTAGTACTTGGATGGGAGACCGCCTGGGAATACCAGGTGCTGTAAGCTATTTTCATTTGGGGTAAAAAAAATGATCCTTTCTCCCGTTTAAAGTCCTGTCTGGTGCCAGGAGCAATTGCTTACGGCCACACCACTGCGAACACGACCGATCTCGTCTGATCTCGGAAGCTAAGCACGGTCAGGCCAGGTAGTACCTGGATGGGAGACCGCCTGGGAATACCAGGTGAAGTAAGCTATTTTCATTTGGGGTAAAAAAAAATCATCCTTTCTCCTGTTTAACGTCCTGTCTGGTGCCAGGAGGAAATGCTTACGGCCACACCACCGTGAACAGGCCCGATCTCGTCAGAGCGCAGAAGTTAAGCACGGTCAGGCCTGGTTAGTACTTGGATGGGAGACCGCCTGGGAATACCAGGTGCTGTAAGCTATTTTCATATGGGGTAAAAAAAGATGATCCTTTCTCCTGTTTAAAGTCCTGTCTGGTGCCAGGAGCAATTGCTTACGGCCACACCACTGCGAACACGCCCGATCTCGTCTGATCTCGGAAGCTAAGCACGGTCGGGCCTGGTTAGTACTTGGATGGGAGACCGCCTGGGAATACCAGGTGCTGTAAGCTATTTTCATTTGGGGTAAAAAAAATGATCCTTTCTCCTGTTTAAAGTCCTGTCTGCTGCCAGGATCAATTGCTTACGGCCACACCACCGTGAACACGCCCGATCTCGTCTGATCTCGCAAGCTAAGCACGGTCGGGCCTGGTTAGTACTTCGATGGGAGACCGCCTGGGAATACCAGGTGCCCTAAGAGATTTTCAATTGGGGTAAAAAAAAATCATCCTTTCTCATGTTTAAAGTCCTGTCTGGTGCCACGATTAAATGCTTACGGCCACACCACCGTGAACAGGCCCGATCTCGTCGGAGCGCAGAAGTTAAGCACGGTCAGGCCTGGTTAGTACTTGGATGGGAGACCGCCTGGGAATACCAGGTGCTGTAAGCATTTTTCATTTGGGGTAAAAAAAATCATCCTTTCTCCTGTTTAAAGTCCTGTCTGGTGCCAGGAGCAATTGCTTACGGCCACACCACCGTGAACACGCCCGATCTCGTCTGATCTCCGAAGCTAAGCACGGTCGGGCCTGGTTAGTACTTGGATGGGAGACCGCCTGGGAATACCAGGTGCTGTAAGCTATTTTCATTTGGGGTAAAAAAAATGATCCTTTCTCCTGTTTAAAGTCCTGTCTGGTGCCAGGAGCAATTGCTTACGGCCACACCACTGCGAACATGCCCGATCTCGTCTGATCTAGGAAGCTAAGCACGGTCGGGCCTGGTTAGTACCTGGATGGGAGACCGCCTGGGAATACCAGGTGAAGTAAGCTATTTTCATTTGGGGTAAAAAAAAATCATCCTTTCTCCTGTTTAAAGTCCTGTCTGGTGCCAGGAGTAATTTCTTACGGCCACACCACCGTGAATACGCCCGATCTCGTCTGTTCTCGGAAGCTAAGCACGGTCGGGCCTGGTTAGTACTTGGATGGGAGACCGCCTGGGAATACCAGGTGCTGTAAGCTATTTTCATTTGGGGTAAAAAAAATGATCCTTTCTCCCGTTTAAAGTCCTGTCTGGTGCCAGGAGCAATTGCTTACGGCCACACCACTGCGAACACGACCGATCTCGTCTGATCTCGGAAGCTAAGCACGGTCAGGCCAGGTAGTACCTGGATGGGAGACCGCCTGGGAATACCAGGTGAAGTAAGCTATTTTCATTTGGGGTAAAAAAAAATCATCCTTTCTCCTGTTTAACGTCCTGTCTGGTGCCAGGAGGAAATGCTTACGGCCACACCACCGTGAACAGGCCCGATCTCGTCAGAGCGCAGAAGTTAAGCACGGTCAGGCCTGGTTAGTACTTGGATGGGAGACCGCCTGGGAATACCAGGTGCTGTAAGCTATTTTCATATGGGGTAAAAAAAGATGATCCTTTCTCCTGTTTAAAGTCCTGTCTGGTGCCAGGAGCAATTGCTTACGGCCACACCACTGCGAACACGCCCGATCTCGTCTGATCTCGGAAGCTAAGCACGGTCGGGCCTGGTTAGTACTTGGATGGGAGACCGCCTGGGAATACCAGGTGCTGTAAGCTATTTTCATTTGGGGTAAAAAAAATGATCCTTTCTCCTGTTTAAAGTCCTGTCTGCTGCCAGGATCAATTGCTTACGGCCACACCACCGTGAACACGCCCGATCTCGTCTGATCTCGCAAGCTAAGCACGGTCGGGCCTGGTTAGTACTTCGATGGGAGACCGCCTGGGAATACCAGGTGCCCTAAGAGATTTTCAATTGGGGTAAAAAAAAATCATCCTTTCTCATGTTTAAAGTCCTGTCTGGTGCCACGATTAAATGCTTACGGCCACACCACCGTGAACAGGCCCGATCTCGTCGGAGCGCAGAAGTTAAGCACGGTCAGGCCTGGTTAGTACTTGGATGGGAGACCGCCTGGGAATACCAGGTGCTGTAAGCATTTTTCATTTGGGGTAAAAAAAATCATCCTTTCTCCTGTTTAAAGTCCTGTCTGGTGCCAGGAGCAATTGCTTACGGCCACACCACCGTGAACACGCCCGATCTCGTCTGATCTCCGAAGCTAAGCACGGTCGGGCCTGGTTAGTACTTGGATGGGAGACCGCCTGGGAATACCAGGTGAAGTAAGTTATTTTCATTTGGGGTGAAAAAAATCATCTTTTCTCATGTTTAAAGTCCTGTCTGGTGCCAGGACCAATTGCTTACGGCCACACCACCGTGAACACGACCGATTTCGTCTGATCTTGGAAGCTAAGCACGGTCGGGCCTGGTTAGTACTTGGATGGGAGACCGCTTGGGAATACCAGGAGCTGTAAGCTATTTTCATTTGGGGTAAAAAAAAATCATCCTTTCTCCTGTTTAAAGTCCTGTCTGGTGCCAGGAGCAATTGCTTACGGCCACATCACCGTGAACACGCCCGATCTCGTCTGATCTCGGAAGCTAAGCATGGTCGAGCCTGTTTAGTACTTGGATGGGAGACCGCCTGGAAATACCAGGTGCGGTAAGCGATTTTCTTTTGGGGTAAAAAAAATCATCTTTTCTCCTGTTTAAAGTCCTGTCTGGTGAATGAAAATAGATTACAGCACCTGGTATTCCCAGGCGGTCTCCCATCCAAGTACTAACCAGGCCCGACCGTGCTTAGCTTCCGAGATCAGACGAGATCGGGCGTGTTCACGGTGGTGTGGCCTTAAGCAATTGCACCTGGCACCAGACAGGACTTTAAACAGGAGAAAGGATGATTTTTTTTACCCCAAATGAAAATAGATTACAGCACCTGGTATTCCCAGGCGGTCTCCCATCCAAGTACTAACCAGGCCCGACCGTGCTTAGCTTCCGAGATCAGACGAGATCGGGCGTGTTCACGGTGGTGTGGCCTTAAGCAATTACTCATGGCACCAGACAGGACTTTAAACAGGAGAAAGGATGATTTTTTTTACCCCAAATGAAAAAAGATTACAGCACCTGGTATTCCCAGGCGGTCTCCCATCCAAGTACTAACCAGGCCCGACCGTGCTTAGCTTCCGAGATCAGACGAGATCAGGCATGTTCACGGTGGTGTGGCCTTAAGCAATTACTCATGGCACCAGACAGGACTTTAAACAGGAGAAAGGATGATTTTTTTTACCCCAAATGAAAATAGATTACAGCACCTGGTATTCCCAGGCGGTCTCCCATCCAAGTACTAACCAGGCCCGACCGTGCTTAGCTTCCGAGATCAGACGAGATCGGGCGTGTTCACGGTGGTGTGGCCTTAATCAATTGCACCTGGCACCAGACTGGACTTTAAACAGGAGAAAGGATGATTTTTTTTACCCCAAATGAAATTACAGCACCTGGTATTCCCAGGCGGTCTCCCATCCAAGTACTAACCAGGCCCGACCGTGCTTAGCTTCCGAGATCAGACGAGATCGGGCGTGTTCACGGTGGTGTGGCCTTAAGCAATTATTCATGGCACCAGACAGGACTTTAAACAGGAGAAAGGATGATTTTTTTTACCCCAAATGAAAATAGATTACAGCACCTGGTATTCCCAGGCGGTCTCCCATCCAAGTACTAACCAGGCCCGACCGTGCTTAGCTTCCGAGATCAGACGAGATCGGGCGTGTTCACGGTGGTGTGGCCTTAAGCAATTGCATCTTGCACCAGACAGGACTTTAAACAGGAGAAAGGATGATTTTTTTTTACCCCAAATGAAAATAGATTACAGCACCTGGTATTCCCAGGCGGTCTCCCATCCAAGTACTAACCAGGCCCGACCGTGCTTAGCTTCCGAGATCAGACGAGATCGGACGTGTTCACGGTGGTGTGGCCTTAAGCAATTATTCATGGCACCAGACAGGACTTTAAACAGGAGAAAGGATGATTTTTTTTTACCCCAAATGAAAATAGATTACAGCACCTGGTATTCCCAGGCGGTCTCCCATCCAAGTACTAACCAGGCCCGACCGTGCTTAGCTTCCGAGATCAGACGAGATCGGGCGTGTTCACGGTGGTGTGGCCTTAAGCAATTACTCATGGCACCATACAGGACTTTAAACAGGACAAAGGATGATTTTTTTTACCACAAATGAAAATAGATTACAGCACCTGGTATTCCCAGGCTGTCTCCCATCCAAGTACAAACCAGGCCCGACCGTGCTTAGCTTCCGAGATCAGACGAGATCGGGCGTGTTCACGGTGGTGTGGCCTTAAGCAATTACTCATGGCACCAGACAGGACTTTAAACAGGAGAAAGGATGATTTTTTTTACCCCAAATGAAAATAGATTACAGCACCTGGTATTCCCAGGCGGTCTCCCATCCAAGTACTAACCAGGCCCGACCGTGCTTAGCTTCCGAGATCAGACGAGATCGGGCATGTTTTTTTTTTAATATACAAAATAAATTTAAATGTAAATATTTACATAAAACAATGACATACACACAACAATCACATTCATGTTAAGGGGTACCAAGGCACAAAATAAATCGCTTAATAATACGTGCGCCTTATACACATAGAGGCACACTCAAAAATTAAATGCTAATTTCCCTTCCGATGTTGCAGATATAAAACTACACATTACTACACACTACATTTAAAGGTCAAACCCACATTCCTCCTGACCACAGATTCAAACAAATCCCACACATTAACTTTTTTCCCTTCAAAATGAGCAAGATTCCTTCTTGACATAATAGCGTACCTTGCATGACTTAACACAAAATTAAACAAGCAAACATTCACATCTTTCCTTTTCCCATTTACCCCAAACAACAACATTTTGTTCCATTCATGTGCCTTTACAAAACCATTTTCCCAATTCTTAAACAGCATATCTTTTAACTTAAGCACAAAACTACGTAGACATTTACATCTGATATATATATGTAATAAATCTTCTGGCTCAGTTTCACACACGTCACATTCTCTCCTGTTTCCTCTGTTAATCTGATGCAGTACTGTGTTAACATAGATCCTGTTGTGTCTGGTCATGAAGTCATTGTTTTCACATTCTATTGCATTATATTTGATTTTGAGGTTTTTCCATATCAACTGTACATTCATACCTGGCAGAACTCTCTCCCACATTTGTTCTGCTGCTGGCCTTTTCAACTGTTTTGCTATTAGTTCTATATATATGTTTTTTACTTTTAATTCTTTGAACTCTTTGCTTACATCATTTTTAACAAACACTAGTTTAGGTAAATGTCCATCCCCTGTCCTCACACACTCTCTCTCAATCAAATTCCTCCAGTCTCCAGGCATATTCCCCTTGATTATATCATACATTTTTAAAATCACATCTCTCCTAGCATCTTCATCCCATTCTCTTACACAGTCTATCATTGCCTGCCCCGGCAGAAACCCAGGCACAAACTCATATACTATGTCTTTTATTTGCCTAATTCCTGCGTCCATGAAAACGTTATTGTATAGCATTTTGTTGTTATGCTGTATTTTGGGATTGAGAAAAATGGGTTTATTCATTACTTCAATTATGTTACTACAGTCGTATGATATGTTGGGCAGGAACTCTCCCCACGCTCTGAACACCTCTTTGTAAAAAAAAGGAACCTTTTCATACATTGCTTCTTTCAAAACCATAAGTAGACTATGCTCTCCACATCTACCAGCAATTTGCACATACATTTTAAAGAATTGTTTCCACCCATAGTCATTCACATCATGTAGATATTTCTTCACTGTTTTAACCCTCATTGCTTTACGTTTTGTGTCAATGTCCACCAGTTTTAACCCTCCCTCACTGTACCCTGCTATCAATGTTTTGTGTGCTATCCTCACACCCTTACCATCCCACAAGAAATTTGAAATCAGCCGATTTAGCTCTGATAGAACCCATACCGGAAGATCTAGTGCACCCAACACATACACACATTTGGACAATACTAAGGAGTTAACAACTATTACCTTACCTTTTAATTTCAATTTTCTCTGCTTCCATGCATTTAAAGTGTATTTTATCTTATTTATCACTACTGTCCAAGTCACATCTCTTGCTTCCTTTTCGTTTGGACCTATGTTTACTCCTAAAACTTTAATGCAGTCTACCACTCTAAATGCAATCATACTGTCTACCTTCTCCCTCTCCTGACCTATATACATTAGTTCAGATTTTCCTATATTCACTTTGGCCCCTGCTGCCCTCCCATATGTTCCCATGTGTTTCATAATTATATTGATACTTTCCATATTTTCTACTGTTATTGTCATGTCATCTGCATATTGTTGAATTATATTAATTTTCTCGCCTGGTATTTGTATTCCTTTTATATTACTATCCTTTTTTATAAGGACAGCAAAGGGTTCAATAGACATGCTATATAGCAGTGCTGATAAGGGACAGCCCTGCCTCACTGACCTCTCCAAAGCAAAGGTGTCTGTCATCAGTCCATTACATTTGACCCTACTCTTAGCTTCCTTATACAATAGCCTGATCCAACTCACTATTCTATCCCCAAACCCAAACTCTTTCATACTCCGAAACAAGAACTCATGCTCCACTCTATCAAAAGCCTTATTCAAATCTACACTCAACACTATCCCAGACTGTTCTTTCATGTGCCTAACAACGTCCCTAACTGTCCCTATTATATCTGCTATGTCTCTCCCTTCGATACTATATGCCTGTGTCGGTGCTATTATTCCTCCCATTACCTTCTTAATTCTATATGCTAAAACCCTTGCTAATATCTTATAATCATTATTCAATAAGCTAATTGGCCTATAGTTCCCTAACTCTAATCTACTCCCCTTATTTTTAAATAATATTGTGATTACCCCAGTAGCCATAGATTCTGGAACCAGTTGTCCCTCTTCCATGCTTTGGTATACCTTTAATAATATGGGTGCCAGTATGTCAGCAAACTCCTTGTAGAATTCACTACTAAGTCCATCTGAACCAGGGCTTTTATTATTTTTTGCATTTGTAATTGCTATTTGTATTTCTTTTACTGTAATCTCTCTGTCACACATGTCTAGCTCGTCTGCTGATATTCTTGCATCCACACCCCTCAAGACCTCATCAATACATTCTTTTTCTGTATTCCCTTTTTTATACAAGTTTTTATAGAAGCCTTCCACTGTATTCAAGATGCTAACCAAATCATTTACCTTCTCTCCATTTTCATTCTGTAGTTCATTTATATAATTATTTTCCTGTTTCTTTTTCTCTAGGTTTAGAAAGTACGCTGTGCACCTTTCTCCCTCTACAGCATACTGTACTCTACTCCTTACTATCGCCCCATCACATTTATTTTTCTCACACTCTTTTAGTTCCCTTCTCAATTCCATATACTTTTGTATATTATAATTTGCATCTTTGTCTGCTTTCCCTGCTTCTTCATTTAATTTATTTTGTATCTCTTTCTCTACCTGCTCCTTTCTAAAGTTCATTTGTTTGGCATAGTGTATGCTTTTCTTTTTAACTTTTTCTTTCAATTTTTCCCACCAAATACAAATATTATCTCCGTTTAAAATGTTCTCTATTTCTTCTTTGATACATTTAGCTATCATCTCTTTATATGAATCCTCTCCTAATAAGCTATTGTTTAGGCACCACATTCCTCCACCTACATTCCTTACACATACGTCCCTTAACCTCAGTGACAGGATTGCATGATCACTAAGAGTGGTAAAAGTATATTTCACCTCCTTTATTTTGCTGACAATGTTTTCCTTAACCAGGACCAGGTCTATTTGACTCTGTCTAAGGGTCCCCATAACCACCTGCCTCCGCGAAAACCCTTTACTGTCTGCATTTTCCTCCCTCCATATGTCCACCATTTTGTGTTCTGCCATCATGTTTTTCAGAAAGTTCCTTGACCCATCATACCTGTATTTTACGTAATTTGAATAATCTAGTCTTGATAATTTTACATTATAGTCACTAACCATCATACAACCTCCCGTGCACAGAACCTCCAAGTCCTTGAAAAAATCTTTCCTCATTTCCTCCACGTTTGGTGCATATATATTGATTAATTTATATGTGTTTTTATTGTGCACAAATTCAATCGCTATCACTCTTCCATTCCCTCCACAAAAGGTCTGTTTTGCTCCACTAACAGACCTCTCTCTGACAAGGATCGCCACTCCACGTGCCTTCGCACTCCCATTATCTGTAAATATGGGCCCTTTCCAAAGTTTCCCAAGGTTTTTCACAATTCCATCATCCCAGTGCGTCTCCTGCAGGCACAACATGTCCGATTTACACAGTTCAATCGTTCTTTCTAGCTTTATCATGTTCCTCAGGCCATTCGCATTTAGGGATGTTATAATGACCATAGTAATGCAAAGAAAAACACAGATTTCCATAGATGCTCGATGGGTCATACCTTCCGCTCTTTTGGCTCCCTTTTGTCCTTCTTTTTGTTCATTCTTTTCCTGCTGGCTCTCACCGCTTCGCAATCCATCAACTCTCCTTCCTCCGATGTTCCCGTCCCCACCACCTCCATGTTCGAATCGTCTGGCTCCTTTCCAGGTGAAGCAGCCACAGCCGTCCCGTCCCGCGGAGCCTCTCCGCACCCCGGGGTCTCCACCTTCCCAGGTCGACCGCCTCCTCGCTCATTCGCCAGGGCTGATGGAGTTTTGGGCGCTGCGCTAGCGCCTTCTTCAGCACTTTGCCCGGATGCTCCTCTCGTCGTGCGACCCGTCCCCCTGGACACGCCATCCACACCGCTGCCAATGGTGTCTGGGGTCATCTCCTCTCCGTTGGCAGCTCCGGTGTTCTCCTCTCCCTCCAATGGTATGGGATCAGAGCATGCGATGTCCTCGTCCCGCTGTCGCTGCTCCTCCTCGGACCGGGACACGCTCTCGCCGCCACCGGCTGGCTCCGCATCCACCGGCCGCTCCTCTCCGCGTCTTGCTCCCTGCAGGTCACACTCCCTAGCATAGTGTCCCTGGCGCTTGCATTTATAGCAGGTGAAGTCTGGGCATTCTCTCACAATATGTCCTGGCTGGATGCACAGCCTGCAGACCTTCACCTGCCTGTCGTGAATTACGCGGAAGTACTCCCCTCCGTCTAGCGTCTCAAACTTTGTTGAGTAGGGCAGTGACTGTACAAGTTCAGTGAACTGTACTTTACAGAACCTTGTCCCGTCCGCCACGTCTGTCCCAGGCCATTTCCTTCTTTTGATGGGCGAAATCGCCTTCACGCCCCACGTTGAGAGTTTCTGCCTTATTTCAGCGTCAGAAATATAATGTGGCAAGTTTAGAAATGAAACAACTATTTCATTGCTGCGTACTTCTTAAGCTGTCACCTGAGTGTTTTTGATTTTGAACCCATCCAATAACCTCGTCTTGCCCTTTCCCTCCTGCATGGTGATCTCGTATATGATCTTACTTTTGACCCTGCAGGCCAGAACAATCCCGCACTTATCTTTGATTCCTCGCAATAGCTCCATCATAGTTATATTGTCTTCACCGACCAGCTCTACAATCAACGTCAGCTCCTTTTTATAGCCACCGTCACTCTCTCCCGCATTCATCACTTCATTTAGACCCTCTTTATCTCTCCTGCTATTCACCATGTTTTCTCCCTCTGTACTAACGGAATTAGTCTGTGTTATTCCTTTCTCTCTTACTTCAACATGCTCAGGCTCATTCACCTGTTCTACATGTGTCAAACTGGTAGTAGCTCCCATGTTTTCATTTACTAAATTATCCATCCAATCACAAGAAGCATGATCAATATCGGGTTCCACATGAATCAAAGTGGCCTTTCCACCTATTTTCCCATTTACCAGATTATCCATCTAAACAAGAAAGTATGAAACAATCCCCCAAACAGCCAGGCTGCAGGGGGAATGAAACAAACTATGAAACTATCAAACTATGAATGAAACAATAAAACTATCAACAAAAAAGTGCCTTTTCACTATCAAGCACACACGGTCCCAACAAACACTCAACTGCTCTGTGCTCACTTCCTGCTTGCGCACCTGAACGGGATCAGACGAGATCACGGTGGTGTGGCCGTAAGCAATTGCTCCTTGCACCAGACAGGACTTTAAACAGGAGAAAGGATGATTTTTTTTACCCCAAATGAAATTAGATTACAGCACCTGGTATTCCCAGGCGGTCTCCCATCCAAGTACTAACCAGGCCCGACCGTGCTTAGCTTCCGAGATCAGACGAGATCGGGCGTGTTCACGGTGGTGTGGCCTTAAGCAATTACTCATGGCACCATACAGGACTTTAAACAGGACAAAGGATGATTTTTTTTACCACAAATGAAAATAGATTACAGCACCTGGTATTCCCAGGCGGTCTCCCATCCACGTACTAACCAGGCCCGACCGTGCTTAGCTTCCGAGATCAGACGATATCGAGCGTGTTCACGGTGGTGTGGCCTTAAGCAATTGCACCTGGCACCAGACAGGACTTTAAACAGGAGAAAGGATGATTTTTTTTACCCCAAATGAAAATAGATTACAGCACCTGGTATTCCCAGGCGGTCTCACATCCAAGTACTAACCAGGCCCCACCGTGCTTAGCTTCCGAGATCAGACGAGATCGGGCGTGTTCACGGTGGTGTGGCCTTAAACAATTGCACCTGGCACCAGACAGGACTTTAAACAGGAGAAAGGATGATTTTTTTTACCCCAAATGAAAATAGATTACAGCACCTGGTATTCCCAGGCGGTCTCCCATCCAAGTACTAACCAGGCCCCACCGTGCTGAGCTTCCGAGATCAGACGAGATCGGGCGTGTTCACGGTGGTGTGGCCGTAAGCAATTGCTCCTGGCACCAGACAGGACTTTAAACAGGAGAAAGGATGATTTTTTTTACCCCAAATGAAAATAGCTTACAGCACCTGGTATTCCCAGGCGGTCTCCCATCCAGGTACTAACCAGGCCCGACCGTGCTTAGCTTCCGAGATCAGACGAGATCGGGCGTGTTCGCAGTGGTGTGGCCGTAAGCAATTGCTCCTGGCACCAGACAGGACTTTAAACAGGAGAAAGGATCATTTTTTTTACCCCAAATGAAAATAGATTACAGCACCTGGTATTCCCAGGCGGTCTCCCATCCAAGTACTAACCAGGCCCGAACGTGCTTAGCTACCGAGATCAGACGAGATCGGGCGTGTGCACGGTGGTGTGGCCGTAAGCAATTGCTCCTGGCACCAGACAGGACTTTAAACAGGAGAAAGGATGATTTTTTTTACCCCAAATGAAAATAGCTTACAGCACCTGGTATTCCCAGGCGGTCTCCCATGCAGGTACTAACCAGGCCCGACCGTGCTTAGCTTCCGAGATCAGACGAGATCGGGCATGTTCGCAGTGGTGTGGCCGTAAGTTATTGCTCCTGGCACCAGACAGGACTTTAAATAGGAGAAAATATCATTTTTTTTACCCCAAATGAAAGTAGATTACAGCACCTGGTATTCCCAGGCGGTCTCCCATCCAAGTACTAACCAGGCCCGACCGTGCTTAGCTTCCGAGATCAGACGAGATCGGGCGTGTTCCCGGTGGTGTGGCCGTAAGAAATTGCTCCTGGCACCGGACAGGACTTTAAACAGGAGAAAGGATGATTTTTTTTACCCCAAATGAAGATAGCTTACAGCACCTGGTATTCCCAGGCGGTCTCCCATCCAAGTACTAACCAGGCCCGACCGTGCTTAGCTTCCGAGATCAGACGAGATCGGGCGTGTTCACGGTGGTGTGGCCGTAAGCAATTGCTCCTGGCACCAGACAGGACTTTAAACAGGAGAAAGGATGATTTTTTTTACCCCAAATGAAAATAGCTTACAGCACCTGGTATTCCCAGGCGGTCTCCCATGCAGGTACTAACCAGGCCCGACCGTGCTTAGCTTCCGAGATCAGACGAGATCGGGCGTGTTCGCAGTGGTGTGGCCGTAAGCTATTACTCCTGGCACCAGACAGGACTTTAAATAGGAGAAAATATCATTTTTTTTACCCCAAATGAAAATAGATTACAGCACCTGGTATTCCCAGGCGGTCTCCCATCCAAGTACTAACCAGGCCCGACCGTGCTTAGCTTCCGAGATCAGACGAGATCGGGCGTGTTCACGGTGGTGTGGCCGTAAGCAATTTCTCCTGGCACCAGACAGGACTTTAAACAGGAGAAAGGATGATTTTTTTAACCCCAAATGAAAATAGCTTACAGCACCTGGTATTCCCAGGCGGTCTCCCATCCAGGTACTAACCAGGCCCGACCGTGCTTAGCTTCCGAGATCAGACGAGATCGGGCGTGTTCGCAGTTGTGTGGCCGTAAGCAAATGCTCCTGGCAGCAGACAGGACTTTAAACAGGAGAAAGGATCATTTTTTTTACCCCAAATGAAAATAGATTACAGCACCTGGTATTCCCAGGCGGTCTCCCATCCAAGTACTAACCAGGCCCGACCGTGCTTAGCTTCCGAGATCAGACGAGATCGGGCGTGTTCACGGTGGTGTTGCCGTAAGCAATTGCTCCTGGCACCAGACAGGACTTTAAACAGGAGAAAGGATGATTTTTTTTACCCCAAATAAAAATAGCTTACAGCACCTGGTATTCCCAGGCGGTCTCCCATCCAGGTACTAACCAGGCCCGACCGTGCTTAGCTTCCGAGATCAGACGAGATCGGGCGTGTTCACAGTGGTGTGGCCTTTAGCAATTGCTCCTGGCACCAGACAGGACTTTAAACAGGAGAAAGGATCATATTTTTTACCCCAAATGAAAATAGATTACAGCACCTGGTATTCCCAGGCGGTCTCCCATCCAAGTACTAACCAGGCCCGACCGTGCTTAGCTTCCGAGATCAGACGAGATCACGGTGGTGTGGCCGTAAGCAATTGCTCCTGGCACCAGACAGGACTTTAAACAGGAGAAAGGATGATTTCTTTTACCCCAAATGAAAATAGCTTACAGCATCTGGTATTCCCAGGCGGTCTCCCATCCAGGTACTAACCAGGCCCGACCGTGCTTAGCTTCCGAGATCAGACGAGATCGGGCGTGTTCGCAGTTGTGTGGCCGTAAGCAAATGCTCCTGGCAGCAGACAGGACTTTAAACAGGAGAAAGGATCATTTTTTTACCCCAAATGAAAATAGATTACAGCACCTGGTATTCCCAGGCGGTCTCCCATCCAAGTACTAACCAGGCCCGACCGTGCTTAGCTTCCGAGATCAGACGAGATCGGGCGTGTTCACGGTGGTGTTGCCGTAAGCAATTGCTCCTGGCACCAGACAGGACTTTAAACAGGAGAAAGGATGATTTTTTTTACCCCAAATGAAAATAGCTTACAGCACCTGGTATTCCCAGGCGGTCTCCCATCCAGGTACTAACCAGGCCCGACCGTGCTTAGCTTCCGAGATCAGACGAGATCGGGCGTGTTCACAGTGGTGTGGCCTTTAGCAATTGCTCCTGGCACCAGACAGGACTTTAAACAGGAGAAAGGATCATATTTTTTACCCCAAATGAAAATAGATTACAGCACCTGGTATTCCCAGGCGGTCTCCCATCCAAGTACTAACCAGGCCCGACCGTGCTTAGCTTCCGAGATCAGACGAGATCACGGTGGTGTGGCCGTAAGCAATTGCTCCTGGCACCAGACAGGACTTTAAACAGGAGAAAGGATGATTTCTTTTACCCCAAATGAAAATAGCTTACAGCATCTGGTATTCCCAGGCGGTCTCCCATCCAAGTACTAACCAGGCCCGACCGTGCTTAGCTTCCGAGATCAGACGAGATCGGGCGTGTTCACGGTGGTGTGGCCGTAAGCAATTGCTCCTGGCACCAGACAGGACTTTAAACAGGAGAAAGGATCATTTTTTTTACCCCAAATGAAAACACAATTACAGCACCTGTTATTCCCAGGCGGTCTCCCATCCAAGTACTAACCAGGCCCGACTTTGCTTAGCTTCCGAGATCAGACGAGATCGGGCGTGTTCACGGTGGTGTGGCCGTAAGCAATTGCTCCTGGCACCAGACAGGACTTTAAACAGGAGAAAGGATCATTTTTTTTTTACCCCAAATGAAAATAGCTTACAGCACCTGGTATTCCCAGGCGGTCTCCCATCTTGGTACTAACCTGGCCCGACCGTGCTTAGCTTCCGAGATCAGACGAGATCGGCCGTGTTCGCAGTGGTGTGGCCGTAAGCAATTGCTCCTGGCACCAGACAGGACTTTAAACAGGAGAAAGGATGATTTTTTTTACCCCAAATGAAAATAGATTACAGCACCTGGTATTCCCAGGCGGTCTCCCATCCAAGTACTAACCAGGCCCCACCGTGCTGAGCTTCCGAGATCAGACGAGATCGGGCGTGTTCACGGTGGTGTGGCCGTAAGCAATTGCTCCTGGCACCAGACAGGACTTTAAACAGGAGAAAGGATGATTTTTTTTACCCCAAATGAAAATAGCTTGCAGCACCTGGTATTCCCAGGCGGTCTCCCATCCAGGTACTAACCAGGCCCGACCGTGCTTAGCTTCCGAGATCAGACGAGATCGGGCGTGTTCGCAGTGGTGTGGCCGTAAGCAATTGCTCCTGGCACCAGACAGGACTTTAAACAGGAGAAAGGATCATTTTTTTTACCCCAAATGAAAATAGATTACAGCACCTGGTATTCCCAGGCGGTCTCCCATCCAAGTACTAACCAGGCCCGAACGTGCTTAGCTACCGAGATCAGACGAGATCGGGCGTGTGCACGGTGGTGTGGCCGTAAGCAATTGCTCCTGGCACCAGACAGGACTTTAAACAGGAGAAAGGATGATTTTTTTTACCCCAAATGAAAATAGCTTACAGCACCTGGTATTCCCAGGCGGTCTCCCATGCAGGTACTAACCAGGCCCGACCGTGCTTAGCTTCCGAGATCAGACGAGATCGGGCGTGTTCGCAGTGGTGTGGCCGTAAGCTATTGCTCCTGGCACCAGACAGGACTTTAAATAGGAGAAAATATCATTTTTTTTACCCCAAATGAAAGTAGATTACAGCACCTGGTATTCCCAGGTGGTCTCCCATCCAAGTACTAACCAGGCCCGACCGTGCTTAGCTTCCGAGATCAGACGAGATCGGGCGTGTTCCCGGTGGTGTGGCCGTAAGAAATTGCTCCTGGCACCGGACAGGACTTTAAACAGGAGAAAGGATGATTTTTTTTACCCCAAATGAAAATAGCTTACAGCACCTGGTATTCCCAGGCGGTCTCCCATGCAGGTACTAACCAGGCCCGACCGTGCTTAGCTTCCGAGATCAGACGAGATCGGGCGTGTTCGCAGTGGTGTGGCCGTAAGCTATTACTCCTGGCACCAGACAGGACTTTAAATAGGAGAAAATATCATTTTTTTTACCCCAAATGAAAATAGATTACAGCACCTGGTATTCCCAGGCGGTCTCCCATCCAAGTACTAACCAGGCCCGACCGTGCTTAGCTTCCGAGATCAGACGAGATCGGGCGTGTTCACGGTGGTGTGGCCGTAAGCAATTTCTCCTGGCACCAGACAGGACTTTAAACAGGAGAAAGGATGATTTTTTTAACCCCAAATGAAAATAGCTTACAGCACCTGGTATTCCCAGGCGGTCTCCCATCCAGGTACTAACCAGGCCCGACCGTGCTTAGCTTCCGAGATCAGACGAGATCGGGCGTGTTCGCATTTGTGTGGCCGTAAGCAAATGCTCCTGGCAGCAGACAGGACTTTAAACAGGAGAAAGGATCATTTTTTTTACCCCAAATGAAAATAGATTACAGCACCTGGTATTCCCAGGCGGTCTCCCATCCAAGTACTAACCAGGCCCGACCGTGCTTAGCTTCCGAGATCAGACGAGATCACGGTGGTGTGGCCGTAAGCAATTGCTCCTGGCACCAGACAGGACTTTAAACAGGAGAAAGGATGATTTTTTTTACCCCAAATGAAAATAGCTTACAGCACCTGGTATTCCCAGGCGGTC
>NC_140271.1:27752164-27754664 GCF_964030765.1 Micromesistius poutassou
ACTTTAAACAGGAGAAAGGATGATTTTTTTTACCCCAAATGAAAATAGATTACAGCACCTGGTATTCCCAGGCGGTCTCCCATCCAAGTACTAACCAGGCCCGACCGTGCTTAGCTTCCGAGATCAGACGAGATCGGGCGTGTTCACGGTGGTGTGGCCTTAAGCAATTACTCAAGGCACCAGACAGGACTTTAAACAGGAGAAAGGATGATTTTTTTTACCACAAATGAAAATAGATTACAGCACCTGGTATTCCCAGGCGGTCTCCCATCCAAGTACTAACCAGGCCCGACCGTGCTTAGCTTCCGAGATCAGACGAGATCGGGCGTGTTCACGGTGGTGTGGCCTTAAGCAATTGCACCTGGCACCAGACAGGACTTTAAACAGGAGAAGGATGATTTTTTTTACCCCAAATGAAAATAGATTACAGCACCTGGTATTCCCAGGCGGTCTCCCATCCAAGTACTAACCAGGCCCGACCGTGCTTAGCTTCCGAGATCAGACGAGATCGGGCGTGTTCACGGTGGTGTGGCCTTAATCAATTACTCATGGCACCAGACAGGACTTTAAACAGGAGAAAGGATGATCTTTTTTACCCCAAATGAAAATAGCTTACAGCACCTGGTATTCCCAGGCGGTCTCCCATCCAGGTACTAAACAGGCCCGACCGTGCTTAGCTTCCGAGATCAGACGAGATCGGGCGTGTTCGCAGTGGTGTGGCCTTTAGCAATTGCTCCTGGCACCAGACAGGACTTTAAACAGGAGAAGGGATCATTTTATTTACCCCAAATGAAAATAGATTACAGCACCTGGTATTCCCAGGCGGTCTCCCATCCAAGTACTAACCAGGCCCGACCGTGCTTAGCTTCCGAGATCAGACGAGATCGGGCGTGTACACGGTGGTGTGGCCGTAAGCAATTGCTCCTGGCACCAGACAGGACTTTAAACAGGAGAAAGGATTATTTTTTTTACCCCAAATGAAAATAGCTTACAGCACCTGGTATTCCCAGGCGGTCTCCCATCCAAGTACTAACCAGGCCCGACCGTGCTTAGCTTCCGAGATCAGACGAGATCGGGCGTGTTCACGGTGGTGTGGCCGTAATCAATTGCTCCTGGCACCAGACAGGACTTTAAACAGGAGAAAGGATGATTTTTTTTACCCCAAATGAAAATAGCTTACAGCACCTGGTATTCCCAGGCGGTCTCCCATCCAGGTACTAACCAGCCCCGACCGTGCTTAGCTTCCGAGATCAGACGAGATCGGGCGTGTTCGCAGTGGTGTGGCCTTAAGCAATTGCTCCTGGCACCAGACAGGACTTTAAACAGGAGAAAGGATCATTTTTTTTACCCCAAATGAAAATAGATTACAGCACCTGGTATTCCCAGGCGGTCTCCCATCCAAGTACTAACCAGGCCCGACCGTGCTTAGCTTCCGAGATCAGACGAGGTCGGGCGTGTTCACGGTGGTGTGGCCATAAGCAATTCCTCCTGGCACCAGACAGGACTTTAAACGGGAGAAAGGATGATTTTTTTTACCCCAAATGAAAATAGCTAACAGCACCTGGTATTCCCGGGCGGTCTCCCATCCAGGTACTAACCAGGCCCGACCGTGCTTAGCTTCCGAGATCAGACGAGATCGGGCGTGTTCACGGTGGTGTGGCCTTAAGCAATTACTCATGGCACCAGACAGGACTTTAAACAGGAGAAAGGATGATTTTTTTTACCACAAATGAAAATAGATTACAGCACCTGGTATTCCCAGACGGTCTCCCATCCAAGTACTAACCAGGCCCGACCGTGCTTAGCTTCCGAGATCAGACGAGATCGGGCGTGTTCACGGTGGTGTGGCCTTAAGCAATTGCACCTGGCACCAGACAGGACTTTAAACAGGAGAAAGGATGATTTTTTTTACCCCAAATGAAAATAGATTACAGCACCTGGTATTCCCAGGCGGTCTCCCATCCAAGTACTAACCAGGCCCGACCGTGCTTAGCTTCCAAGATCAGTCGAGATCGGGCGTGTTCACGGTGGTGTGGCCTTAAGCAAATACTCATGGCACCAGACAGGACTTTAAACAGGAGAAAAGATGATTTTTTTTACCACAAATGAAAATAGATTACAGCACCTGGTATTCCCAGGCGGTCTCCCATCCAAGTACTAACCAGGCCCGACCGTGCTTAGCTTCCGAGATCAGACGAGATCGGGCGTGTTCACGGTGGTGTGGCCTTAAGCAATTACTCATGGCACCAGACAGGACTTTAAACAGGAGAAAGGATGATTTTTTTTACCACAAATGAAAATAGATTACAGCACCTGGTATTCCCAGGCGGTCTCCCATCCAAGTACTAACCAGACCCGACCGTGCTTAGCTTCCGAGATCAGACGAGATCGAGCGTGTTCACGGTGGTGTGGCCTTAAGCAATTGCTCCTGGCACCAGACAGGACTTTAAACAGGAGAAAGGATGATTTTTTTTACCCCAAATGAAAATAGATTACAGCA
>NC_140271.1:27769664-27784664 GCF_964030765.1 Micromesistius poutassou
GGATAATTTTTTTTACCCCAAATGAAAATAGATTACAGCACCTGGTATTCCCAGGCGGTCTCCCATCCAGGTACAAACCAGACCCGTCCGTGCTTAGCTTCCGAGATCAGACGAGATCGGGCGTGCTCGCAGTGGTGTGGCCGTAAGCAATTACTCCTAGCACCAGACAGGACTTTAAACAGGAGAAAGGATGATTTTTTTTACCCCAAATGAAAATAGCTTACAGCACCTGGTATTCCCAGGCGGTCTCCCATCCTGGTACTAACCAGGCCCGACCGTGCTTAGCTTCCGAGATCAGACGGGATCGGGCGTGTTCCCGGTGGTGTGGCCGTAAGCAATTTCTCCAGCACCTGGTATTCCCAGGCGGTCTCCCATCCAAGTACTAACCAGCCCCGACCGTGCTTAGCTTCCAAAATCAGACGAAATCGGGCGTGTTCACGGTGGTGTGGCCATAAGCAATTGCTCCTGGCACCAGACAGGACTTTAAACAGGAGAAAGGATGATTTTTTTTACCCCAAATGAAAATAGCTTACAGCACCTGGTATTCCCAGGCGGTCTCCCATCCAGGTACTAACTAGGCCCGACCGTGCTTAGCTTCCGAGATCAGACGAGATCGGGCGTGTTCGCAGTGATGTGGGCGTAAGCAATTGCTCCTGGCACCAGACAGGACTTTAAACAGGAGAAAGGATCATTTTTTTTACCCCAAATGAAAATAGATTACAGCACCTGGTATTCCCAGGCGGTCTCCCATCCAAGTACTAACCAGGCCCGACCGTGCTTAGCTTCCGTGTTCAGATGAGATCGGGCGTGTTCCCGGTGGTGTGGGCGTAAGCAATTGCTCCTGGCACCAGACAGGACTTTAAACAGGAGAAAGGATAATTTTTTTTACCCCAAATGAAAATAGATTACAGCACCTGGTATTCCCAGGCGGTCTCCCATCCAAGTACTAACCAGGCCCGACCGTGCTTAGCTACCGAGATCAGACGAGATCGGGCGTGTTCGCAGTGGTGTGGCCGTAAGCAATTCCTCATGGCACCAGACAGGACTTTAAACAGGAGAAAGGATCATTTTTTTTCCCCCAAATGAAAATAGATTACAGCACCTGGTATTCCCATGCGGTCTCCCATCCAAGTACTAACCAAGCCCGACCGTGCTTAGCTTCCGAGATCAGACGAGATCGGGCATGTTCGCAGTGGTGTGGCCGTAAGCAATTACTCCTGGCACCAGACAGGACTTTAAACAGGAGAAAGGATCATTTTTTTTTACCCCAAATGAAAATAGATTACAGCACCTGGTATTCCCAGGCGGTCTCCCATTCAAGTCCTAACCAGGCACGACCGTGCTTAGCTTCCGAGATCAGACGAGATCGGGCGTGTTCCCGGTGGTGTGGCCGTAAGTAATTGCTCCTGGCACCAGACAGGACTTTAAACAGGAGAAAGGATGATTTTTTTTACCCCAAATGAAAATAGCTTACAGCACCTGGTATTCCCAGGCGGTCTCCCATCCAAGTACTAACCAGGCCCGACCGTGCTTCGCTTCCAAGATCATACGAGATCGGTCGTGTTCGCAGTTGTGTGGCCGTAAGCAATTGCTCCTGGCACCAGACAGGACTTTAAACAGGAGAAAGGATGATTTTTTTTACCCCAAATGAAAATAGCTTACAGCACTTGGTATTCCCAGGCGGTCTCCCATCCTGGTACTAACCAGGCCCGACCGTGCTTAGCTTCCGAGATCAGACGAGATCGGGCGTGTTCGCAGTGGTGTGGCCGTAAGCAATTGCTCATGGCACCAGACAGGACTTTAAACAGGAGAAAGGATCATTTTTTTTACCCCAAATGAAAATAGCTTACAGCACCTGGAATTCCCAGGCGGTCTCCCATCCAAGTACTAACCAGGCCCGACCGTGCTTAGCTTCCGATATCAGACGAGATCGGGCGTGTTCACGGTGGTGTGGCCGTAAGCAAATGCTCCTGGCACCAGACAGGACTTTAAACAGGAGAAAGGATGATCTTTTTTACCCCAAATGAAAATAGATTACAGCACCTGGTATTCCCACGCGGTCTCCCATCCAAGTACTAACCAGGCCCGACCGTGCTTAGCTTCCGAGATCAGACGAGATCGGGCGTGTTCACGGTGGTGTGGCCTTAAGCAATTACTCATGGCACCATACAGGACTTTAAACAGGACAAAGGATGATTTTTTTTACCACAAATGAAAATAGATTACAGCACCTGGTATTCCCAGGCTGTCTCCCATCCAAGTACAAACCAGGCCCGACCGTGCTTAGCTTCCGAGATCAGACGAGATCGGGCGTGTTCACGGTGGTGTGGCCTTAAGCAATTTCTCATGGCACCAGACAGGACTTTAAACAGGAGAAAGGATGATTTTTTTTACCACAAATGAAAATAGATTACAGCACCTGGTATACCCAGGCGGTCTCCCATCCAAGTACTAACCAGGCCCGACCGTGCTTAGCTTCCGAGATCAGACGAGATCGGGCGTGTTCACGGTGGTGTGGCCTTAAGCAATTGCACCTGGCACCAGACAGGACTTTAAACAGGAGAAAGGATGATTTTTTTTACCCCAAATGAAAATAGATTACAGCACCTGGTATTCCCAGGCGGTCTCCCATCCAAGTACTAACCAGGCCCGACCGTGCTTAGCTTCCGAGATGTGACGAGATCGGGCGTGTTCACGGTGCTGTGGCCTTAAGCAATTGCACCTGGCACCAGACAGGACTTTAAACAGGAGAAAGGATGATTTTTTTTACCCCAAATGAAAATAGATTACAGCACCTGGTATTCCCAGGCGGTCTCCCATCCAAGTACTAACCAGGCCCGACCGTACTTAGCTTCCGAGATCAGACGAGATCGGGCGTGTTCACGGTGGTGTGGCCTTAAGCAATTGCACCTGGCACCAGACAGGACTTTAAACAGGAGAAAGGATGATTTTTTTTACCCCAAATGAAAATAGATTACAGCACCTGGTATTCCCAGGCGGTCTCCCATCCAAGTACTAACCAGGCCCGACCGTGCTTAGCTTCCGAGATCAGACGAAATCGGGCGTGTTCACGGTGGTGTGGCCTTAAGCAATTACTCATGGCACCAGACAGGACTTTAAACAGGAGAAAGGATGATTTTTTTTTACCACAAATGAAAATAGATTACAGCACTTGGTATTCCCAGGCGGTCTCCCATCCAAGTACTAACCAGGCCCGACCGTGCTTAGCTTCCGAGATCAGACGAGATCGGGCGTGTTCACGGTGGTGTGGCCTTAAGCAATTACTCATGGCACCAGACAGGACTTTAAACAGGAGAAAGGATGATTTTTTTTACCACAAATGAAAATAGATTACAGCACCTTGTATTCCCAGGCGGTCTCCCATCCAAGTACAAACCAAGCCCGACCGTGCTTAGCTTCCGAGATCAGTCGAGATCGGGCGTGTTCACGGTGGTGTGGCCTTAAGCAATTGCACCTGGCACCAGACAGGACTTTAAACAGGAGAAAGGATGATTTTTTTTACCCCAAATGAAAATAGATTACAGCACCTGGTATTCCCAGGCGGTCTCCCATCCAAGTACTAACCAGGCCCGACCGTACTTAGCTTCCGAGATCAGACGAGATCGGGCGTGTTCACGGTGGTGTGGCCTTAAGCAATTGCACCTGGCACCAGACAGGACTTTAAACAGGAGAAAGGATGATTTTTTTTACCCCAAATGAAAATAGATTACAGCACCTGGTATTCCCAGGCGGTCTCCCATCCAAGTACTAACCAGGCCCGACCGTGCTTAGCTTCCGAGATCAGACGAAATCGGGCGTGTTCACGGTGGTGTGGCCTTAAGCAATTACTCATGGCACCAGACAGGACTTTAAACAGGAGAAAGGATGATTTTTTTTTACCACAAATGAAAATAGATTACAGCACTTGGTATTCCCAGGCGGTCTCCCATCCAAGTACTAACCAGGCCCGACCGTGCTTAGCTTCCGAGATCAGACGAGATCGGGCGTGTTCACGGTGGTGTGGCCTTAAGCAATTACTCATGGCACCAGACAGGACTTTAAACAGGAGAAAGGATGATTTTTTTTACCACAAATGAAAATAGATTACAGCACCTTGTATTCCCAGGCGGTCTCCCATCCAAGTACTAACCAAGCCCGACCGTGCTTAGCTTCCGAGATCAGACGAGATCGGGCGTGTTCACGGTGGTGTGGCCTTAAGCAATTGCACCTGGCACCAGACAGGACTTTAAACAGGAGAAAGGATGATTTTTTTTACCCCAAATGAAAATAGATTACAGCACCTGGTATTCCCAGGCGGTCTCCCACCCAAGTACCAACCAGGCCCGACCGTGCTTAGCTTCCGAGATCAGACGAGATCGGGCGTGTTCACGGTGGTGTGGCCTTAAGCAATTACTCATGGCACCAGACAGGACTTTAAACAGGAGAAAGGATGATTTTTTTTTACCACAAATGAAAATAGATTACAGCACCTGGTATTCCCAGGCGGTCTCCCATCCAAGTACTAACCAGGCCCGACCGTGCTTAGCTTCCGAGATCAGACGAGATCGGGCGTGTTCACGGTGGTGTGGCCTTAAGCAATTTCTCATGGCACCAGACAGGACTTTAAACAGGAGAAAGGATGATTTTTTTTACCACAAATGAAAATAGATTACAGCACCTGGTATACCCAGGCGGTCTCCCATCCAAGTACTAACCAGGCCCGACCGTGCTTAGCTTCCGAGATCAGACGAGATCGGGCGTGTTCACGGTGGTGTGGCCTTAAGCAATTGCACCTGGCACCAGACAGGACTTTAAACAGGAGAAAGGATGATTTTTTTTACCCCAAATGAAAATAGATTACAGCACCTGGTATTCCCAGGCGGTCTCCCATCCAAGAACTAACCAGGCCCGACCGTGCTTAGCTTCCGAGATGTGACGAGATCGGGCGTGTTCACGGTGCTGTGGCCTTAAGCAATTGCACCTGGCACCAGACAGGACTTTAAACAGGAGAAAGGATGATTTTTTTTACCCCAAATGAAAATAGATTACAGCACCTGGTATTCCCAGGCGGTCTCCCATCCAAGTACTAACCAGGCCCGACCGTACTTAGCTTCCGAGATCAGACGAGATCGGGCGTGTTCACGGTGGTGTGGCCTTAAGCAATTGCACCTGGCACCAGACAGGACTTTAAACAGGAGAAAGGATGATTTTTTTTACCCCAAATGAAAATAGATTACAGCACCTGGTATTCCCAGGCGGTCTCCCATCCAAGTACTAACCAGGCCCGACCGTGCTTAGCTTCCGAGATCAGACGAAATCGGGCGTGTTCACGGTGGTGTGGCCTTAAGCAATTACTCATGGCACCAGACAGGACTTTAAACAGGAGAAAGGATGATTTTTTTTTACCACAAATGAAAATAGATTACAGCACTTGGTATTCCCAGGCGGTCTCCCATCCAAGTACTAACCAGGCCCGACCGTGCTTAGCTTCCGAGATCAGACGAGATCGGGCGTGTTCACGGTGGTGTGGCCTTAAGCAATTACTCATGGCACCAGACAGGACTTTAAACAGGAGAAAGGATGATTTTTTTTACCACAAATGAAAATAGATTACAGCACCTTGTATTCCCAGGCGGTCTCCCATCCAAGTACTAACCAAGCCCGACCGTGCTTAGCTTCCGAGATCAGACGAGATCGGGCGTGTTCACGGTGGTGTGGCCTTAAGCAATTGCACCTGGCACCAGACAGGACTTTAAACAGGAGAAAGGATGATTTTTTTTACCCCAAATGAAAATAGATTACAGCACCTGGTATTCCCAGGCGGTCTCCCACCCAAGTACCAACCAGGCCCGACCGTGCTTAGCTTCCGAGATCAGACGAGATCGGGCGTGTTCACGGTGGTGTGGCCTTAAGCAATTACTCATGGCACCAGACAGGACTTTAAACAGGAGAAAGGATGATTTTTTTTTACCACAAATGAAAATAGATTACAGCACCTGGTATTCCCAGGCGGTCTCCCATCCAAGTACTAACCAGGCCCGACCGTGCTTAGCTTCCGAGATGAGACGAGATCGGACGTGTTCACGGTGGTGTGGCCTTAAGTAATTGTACCTGGCACCAGACAGGACTTTAAACAGGAGAAAGGATGATTTTTTTTACCACAAATGAAAATAGATTACAGCACCTGGTATTCCCAGGCGGTCTCCCATCCAAGTACTAACCAGGCCCGACCGTGCTTAGCTTCCGAGATCAGACGAGATCGGGCGTGTTCACGGTGGTGGGGCCTTTAGCAATTGTACCTGGCACCAGACAGGACTTTAAACAGGAGAAAGGATGATTTTTTTTACCCCAAATGAAAATAGATTACAGCACCTGGTATTCCCAGGCGGTCTCCCATCCAAGTACTAACCAGGCCCGACCGTGCTTAGCTTCCGAGATCAGACGAGATCGGGCGTATTCACGGTGGTGTGGCCTTAAGCAATTACTCATGGCACCAGACAGGACTTTAAACAGGAGAAAGGATGATTTTTTTTACCCCAAATGAAAATAGCTTACAGCACCTGGTATTCCCAGGCGGTCTCCCAACCAAGTACTAACCAGGCCCGACTGTGCTTAGCTTCCGAGATCAGACGAGATCGGGCGTGTTCACGGTGGTGTGGCCGTAAGCAATTACTCCTGGCACCAGACAGGACTTTAAACAGGAGAAAGGATAATTTTTTTTACCCCAAATGAAAATAGCTTACAGCACCTGGTATTCCCAGGCGGTCTCCCATCCAGGTACTAACCAGGCCCGACCGTGCTTAGCTTCCGAGATCAGACGAGATCAGGCGTGTTCGCAGTGGTGTGGCCGTAAGCAATTGCTCCTGGCACCAGACAGGACTTTAAACAGGAGAAAGGATGATTTTTTTTACCCCAAATGAAAATAGCTTACAGCACCTGGTATTGCCAGGCGGTCTCCCATCCAGGTACTAACCAGGCCCGACCGTGCTTAGCTTCCGAGATCAGACGAGATCGGGCGTGTTCGCAGTGGTGTGGCCGTAAGCAATTGCTCATGGCACCAGACAGGACTTTAAACAGGAGAAAGGATGATTTTTTTTACCCCAAATGAAAATAGCTTACAGCACCTGGTATTCCCAGGCGGTCTCCCATCCAAGTACTAACCAGGCCCGACCGTGCTTAGCTTCCGAGATCAGACGAGATCGGGCGTGGTCCCGGTGGTGTGGCCGTAAGCAATTTCTCCAGCACCTGGTATTCCCAGGCGGTCTCCCATCCAAGTACTAACAAGCCCCGACCGTGCTTAGCTTCCAAGATCAGACGAGATTGGGCGTGTTCACGGTGGTGTGGCCGTAAGCAATTGCTCCTGGCACCAGACAGGACTTTAAACAGGAGAAAGGATGATTTTTTTTACCCCAAATGAAAATAGCTTACAGCACCTGGTATTCCCAGGCGGTCTCCCATCCAAGTACTAACCAGGCCCGACCGTGCTTAGCTTCCGAGATCAGACGAGATCGGGCGTGTTCGCAGTGGTGTGGCCGTAAGCAATTGCTCCTGGCACCAGACAGGACTTTAAACAGGAGAAAGGATCATTTTTTTTACCCCAAATGAAAATAGATTACAGCACCTGGTATTCCCAGGCGGTCTCCCATCCAAGTACTAACCAGGCCCGACCGTGCTTTTGCTACCGAGATCAGACGAGATCGGGCGTGTTCGCAGTGGTGTGGACGTAAACAATCGCTCCTGGCACCAGACAGGACTTTAAACAGGAGAAAGGATCATTTTTTTTACCCCAAATGAAAATAGATTACAGTACCTGGTATTCCCAGGCGGTCTCCCATTCAAGTCCTAACCAGGCCCGACCGTGCTTAGCTTCCGAGATCAGACGTGTTCCCGGTGGTGTGGCCGTAAGCAATTGCTCCTGGCACCAGACAGGACTTTAAACAGGAGAAAGGATGATTTTTTTTACCCCAAATGAAAATAGCTTACAGCACCTGGTATTCCCAGGCGGTCTCCCATCCAAGTACTAACCAGGCCCGACTGTGCTTACCTTCCGAGATCAGACGAGATCGGGCGTGTTCACGGTGGTGTGGCCGTAAGCAATTGATCCTGGCACCAGACAGGACTTTAAACAGGAGAAAGGATGATTTTTTTTTACCCCAAATGAAAATAGATTACAGCACCTGGTATTCCCAGGCGGTCTCCCATCCAAGTACTAACCAGGCCCGACCGTGCTTAGCTTCCGAGATCAGACGAGATCGGGCGTGTTCACGGTGGTGTGGCCTTAAGCATTTGCACCTGGCACCAGACAGGACTTTAAACAGGAGAAAGGATGATTTTTTTTACCCCAAATGAAAATAGCTTACAGCACCTGGTATTGCCAGGCGGTCTCCCATCCAGATACTAACCAGGCCCGACCGTGCTTAGCTTCCGAGATCAGACGAGATCGGGCGTGTTCGCAGTGGTGTGGCCGTAAGCAATTGCTCATGGCACCAGACAGGACTTTAAACAGGAGAAAGGATCATTTTTTTTACCCCAAATGAAAATAGATTACAGCACCTGGTATTCCCAGGCGGTCTCCCATCCAAGTACTAACCAGGCCCGACCGTGCTTAGCTTCCGATATCAGACGAGATCAGGCGTGTTCACGGTGGTGTGGCCGTAAGCAATTACTCCTGGCACCAGACAGGACTTTAAACAGGAGAAAGGATGATTTTTTTTACCCCAAATGAAAATAGCTTACAGCACCTGGTATTCCCAGGCGGTCTCCCATCCAGGTACTAACCAGGCCCGACCGTGCTTAGCTTCCGAGATCAGACGAGATCGGGCGTGTTCGCAGTGGTGTGGCCGTAAGCAATTGCTCCTGGCACCAGACAGGACTTTAAACAGGAGAAAGGATGATTTTTTTTACCCCAAATGAAAATAGCTTACAGCACCTGGTATTCCCAGGCGGTCTCCCATCCAGATACTAACCTGGCCTGACCGTGCTTAGCTTCCGAGATCAGACGAGATCGTGCGTGTTCGCAGTGGTGTGGCCGTAAGCAATTGCTCATGGCACCAAACAGGACTTTAAACAGGAGAAAGGATCATTTTTTTTACCCCAAATGAAAATAGCTTACAGCACCTGGTATTCCCAGGCGGTCTCCCATCCAGGTACTAACCAGGCCCGACCGTGCTTAGCTTCCGAGATCAGACGAGATTGGGCGTGTTCGCAGTGGTGTGGCCGTAAGCAATTGCTCCTGGCACCAGACAGGACTTTAAACAGGAGAAAGGATCATTTTTTTTTACCCCAAATGAAAATAGATCACAGCACCTGGTATTCCCAGGCGGTCTCCCATCCAAGTACTAACCAGGCCCGACCGTGCTTAGCTTCCGAGATCAGACGAGATCGTGCGTGGTCCCGGTGGTGTGGCCGTAAGCAATTTCTCCAGCACCTGGTATTCCCAGGCGGTCTCCCATCCAAGTACTAACAAGCCCCGACCGTGCTTAGCTTCCAAGATCAGACGAGATTGGGCGTGTTCACGGTGGTGTGGCCGTAAGCAATTGCTCCTGGCACCAGACAGGACTTTAAACAGGAGAAAGGATCATTTTTTTTACCCCAAATGAAAATAGATTACAGTACCTGGTATTCCCAGGCGGTCTCCCATTCAAGTCCTAACCAGGCCCGACCGTGCTTAGCTTCCGAGATCAGACGTGTTCCCGGTGGTGTGGCCGTAAGCAATTGCTCCTGGCACCAGACAGGACTTTAAACAGGAGAAAGGATGATTTTTTTTACCCCAAATGAAAATAGCTTACAGCACCTGGTATTCCCAGGCGGTCTCCCATCCAAGTACTAACCAGGCCCGACTGTGCTTACCTTCCGAGATCAGACGAGATCGGGCGTGTTCACGGTGGTGTGGCCGTAAGCAATTGCTCCTGGCACCAGACAGGACTTTAAACAGGAGAAAGGATGATTTTTTTTTACCCCAAATGAAAATAGATTACAGCACCTGGTATTCCCAGGCGGTCTCCCATCCAAGTACTAACCAGGCCCGACCGTGCTTAGCTTCCGAGATCAGACGAGATCGGGCGTGTTCACGGTGGTGTGGCCGTAAGCAATTGCTCCTGGCACCAGACAGGACTTTAAACAGGAGAAAGGATGATTTTTTTTACCCCAAATGAAAATAGCTTACAGCACCTGGTATTCCCAGGCGGTCTCCCATCCAGGTACTAAGCAGGCCCGACCGTGCTTAGCTTCCAAGATCAGACGATACCGGGCGTGTTCGCAGTGGTGTGGCCGTAAGCAATTGCTCCTGGCACCAGACAGGACTTTAAACAGGAGAAAGGATGATTTTTTTTACCACAAATGAAAATAGCTTACAGCACCTGGTATTCCTAGGCGGTCTCCCATCCAGGTACTAACCAGGCCCGTCCGTGCTTAGCTTCCGAGATCAGGCGTGTTCGCAGTGGTGTGGCCGTAAGCAATTTCTCCTAGCACCAGACAGGACTTTAAACAGGAGAAAGGATGATTTTTTTTACCCCAAATGAAAATAGCTTACAGCACCTGGTATTCCCAGGCGGCCTCCCATCCAGGTACTAACCAGGCCCGACCGTGCTTAGCTTCCGAGATCAGACGAGATCGGGCGTGTTCGCAGTGGTGTGGCCGTAAACAATTGCTCATGGCACCAGACAGGACTTTAAACAGGAGAAAGGATCATTTTTTTTACCCCAAATGAAAATAGATTACAGCACCTGGTATTCCCAGGCGGTCTCCCATCCAAGTTCTAACCAGGCCCGACCGTGCTTAGCTTCCGATATCAGACGAGATCGGGCGTGTTCACGGTGGTGTGGCCGTAAGCAATTGCTCCTTGCACCAGACAGGACTTTAAACAGGAGAAAGGATGATTTTTTTTACCCCAAATGAAAATAGCTTACAGCACCTGGTATTCCCAGGCGGTCTCCCATCCAGGTACTAACCAGGCCCGACCGTGCTTAGCTTCCGAGATCAGACGAGATCAGGCGTGTTCGCAGTGGTGTGGCCGTAAGCAATTGCTCCTGGCACCAGACAGGACTTTAAACAGGAGAAAGGATGATTTTTTTTACCCCAAATGAAAATAGCTTACAGCACCTGGTATTCCCATGCGGTCTCCCATCCAGGTACTAACCAGGCCCGACCGTGCTTAGCTTCCGAGATCAGACGAGATCGGGCGTGTTCGCAGTGGTGTGGCCGTAAGCAATTGCTCGTGGCACCAGACAGGACTTTAAACAGGAGAAAGGATCATTTTTTTTTACCCCAAATGAAAATAGATTACAGCACCTGGTATTCCCAGGCGGTCTCCCATCCAAGTACTAACCAGGCCCGACCGTGCTTAGCTTCCGAGATCAGACGAGATCGGGCGTGTTCACGGTGGTGTGGCCGTAAGCAATTGCTCCTGGCACCAGACAGGACTTTAAACAGGAGAAAGGATGATTTTTTTTACCACAAATGAAAATAGCTTACAGCACCTGGTATTCCTAGGCGGTCTCCCATCCAGGTACTAACCAGGCCCGTCCGTGCTTAGCTTCCGAGATCAGGCGTGTTCGCAGTGGTGTGGCCGTAAGCAATTTCTCCTAGCACCAGACAGGACTTTAAACAGGAGAAAGGATGATTTTTTTTACCCCAAATGAAAATAGCTTACAGCACCTGGTATTCCCAGGCGGTCTCCCATCCAGGTACTAAGCAGGCCCGACCGTGCTTAGCTTCCAAGATCAGACGATACCGGGCGTGTTCGCAGTGGTTTGGCCGTAAGCAATTGCTCCTGGCACCAGACAGGACTTTAAACAGGAGAAAGGATGATTTTTTTTACCACAAATGTAAATAGCTTACAGCACCTGGTATTCCTAGGCGGTCTCCCATCCAGGTACTAACCAGGCCCGTCCGTGCTTAGCTTCCGAGATCAGGCGTGTTCGCAGTGGTGTGGCCGTAAGCAATTTCTCCTAGCACCAGACAGGACTTTAAACAGGAGAAAGGATGATTTTTTTTACCCCAAATGAAAATAGCTTACAGCACCTGGTATTCCCAGGCGGCCTCCCATCCAGGTACTAACCAGGCCCGACCGTGCTTAGCTTCCGAGATCAGACGAGATCGGGCGTGTTCGCAGTGGTGTGGCCGTAAGCAATTGCTCATGGCACCAGACAGGACTTTAAACAGGAGAAAGGATCATTTTTTTTACCCCAAATGAAAATAGATTACAGCACCTGGTATTCCCAGGCGGTCTCCCATCCAAGTTCTAACCAGGCCCGACCGTGCTTAGCTTCCGATATCAGACGAGATCGGGCGTGTTCACGGTGGTGTGGCCGTAAGCAATTGCTCCTTGCACCAGACAGGACTTTAAACAGGAGAAAGGATGATTTTTTTTTACCCCAAATGAAAATAGCTTACAGCACCTGGTATTCCCAGGCGGTCTCCCATCCAGGTACTAACCAGGCCCGACCGTGCTTAGCTTCCGAGATCAGACGAGATCAGGCGTGTTCGCAGTGGTGTGGCCGTAAGCAATTGCTCCTGGCACCAGACAGGACTTTAAACAGGAGAAAGGATGATTTTTTTTACCCCAAATGAAAATAGCTTACAGCACCTGGTATTCCCATGCGGTCTCCCATCCAGGTACTAACCAGGCCCGACCGTGCTTAGCTTCCGAGATCAGACGAGATCGGGCGTGTTCGCAGTGGTGTGGCCGTAAGCAATTGCTCGTGGCACCAGACAGGACTTTAAACAGGAGAAAGGATCATTTTTTTTACCCCAAATGAAAATAGACTACAGCACCTGGTATTCCCAGGCGGTCTCCCATCCAAGTACTAACCAGGCCCGACCGTGCTTAGCTTCCGATATCAGACGAGATCGTGCGTGTTCACGGTGGTGTGGCCTTAAGCAATTACTCATGGCACCAGACAGGACTTTAAACAGGAGAAAGGATGATTTTTTTCACCACAAATGAAAATAGATTACAGCACCTGGTATTCCCAGGCGGTCTCCCATCCAAGTACTAACCAGGCCCGACCGTGCTTAGCTTCCGAGATCAGACGAGATCGGGCGTGTTCACGGTGGTGTGGCCTTAAGCAATTACTCATGGCACCAGACAGGACTTTAAACATGAGAAAGGATGATTTTTTTTACCACAAATGAAAATAGATTACAGCACCTGGTATTCCCAGGCGGTCTCCCATCCAAGTACTAACCAGACCCGACCGTGCTTAGCTTCCGAGATCAGACGAGATCGGGCGTGTTCACGGTGGTGTGGCCTTAAGCAATTGCACCTGGCACCTGACAGGACTTTAAACAGGAGAAAGGATGATTTTTTTTACCCCAAATGAAAATAGATTACAGCACCTGGTATTCCCAGGCGGTCTCCCATCCAAGTACTAACCAGCCCCGACCGTGCTTAGCTTCCGAGATCAGACGAGATCGGGCGTGTTCACGGTGGTGTGGCCTTAAGCAATTGCAACTGGCACCAGACAGGACTTTAAACAGGAGAAAGGATGATTTTTTTTACCCCAAATGAAAATAGATTACAGCACCTGGTATTCCCAGGCGGTCTCCCATCCAAGTACTAACCAGGCCCGACCGTGCTTAGCTTCCGAGATCAGACGAGATTGGGCGTGTTCACGGTGGTGTGGCCTTAAGCAATTACTCATGGCACCAGACAGGACTTTAAACAGGAGAAAGGATGATTTTTTCACCACAAATGAAAATAGATTACAGCACCTGGTATTCCCAGGCGGTCTCCCATCCAAGTACTAACCAGGCCCGACCGTGCTTAGCTTCCGAGATCAGACGAGATCGGGCGTGTTCACGGTGGTGTGGCCTTAAGCAATTGCACCTGGCACCAGACAGGACTTTAAACAGGAGAAAGGATGATTTTTTTACCCCAAATGAAAATAGATTACAGCACCTGGTATTCCCAGGCGGTCTCCCATCCAAGTACTAACCAGGCCCGACCGTGCTTAGCTTCCGAGATCAGACGAGATCGGGCGTGTTCACGGTGGTGTTGCCTTAATCAATTAGTCATGGCACCAGACAGGACTTTAAACAGGAGAAAGGATGATTTTTTTTACCCCAAATGAAAATAGATTACAGCACCTGGTATTCCCAGGCGGTCTCCCATCCAAGTACTAACCAGGCCCGACCGTGCTTAGCTTCCGAGATCAGGCGTGTTCACGGTGGTGTGGCCTTAAGCAATTGCTCCTGGCACCAGACAGGACTTTAAACAGGAGAAAGGATGATTTTTTTTACCCCAAATGAAAATAGATTACAGCACCTGGTATTCCCAGGCGGTCTCCCATCCAAGTACTAACCAGGCCCGACCGTGCTTAGCTTCCGAGATCAGACGAGAACGGGCGTGTTCACGGTGGTGTGGCCGTTAGCAATTGCACCTGGCACCAGACAGGACTTTAAACAGGAGAAAGGATGATTTTTTTTACCCCAAATGAAAATAGATTACAGCACCTGGTATTCCCAGGCGGTCTCCCATCCAAGTACTAACCAGACCCGACCGTGCTTAGCTTCCGAGATCAGACGAGATCGGGCGTGTTCACGGTGGTGTGGCCTTAAGCAATTACTCATGGCACCAGACAGGACTTTAAACAGGAGAAAGGATGATTTTTTTTACCCCAAATGAAAATAGATTACAGCACCTGGTATTCCCAGGCGGTCTCCCATCCAAGTACTAACCAGGCCCGACCGTGCTTAGCTTCCGAGATCAGACGAGATCAGGCGTGTTCACGGTGGTGTGGCCTTAAGCAATTACTCATGGCACCAGACAGGACTTTAAACAGGAGAAAGGATGATTTTTTTTACCCCAAATGAAAATAGATTACCGCACCTGGTATTCCCAGGCGGTCTCCCATCCAAGTACTAACCAGGCCCGACCGTGCTTAGCTTCCGAGATCAGACGAGATCGGGCGTGTTCACGGTGGTGTGGCCTTAAGCAATTACTCATGGCACCAGACAGGACTTTAAACAGGAGAAAGGATGATTTTTTTCACCACAAAT